>NW_016807459.1:5819-8418 GCF_001698545.2 Rhinopithecus bieti | reverse complement strand
TTCCAAGAAAACAGTGTTAGCAAACTGCACAATGAAAAGAACTGTGTTACTCTGTGAAGTGAATTTACACATCAAAAAGGATTTTCTCAGAAAGATTCTTTCTAGGTTTTATCTGAGGATGTTTCCTTTTTCACTATAGGCCTCCACGCACACCCAAATATCCCTTTGTAGGTTCCATGAAAACAGTGTTTTCAAACAGCTCAATGAAAAGGCCAGTGTAACTCTGTGAAATGAATTCATGTATGATAAAAGAGTTTCTCAGAAAGTTTCTTTCTACATTTTATCTGAGGATATTAATATTTCACTATATGCCTCAATGCATTCCCAAATATCCCCTTGCAGATTACACGAAAACAGTGTTAGCAAACTACCCTATGAAAAGAAAGGGGTAAATCTGTGAGATGAATTCACACATTACAAGGAAGTTTCTCAGAAAGCTTCTTTCTAGTATTTATCTGAGCATATTTCCTCTGTCACCATAGGCTTCAATGTGATCCAAAATATCCCTTCTCAGATTCCCCAAAAACAGTGCTACAAAACTGTTACATGAAAAGAAAGATGTAACTCATAGTGATGAATTCACAAACCACAAAACAGTTTCTCAGAATGTTTCTTTCTACTTTTTATATGAGGGTAATTCCTTTCTCCCCATAAGCTTCAATGCACTCCGCAATATCCTATTTCAGATCCCAAGACAACAGTGTTACCTAACTGCTTAATGAAAAGAACAATGTATCTCTGAGAAATGAATTCAAACAGCACAAAGCAGATTCTCAGAAAGCTTCTTTCTAGTTTTTTTCTGAGGCTATTTCATTAGTCACTGTAGGCTTCAATGCAATTCAAAATATCACTTCTCAGATTCCCCAAAAACAGTACTACCAATCAGCTGCATGAAAAAAGTGCTGCAACACTGTGAGATGGATTCACACATCACAAAGCAGTTTCTCAGATTCTTTCTAGTTTTTATCTGAGGATATTTCCTTTGTCACCATAAGCTTCAATGTGATCCCATTCAATGCTATCCAATTGCAGATTATAAGAAAATAGTGTTAACAAACTGCTCAATGAGAAGAAGAGTGTAATTCTGGGAGATGAATTCACACATCACAAAGTAGTCTCTCAGAAAGCTTCTTTCTAGTTTTTACCTGAGGATATTTCCTTTGTCACCATAGGCTTCAAGGCGCTAACAAATATCCTACTGCATATTCCACGAAAACAGTGTAATCAAACAGCTCAATGAAAAGAGTAAAATGTAACTCGGTGAGATGAATTCACACATCAAAATGCGGTTTCTCAAAAGCTTCTTTCTAGTTTTTATCGGAGGATATTTCCTTTTTCACTATATGCCTCAATGTGCTCCCAAATATCCCTTTGCAGATTCCATGAAAACAGTGCTATCAAACCTCACAATGAAACGAATGGTGTAACTCTGTGAGATGAATTCACACATCACCAAGAACTTTCTCAAAATATTCTTTCTAGTTTTATCTCAGGATAGTTCCTTTTTCACCATATTCCTCAATGTGCTCCCGAATATCTCATTGCAGATTCCAAGAAAAAATTGTTAGCAAAGTTCTCTATGAAAAGAACAGTGCAACGGTGTGAGATGAATTCACACATCACAAAGCAATTTCACAGAAAGCTTCTTTTTGGTTTTTAACTGAGGATATTTCCTTTGTCAAAAAAGGTTTCAAAGCAATCCGAAATATACCTTCTCAGATTCCGCAAAACGAATGCTACCAAACTGCTCCATAAAAAGTATGGTGTAATTGTGTGAGACGAATTCACAAATCACAAGGCACTTTCTCAGAACGTTTCTTTCTAGTTTTTGTCTGAGGATATTTCCTTTGTCACCATAGGATTCAAGGCGCTACAAAATATTCTGTTGCAAATCCCAAGAAAACAATGTTAGCAAACTGCTCATTGAAAAATCAGTGTAACTCTGTGAGTTGAATTCACACATCACAAAGAAGTTTCTCAGAAAGCTTCTTTCTATTTTGTATCTGTGTATATTTCCTTTGTCACCCTAGGCTTCAATGTGATACTAATTATCCCTTCTCAGATTCCTCAAAAACAGTTCTAACAAACTGCTCCATGAAGAGAATCATGTAACTCTGTGTGATGAATTCACAAATCAAAAATCAATTTCTGCAAAAGTTTCTTTTTAATTATTGTCTGAGGATATTTTCTTCATCAGCATAATCTTCAATGTGCTCTGAAATATCCCACTGCAGATTCAATGAAAACAGTGTTATCAAACTGCTCAATGAAAAGAACAGTGTAGCTCTGCAAAATGAATTCACACATCAGAAAGCGGTTTCTCAGAAAGCTTCTTTCTAGTTTTTATATGAGAGTATTTCCTTTGTCACTATGAGCTTCAATGAGTTCTGAAATATCCCATTGCAGATTCCAGGAAAACAGTGGTAGAAAACTACTCAATGAAAAGAACAGAGCAAATCTCTCATGGTGTAACTCTATGAGATGAGATCACACATCACAAAAAACTTTCTCAGAAAGATTCTTTCTAATTATTATCTGAGGATATTTCCTTTGTCACCACAGGTTTTAATGTGTTCCCAAATGTCCCTTTTCAGATTCC
>NW_016807459.1:0-2410 GCF_001698545.2 Rhinopithecus bieti | reverse complement strand
GGCTTCAAAGTGCTCTCAAATATCCTATTTCATATTCCACGAAAACAGGGTTAGCAAACAGCTGAAGGAAAAGAATGGTGTAAAACTGTGAAATGAATTCATCTGTCATAATGCAGTTTCTCAGAGAACTTTTTTCTTGTTTTTATCTGAGGATATTTCCTTTTTCACTACAGGCCTCAATGCGCTCCCGTATATCCCTTTGCATATTCCATGAAAACAGTGTTCGCAAACTGCTCATTGAAAAGAACAGTGTAACTCTGTGAGATGAATTCACACATCACAAAGCAGTTTCTCAGAATGTTTCTCTTTATTTTTTGTCTGAGGATATTTACTTTTTTGCAATAAGCTTCAATGCACTCCAAAATATCTCATCGTAGATACCAAGAAAACAGTGTTACCAAATTGCTCAATGAAAAGAACAGGGTAACTCTGTGAATTGAATTCACCCATCACAAAGCAGTTTTTCAGAAAGCCTCTTTCTAGTTTTTGTCTGAAGATATCTCCTTCGTCATAATAAGCTTCAATGTGATCCAAAATCTCCCCTCTCAGATTCCCCCAAAAACAGTGCTATCAAACTGACCTGTGAAAAGAATCATGTAACTCTGTGTGATGAATTCACAAATCACAAAGCCATTTCTCAGAAAGTATCTTTCTAGTGTTTGTTGGAGGATATTTCCTTCTTCACGATAAGTTTGTGTGCACTCCCAAATATACCATTACAGATTCGAAGAAAGCAGTGTTAGCAAATTGCTCAATGAAAACATCAGTGTAACTCTGTGAGTTGAATTCACCCATCACAAAGAAGTTTCTCAGAAAGCATCTTTCTACTTTTGTCTGAGGATATTTTCCTTTTCACCATAGGCCTCAATGTGCTCCCAAATATCCCTTTGCGGATTCCACGAGAACAGTGTTAGCAAATTGCTTCATGAAAAGAAAGGTATAACTCTGAGATGAATTCACACATTACAAAGGACGTTCACTGAAAGCTTCTTTCTACATTTTTTCTAAGGATATTTCCTTTGTCACTATAATCTTCAATGCGATCGAAAATATCCCTCCTCAGATTCCCCAAAAACAGTGCTATCAAACTGGTCCATTGAAAACATCATGTAACTCTTTGACATGAATTCACAAATCACAAAGGAGTTTCTCAGAAAGTTTCTTTCTAGTTTTTGTGTGAGGATATTTACTTTTAAACAGTAGGCTTTACTGCGGTATGAAACTTGCCATTGCAGATTGCAAGAAAACAGTGTCAGCAAACTACTCAATGAAAAGAACAGTGTAACTCTGTGAGTTGAATTCACACATCACTAAGCAGGTTTTCAGAAAGCTTCTTTCTTAATTTTCTATGAGGATATTTCCTTTTCCAATATATGCCTCAATGTGCTCACAAATATCCCTTTGTAGATGCGATGAAAACTGTGTTTTCAATCTGCTCCATGAAAAGGAAGGTGTAATTCTGTGAGATGAATTCACAAACAATAAAGAAGTTTCTCAGAAAGCCTCTTTCTAGTTTTTAACTGAGGATATTTCCTTAGTGACCATAGGCTTCAATGTGATCCAACATATCCCTTCTCAGGTTACCCAGAAACAGTGATACCAAACTACCCCATGAAAAGAATCATGTAACTCTGTGAGATGAATTCACAAACCACAAATCAGTTTTCCAGAAAGCTTCTTTCTAGTTTTTGTCTGAGGATATTTCCTTTGTTACCATGAGCTTCAATGTGCTATGAAATGTCCCATTGCAAATTAAAGAAAGCAGTGTTTGCAAAATGATCAATGAAAACAACAGTGTAACTCTATGAGATGAATTGACACAATGCAAAGCAATTTCTCAAAACCTTCTTTTGGTTTTATCTGAATATATTTCCTTTGTCACCATGGACTTCAATGTGATCCAAAATATCCTATTGCTGATTCCACGAAAAAAGCATTTTCAAACTGCTCCATGTACAGAATCATGCATCTCTGTGAAATGAATTCACACATCAAAAAGCATTTTCTCAGGAAGCTTCTTTCCAGTTCTTATCTGAGGATATTTTCTTTTTCACTATATGCCTCAATGCACTCCAAAATATCCCTTTGCAGATTCCACGAAAACAGTTTTAGCAAACTTTTCCATGAAAAGAAGGTGTGACTCTGTGAGATGAATTCACACATTACAAAGAGCTATCCCAGAAAGCTTCTTCCTAGTTTTTATCTGAGGATATTTCCTTTGTCACCATAGACTTCAATGTGATAAAAAATATCCCTTATCAGAATCCCCAAAAGCAGTGCTACTGAAGTCCTGCATGAAAAGAACCATGTAGCTCTGTGAGACAAATTCACAAATCGCAAAGTGGTTTCTCAAAAAGCTTCTTTCTAGTTTTCTTCTAGGATATTTCCTTTGTCACCATAAGCTTCAATA
>NW_016807458.1:5398-7201 GCF_001698545.2 Rhinopithecus bieti | reverse complement strand
TTCTCATATACCACAAAAACAATGTTACCAAATTGATCCATGTAAAGAATCATGTAACTCTGTGAGAATCATTCACAAATCACAAAGCAGTTTTCCAGAAAGCTTCTTTCTACTTTCTCTATTAGGATTTTTTTTTGGCACAATAAGATTCATTGCACTCTGAAAAATCCCTAGGCAGACTATAAGAAGACAGTGTCAGCAAACTGCTCAATGAAAACAACAGTGTAACTCTGTGAGGTGAATTCACACATCACAAATAAGTTTCTCAGAAAGCTTCTTTCTAGTTTTTATCTGAGGATATTTCCTTTGTAACTAAAGGCTTCAATTCGATCTAAATTATCCCTCCTCAGGTTCCCCAAATCCAGTGCTACCAAACTACTCCATGAAATAATCATGTAATTCTGTGAGATGAATTCACAAATCACAAAGCAGTTTCTCAGAAGGCTTCTTTCTAGTTTTTTATGAGGATATTTCCTTTTTCAGTGTAGGCCTCAATGTGCTCACAAATATCTCTTTGCTGATTACACGAAAGTAATGTTAACAAAATGCTCCCTGAAAAGAAAAGTGTAAATCTGTGAGATGAATTGACACATCACAAGGAGTTTCTCAGAAAGCATTTTTTTTTTTTTTTTTGGTCTTTGCCTGACTACATTTCCTTCATCAGCATTGGTTTCAATGCACTCCCAAATATCTTATTGCAGATTCCACAAAAACAGTGTTAGCAAACTGCTCCAAGAACAGAATCCTGTAACTCTGTGAGATGGATACACACATCACAAAGCAGTTTCTCAGAAAGCTTCTTTCTAGTTTTTATGTGAGGATATTTCCTTTGTCACCATAGTCTTCATTGGGATCCAAAGTATCCCTTCTCAGATTCCCCAAAAACAGTGCTACCAAAGTTCTCTATAAAAAGAGTGATGTAACTCTGTGGGATGAATTCAGTCCTCACAAAGCTGTTTCTCTGATACCTTCTTTCCAGTTTATATCTGAAGATATTACCTTTTTCACGATATTCCTCAATGCACTCCAGAATACCCATTGCAGATTCCATGAAAAAAGTGTTAGCAGACTTTTCACTGTAAAGAATGGTGTAACTCTGTGAGATGAATTCACACATCTCAAAGCAGTTTCTCAGAAAATTTCTTTTTGTTTTTTGTCTGAGGATATTTCCTTTGTCACCATGGGCTTCAATGTGATCCAAAATATCCCTTCTCAGATTCCCCGAAAACAGTGCTACGAAACTGATCCTAGAAAAGGATTGTGCAGCTCTGGGAGATGAATTAACACATCACAAAGCAGTTTCTCAGAAAGCTTTTTTCTAGTTTTTGTCTGAGGATATTTGCTTTTCACCATAGGTCTCAATGTGCTCCCAAATATCCCTTCTCAGACATCACAAAAACACTGATGACAAAGTGTCCCTCATCAGAAACGTAGAGCTCTATGAGACAAATGCACACATCACAATGGAATTTCTCCGAAAGCTTCTCTCCAGTTGTTACCTGAAGAAATTTCTTTCTTCACCTCAGGCCCCTATGCACTCCAAAATATTCGTCTGCAGATTCCACAAAAACAGTGCTAACAAACAACTCCATGAAAAGAATGATGTAACTCTGTGAGATAAATTGACCCATCACAAAGCAGTTTCTCAAGAAGCTTTTTTTGTAATTTTTATCTGAGGATATTTCCTATTCCACCATAGGCTTCAATACATCCCCAAATATCCCTTCTAAGACACCACAAAAAGACTTATGCCAAAGTGTTCCCTCAACAGAAACGTTTAGCTCTATGAGATGAATGCACACA
>NW_016807458.1:0-4551 GCF_001698545.2 Rhinopithecus bieti | reverse complement strand
CTTCAATGCGCTACCAAATATCCTATTGCATATTCCACGAAAACATTGTTAGCAAACTGCTCAAATAAAAGAACGGTGTAACTCTGTAAGATGAATTCACACATTAGAAAGCAGTTTCTCAGAAAGCTTCTTTCTAGTTTTTATCTGAGGATATTCCCTTTTCCACCATAAGCTTCAATGCACTCCAAAATATACCTTTGTAGATTCCATGAAAACAGTGTTAGCAAACTGTTCCATGAAAACAAAGGTGTAACTCTGTGAGGTGAATGCACGCATCACAAAGAACTTTCTCAGAACGCTTCTTTCTTGTTTTTATCTGAGGATATTTCCTTTGTCACCATAGGCTTCAATGTGATCCAAATATGCCTTCTCAGATTCAACAAAAACAGTGCTACCAAACTGCTCCTTGAAAAGGATTGTGTAACTCTGTGAGATGAATTAACACATCACAAAGCAGTTTCTCAGAAAGCTTCTTTCTAGTTTTTATATGTGGATATTTCCTTTTCCACCACAAGTTTCCATACGCTCCTAAATATCCCTTCTCACACACCACAGAAACAGTGATGCCACAGTACTCCCTCAACAGAAACGTTTAACTCTGTGAGATGAATGCACACATAATGAAGGAGCGTCCCAGAAACATTCTCTCCAGGCTTTACCTGAAGAATTTTCCTTTTTCTCATTAGACCTGTATGCGCTCCCAAATATCCCACTACAGTTTCAACAAAAACAATGCTACCAAACTGCACAATGAAAAGAAAGTTTTAATACTGTGAGAAAAATTCACCCATCATAAAATATTTTCTCAGGAAGCTTCTTTCCAGGTTTTTTCTAGGGATATTTCCTCTTCCACCATAGGCTTCAATGCACTCCGAAATATTCCTTCTCAGACACCAAAAAACAGTGATGCCAAAGTGCTCCCTCAACAGAAATGTTTAGCTCTATGAAACTAATGAACATATCACGAAGGAGTTTCTCCAAAAGATTCTCTCCAGTTGTTACCTGAATAGTTGTCTTTTTTCACCTTAGGCCTCCATGAACAAAATATCACCCCGTGCTGATTCCACAAAATCAGTGCTAACAAATTCCTCTATAAGACAGAATGATGTAACTCTGTGAACTAAATTGACCCATCACATAGTAGTTTCTCAGGAAGCTTCCTTCTAGTTTATATATGAAAATATTTCCTTTTCTCCCAAAGGCTTAAATGCACTGCAAATATCCCTTCTCAGACACCACAAAAACAGTGATGCCAAAGTGCTTTCTCAACAGAAGCATTTATTTCTATGAGGTGAATGCACACACCACGAAGAAGTTTCTCAGAAAACTTCTCTCCAGTTTTTACCTGAAGATATTTCCTGTTTTGCCATTAGATTCTTGGGCTCCTGAATATCCCTTTGCAGATTCCACAAAAACAGTGTAACCAAACTGCTCAATGAAAAGAAAGGTGTAACTCTGTGTGTTGAATTCACTCACCCCAAAGCTGTTTCTCAGAAATCTTCTTTGTAGTATAAATCTGAGTATAATTCGTCTTTCACCATAGGCTTCAATGTGCTCCCAAATATCTCTTCTTAGACACTACAAAAACTGTGATGCCAAACTGCTCAATCAACAAAAACGTTAAACTCTATGAGATGAATAGACACATCACAAAACCGTTTCACAAAAAGCTTCTCTTCAGCTTTTATCTTCTTTTTCATCAGAGGTCCCTAGCAGCTCCCAAATATCCCTTTGCAGATTCCATAAAAGCAGTGCCACCAAACTGCTCCTGAAAAAAATCATGTAACTCTGTGAGATGAACTCACAAAAAACAAAGCAGTTTCTTAGAAAGTTTCTTTCTAGTTTTTGTCTGGGGATAACTCCTTTGTCACTGAAAGCTTCAATGCCTTGCAAAATATCCCACTGCCAATTCCAAGATAACAGTGTTAGCAATTTGTTTAATGAAAAGAACAGTGTAACTCTGTGAGATGAATTCACACATCACAAAGTAGTTTCTCAGAAAACTTCCTTTTGGTTTTTATCTAAGGATATTTCCTTTTTCACCATAGGCTTCAATGTGCTCCCAAATATCCTATTGCAGATTCCAAGAAAAACTTGCTAGAAAACTGTTGAATGAAAAGAATGGTGTAACTCTGTGAGATTAATTCAAACAACACAAAGCAGTTTCTCAGAAAGCTTCCTTTTAGATTTTATGTGAGGATATTTCCTATTTCACTAAAGGCCTCATGTGCTCCCAAATATACCTTTGCAGATTCCACAAAAACAGGACTAGCAAATTGCTCCCCAAAAAGAGAGGTGTAACTCTGTTAGATAAATTCACGTATCACAAAGACCTTTCTCAGAAAGCTTCTTTCTAGTTTTTATCTGAGGATATTTCCTTTCTCACCATAGGCTTCAATGTGATCCAAAATATCCCTTCTCATATTCCCCTAAAACAGGGCCACCAAGCTGCTCCATGAAAAGAATTGTGTAACTCAAGAGATGAATTAACATATCACAAAGTGATTTCACAGAAAGCTTCTAGAAAGTTTTTATATCAGGATATTTCCTTTTCCACCATAGGCTTCAATGTGCTCTCAATTATCCCTTCTGAGACATTACAAAAAACAGTGTTGCCAAAGTTCTCCTTCGAAAGGAATGTTTAGCTCTATGAGATGAATACACATATGACAAAGGGGTTTCTCCCAAAGCTTCTCTCCAGTTGTTACCTGAAGAATTTTCTTTTATCAACTTAGGCCTCTAAGCACACCCAAATATCCCTCTGCAGATTCCACAAAAACAGTGGTAACAAACTGCTCCATGAAAATAATGATGCAACTCTGTGACATAAATTGACCCATCACAAAGTAGTTTCCCAGGAATCTTCTTTCTAGTTTTTGTTGAGGATATTTACTTTGTCATCATAAGCCTCAATGCGCTCCAAAATATTCCATTGCAGATTCCAAGAAAACAGTGTTAGTAAACTGCTCAAGGAAAAGAACAGTGTAACCCTGTGAAATCAAGTTACACATCACAAAGCAATCTCTCAGAAGGCTTCTTTTTGGATTATCATCTGAGGATATTTGCTTTGTCACCATAGTATTCAATGCACTCCCAAATATTCTGTTGCAGATTCCACAAAAACGGTATTATCAAACTGCTCAATGTAAAGGATGGTGTAATTCTGGTAGATGAATTCCCACATCACAAATAACTTTGTCAGAAAGCTTCTTTCTAGTTTTTATCTGAGGATAATTACTTTGTCATCACAGGCTTCAATGCAGTCCGAAATATCCCTTCTCAGATTCCCCAAAAACAGTGCAAACAAATGGCTAAATGAAAAATATCGTGTAACTCTGTGAAATGAATTAACACATCACACAGCAGTTTCTCAGAAAGTTTCTTTCTACTTTCATAAGTTTCTTTCTACTTTTCATATGGTGACATTTCCTTTGTCACCATAGGCTTCTGTGTGTTCAAAATATCCTACTGCAGATTCCACAAAACAGTGTTAGCAGACTGCTCAATGAAAAGAACCATGTACCTCTGTGAGTCGAATTAACCCATCACAAAGCAGTTTCTCAGAAAGCTTCTTTCTAGTTTTTATCTGAGGATATTTCCTTTGTCACCAAAAGCTTCATTGCGCTAAGAAATATCACATTGCAAATTTCAAGAAAACAGTGTTAGCAAACTGCTCAATGAAAAGAACAGTGTAACACTGTGAGATGAATTCACACATCACAAATTAGTTTCTCAGATAGATTCTTTCTAGTGTTTATCTGAGGATATTTCCTTTTTCACCATAGGCCTCAATGCGATCCCATATATGCCATTGCAGATTCCGTGAAAACAGTGGAGGCAGACTGCTCCCTGAAAGGAAATGTATAACCCTGTGAGATAAATTCACACATCACAAAGAAGTTTCTCAGAAAATTTCTTTCTAGTTTTTATCTGAGGGTATTTCCTTTGTTGCCATAGACTTCAATGCAATCCAAAATATCCTTTCTCAGATTAAACAACAACAGTGCCACCAAACTGCTAAATGAAAAGAAAGGTATAACTGTGAGATGAATTCAAAAATCACAAAGCAGTTTCTGAGGAAATATCTTTCTAGTTTTATTCTGAGGATATTTACTTTGTCACCATGGGCTTCAAGGTGATGTGAAATATTACTTCTGAGATTCCCGAAAAGCAGTGCTACCAAACTGCTCCATGAAAACATCATGTAACTCTGTGAGATGAATTCTAACATCACAAAGCAGTTTCTCAGATAGCCTATCTCTAGTTTTTTTCTGAAGCTATTTCCTATGTCACCTTACGTTTCAAAGATCTTGAAAATATCCCATTGCAGATTCCAAGAAAAAAGAACAGTGTAACTCTCTGAGATGAATTCACACATCACAAAGCAGTCTCTCAGAAAGGCAACTTTTGGTATTTATCTGAGGACATTTCCATTGCGACCATAGGCTTCAAAATGCTCCAAGATATCCTATTGCAGATTATATGAAAACATTGTTAGCATACTGTTCAATGAAAAGAATGCTGTAACAGTGTGAGATGAATTCACACACC
>NW_016807457.1:6064-6551 GCF_001698545.2 Rhinopithecus bieti | reverse complement strand
AGCGTCAAAAGTCAATTGGATATGAGTATGCTACAGTATTGACAGTATTGAAAGTCGGACATCAGTCTGCGAGAGCCTACTTTATGATAGCAGCTCACACTTTCTATTTCATCTCTTTTTTGGTGGACAGGTACAAATTGCATTTGTTTACTACCTTTTCAACTCATGTTTCCGCATTTATTCGTTTATTCTTCCTGGCCACTCTGGGAGGGAGGCCTTATGTCTTCTGAATAAAGGACAGTGGTTTAAGAACAGAAGGTGAATAGATGCAGAGTGAGTATTCAAATTTTGAGATAAATTTTCATTCTCAAACCTACTTTGAATCTGAATAATTTTGCCTTACATCATTTAGAACCAGATTTTTTTAAAGTTCTGATTTTGTATGTATAATCAAAGAACTAAAATGTATTTTTAAAATTTTCTATTTTATGTTGAATGTTTTCTTTACAATAGATTTATTTTGGAAACCTGCTCCTTTTTCTCCCCT
>NW_016807457.1:0-1099 GCF_001698545.2 Rhinopithecus bieti | reverse complement strand
TTTCATTGCACGAAATAGAATATTTTGTTAATGTTTGAGACCATTTAAAAAACCTTCCCTTCCTCAGCTAGTCACTGCTAAAATTCTTTAATTTCTTTTAATTTAGATCTCTTTTCTATCCAATTAACAGATAAAATGGCATGACACCTACAGATACACTTATTTACTTACTGTGTGTCCACTTTATTCACTGCTACAGTAAGGCAGATAGTCCCCTTCATGCATTTCTATATCTTTATCACGTTTTCTAGTGTTTCTCCCAGGGCACCACAGTACCTTTTATTGGATAGGGCATGAGAATAGAAAAGTATACCTGTGGATATTTTAAAAGTAACTACTAGAGAAAGAGGAATTGGCAGTATTGTGTAGTGATAAAGCACTTGACTAAGAGTCTGAAAGCCTGTATTCCAGTCCTGGCTCTGCCCTGTGTTATGTAATCTTGGAAGTCAGTTTTTGCATTCTCATTTGGGTTATGTGATCTCTAAGACACTTTCAAAATTATATCATTTGTGCCATGGTTCTGCAAACAAATGAGCATATTAGTGTACCATAGTATCCATAATGAAATATTGGAGTACCTCTGCTTCAGTTGTAAAAATGTTATAATCTTATAGCTTTGCCCCACTTTTAAAATGTAAACTTTTAATTGAAGTCTAACATAACTTGCAGAAAAAGTACACTCATGATAACATAAAATACAAATCACAAAACATTACCAGAATCCCAGAAGCTCCTTAGTGATGCCTTCTGTTCACTACTATTCCCCCTCCCACATCTAAGGGTGACCACTCTCTTGACTTCCAACATCATAGGTTAGTTTTGGCTATTTTTGGAATCACACAGTATGGCTTCTTGTGTGGCTTCTTCTGCTCAGCATTATGTTTGTATGATTTGTTTAGTTCTAGTTCATTTCCATAGCTATGGGGAGCTTTATGGATATATCATAGTCCATTTACCCAGTCTCCTGTTGGACTAACCATAAAGAAAAGAAAAACAAAAGATAAAATGAACTACATTAGGGTTAAGAAATTCTGGTAGTTTAAAAACATTTAGGGGCCGGGCGCGGTGGCTCAAGCCTGTAATCCCAGCACTTTGGGAG
>NW_016807456.1:23886-25486 GCF_001698545.2 Rhinopithecus bieti | reverse complement strand
ATTGTTTTCTTAATTTTAGTTTTGGCTTATTCATTGCTATTGTTTAAATATACATTTTCTGTATATTAATTTTCATTTTACAACTTAAAATGTATTAATTTTACAGATATTTTGTAGATTCCATATCTCTTTTAGATTTGTTTATTTGCAGATGAAAGACAAATTTACCTCTTCCTTTTCAATCTGAATGTCTTAAGTTTTTTCCTTCATTTTTCTTTTGATTCTTCTCTTTTTTTTTTCTTTCTTCTTATTGCCTTAGCTAGAATAAGTGTTCAATAGAAGTGGCAAAAGCAGACAATTTTGCACTGTTGGGTATCCAAGAGTCAGTATGGTTACTGGCTGCGTGTTGTACCTTTTCAGATCCTTTTATATTCAATCTATTTATGTATTTGAATCTAAGGCATCCCTCTTGTAAACAGCAGATCATTCCATCTTGCTTTTAAAAAATCTAATCTGATAAGGTCTGCCTTTTAATTTGGGAATTTAGCTAATTCATGTTTAAGATAATTTCTGATTTGGTTGGATTAACATTTGTTAATTTTACTGTTTGTTTTTATATGTCTCCTTTTTTCTTTGTTTATTTTTTGATTGTTGTTTCTCTGTTTCTCTTTACTGCATTCTTTTCAGTTAAATGTTTTTGTGTGTGCACCAATTTAATTTCCCTGTAGATATTTAGCTAATTTTTAGTTATTTTCTTATGATTGCTCTAGGGATTACAGTATGAATCTTAACTAACAAGAACCTCCTTCAGATTAATACTAACATAATTTCAGGAAAATATAGCAATTTAGCAACAATAAGTTCTCCCTCTTTTTTGTGTTGTTGCTGTCATATATATTGTATCTATATATGACTAGCCTAGTAATACTGTTATAATTATTGCTTCATGTAATCTTACATCTTTAAAAAAGTATAGAGTGTTTCATTATTAACCTACATATTTACCTTTTCGGCTGCTCTACATTTCTTCCTGTAGTTCTGGATCTGGTGTTATTTTCTTTCAACATTGAAGGTCTTCCTTTAGTATTTCTTAGAAGGTAGGTTTGTTAGCAGCAAATTCTCTGTGTCTTTATTAATCTGGGAACATCTTATTTAGCCTTCATTTTTGAAGGATAGTTTCACTGGATATAGAATTCTTTTTGGTAGTTTTATAATGAAATGCAGGTCCAGATGCTTACCACTTGCAGAGTGTAATTAACAAGAGCGACGTCTGGTAGAAAGAAAGTGACTTTATTAACCAAAACTAGTAAAAGGGAAGTAGCTGGATTCCTATCCAAATTAATCACTTTGATTTTTTATGGGAGAGGCAGGGGTTTTAAAAGGAAAACTTTGGCCGGGCGCGGTGGCTCAAGGCTGTAATCCCAGCACTTTGGGAGGCCGAGACGGGCGGATCACGAGGTCAGGAGATCGAGACCATCCTGGCTAACACGGTGAAACCCCGTCTCTACTAAAAAAATACAAAAAATTAGCCGGGCGAGATGGCGGGCGCCTGTAGTCCCAGCTACTCGGGAGGCTGAGGCGAGAGAATGGCGTAAACCCGGGAGGCGGAGCTTGCAGTGAGCTGAGATCCGGCCACTGCACTCCAGCCTGGGCGACAGAG
>NW_016807456.1:15012-20448 GCF_001698545.2 Rhinopithecus bieti | reverse complement strand
AATATATATATATATATGCCTTGAAGGAGTCAAGGGAACCATGAACACTTATACCAGGAACATCCAAACTATTCTGGAGGAGGCAGATCAGGGAACACTTACTTGAAGAAGTGACATAAAGATTAGACAGGTGAAGAGTGAGGAAAATAACATTTCAGTCAGAGTAAACAGCATAGACAAAAGCATTGAGGTGGAAAGAACTTTATTTGTTCCAAGCCAGTATAGCTGGAGCAAAGTGAACAAAGTGGAAGGCATTATAAAATAGTGTTGGAGAAATAGGCAGCAAACAGATTGTGTAAGGCCTTCTGGAGTTTTGTCATTTTATTTCTTGAAGTCATAGAGAGCAAATCCAAACCCCTCTTTGATGTGATAGCAGTATAGGATGTAGTTAAGGCTGTAGGCTCTGGAATCAGAGCGTCTGGATAAGTATCCACACTCTGCCACTTCCTGTTTGATCTTGGTGCTGCTTCTTCATTGGTAAAGGGGGGATAATAATTGCTACCTCATACACTGCTATGTGAGTTAAACCGAATAACATATGTAAATAGAGTAACACTGTCTTAGACATACAGTAAATGGCAAATAAATGGTAGCTGTTAGCATTATCAATCTTTTTTACGTCTCTTCACCTTATTGTGTCATTCTTTTCCAAATATATTCTAAACATATGGGTTTTAACTGAGCATCCTCTTTCGATGATCCAGAATGATTCAAATATGTTGTTATGAAGATCATCCATAAATTCAACTTGAGTTTTTAATGCTGTTGTATAAAATAAACTCAATGCCTTAGATTTGGTCCTGTCTGAGTATGGTAAACATGCAGTTAGTAGACTGTCTTCCAAATCCCAGTATGAAATGTCATATTATTTATTTCCTGATGTGCACAGATGAGGTGTGTGTATGTGTATATGTGTTTATCACTAATTGAATCATAGTCCCAAAGTTAATAGCAATGACTGAAATATTTTTCTCTGTCATATGGCAGTTATTCTTTCAGCAACAAGGATTAATTTTTTAAATGACCCAATTCGTTATGAAATTTGTTATGATATGTGTCATTATTCTTAAATCAACAAGTTTTTAGGAATTATAGAAACCTTAGCCTTCATCTAATTGATTTCCCCCTCATTTCCCTGTTGCTGTGATCAGAGAGATGTGCTGCCCAGAACCCTCTTAAAGGTAGAACTTGTTGGACCGTATGTAGAATGTTGTGAGCAGACAGCCTCCTGCTGTCACCTCCCCTTCAGGGTTTGTCTTGGCTACAGAGAACTGTTATACCCATGGGCTTATCCTTCCTATCCAAGGACTAAGTATAATGGTGGTATAGAGGCCCATCCATTTGAGTCCAATATGAAATGTGCTGATGAGCCACATATACTGTAGAACTCCATATGTGGTTTATCTGCATGGTAGTTTTTCTCAACTTGTTCACTCCTGCTCCCTCCCCCTACCTTTCATAGATATAAACATCCTAAACACCCAGGATGCCAAATTTCATCACAGTATCTACTCCACAGAACCTAACCTGCAACATTTCTTAACTCCCGAAGCTCAGAATTACTCGAGGACCTGAACCTGGAATCCAGTCTCCAATTCTAAATCCTAGGCTGCAGTCACTCTGGCCAACTTCTTTATTAAATCTTTCTTCATAGGTTCAGTTTTACATTTCTTCAATTATTTTTATTGCTTTTCTAGATGCTTCCCTAAAACGTGGGATTTTCTTAGTTTCCAAAGTCTATGAAACTTGCCAGGCTTTATTCTGAGATATATTTCTATGTTAGGAGTGATTACTGGGTGTGGGAATGGCACTGCTATACAAAGCAAAGGCTTTTTCACTGCATCTTCTTTCCAGGAGATAGGACTCGAGAAGTCTGAAATTGCCATTAATAAAGAGGGAGAGTCAGGGGAATAGGCAGTGGTCAGGAAGATGAGCAGATAATTTGCTAGGGTCTGCCTTCCTGAGTGTCCTCCACCACAATTAGCTTAGCCGTTATAAATTCCTTCATGTCTTATGTTCTGTATTGTCACCTGGATCTTCTTCAGTGTAATCTTTTCTCAGTGCCACTTATTAAAAATGCTGACTTTCAAAGAGCTCAATAAATTTCTTTAAACATCCCCTGACTCAATAAAAAGGGATGGAATTGAACACTAAGGCTATATTCCACTGTCTGTCTCCCAAGAGTGTTGAGATAAACTATGAAATAAATCTTTCTGTCCCATCCAGGTCATTTCACTAGCTTTAATATTATTTACAGCCCTATCCATACAATCCCTGTCCCTTACCCGGAAGTCATCAACGTGTTCCCTTTCTTTTTGTTGCAACTCATAGGGTCTTTCAAACTGAAAATAGCTGATGCTTCTAGTACTGATAATGAAAGAAGTACTCCCCTGGTTGCTTGTAGGTCGTTTCCCAAAATGGAATGTAATTTCAATGAGCAGAAAAGAGATTTTTTTAATGCAGATGTGGTCACAGGGCATACTAAATTGTCAAATATTCTGAGAGTTAGTATTTACCATGGGACAAAATGTCTGGGAGGATATACCACAAAGAGTTGTTGTCTCTGTATAATGGGATTACAAATAATTTTCATTTGGCATCACCATATTCTATATATTAAACATAATTTTGTGATAAATTTTATACTAAAGGAAGTGACATATGCATTCTAGAAAACTCTCATACTACATTTCCATACATACATAAATACATACATACATATATATGTGACTAACATGATCCAGTATACTTTTCACATTCTGAAACTAGAGTGAAGCCAGATGAAATTAAGTGACATGCTGTCCAGGTTTTTACAGTGAGTAGTGATAGAACAGGTCTACAATATTTTTTCTCCTGATACCCTGTCTAATGTTCTTTCTACAACTCTAAGGTAGTTTTAAAGGTCAGTGGAGAAGTTGCCTGAAGGAAAATTTTACTCAAAATTTCAGGATCCCATTATGTCTTGAACATACTTACCATTAAAAGTATCACTTATGCTGATGGAATGGAAGAGAATTCATGCACATTACCAAAAGCAGAAACAAAACAAAACAAAACAAACCACATTGTTACCCAGTTTTCACATACACCTCATTCCTTTATAATGAAGGTACAAGAGGCCTTTAAGAACTGCAGATGTTCCATTCTTGATAAGAGCGATTTTATTAAACTTATGATGTTATTTTTCTTTCACCTGTGGAAATTTCAGTAGAACAACTTCCCACCCCTAGCAGCCTTCATGTCTCTCAAAACAGCAGCCTGAAAAAATCTGTTCAGGAGCTAAGATAAATTTTTATTAAATGTACTTAAAAATATTGGTAAGGCATATAAAGCAGAATGTTCAGTGAATGTTAAATAAGCAAGAATTTAGTCCTATAAAGTATATAAAGCTGCTGGGCTGCAAATAAAAATGACCATGATACAGCAAGAAAGTGATAAACATTATAAGTTATCTTCCCCCTAATTATCCAGCTTACATTTCATTAATATGCAATGAAAAATGTTAACTCTCCTGGGCTAAAGCATAGGGAAACAGTGAATTAGAAGATTTCCTTTTGGAGGCCGGGCGCGGTGACTCATGCCTGTAATCCCAGAATTTTGGGAGGCCGAGGCGGGCGGATCACGAGGTCAGGAGATCGAGACCATCCTGGCTAACACGGTGAAAACCCGTCTCTACTAAAATACAAAACAAAACATTAGCCGGGCGTGGTGCCGGGCACCTGTAGTCCCAGCTACTTGGGAGGCTGAGGCAGGAGAATGGCTTGAACCCGGGAGGCGGAGCTTGCAGTGAGTCAAGATGGCGCCACTGCACTCCAGCCTGGGCAACAGATCGAGACTCCGTCTCAAAAATAAATAAATAAATAAAGTAAGTAAAGGTAATTTTTGGAGTTAAAAAAAATAGATAAAGAAAGCAAAGAAAGAAAGAAAAGAAAAGAACGAACCTGGAGCCAAAAGAATGTCCCTTTACTAGGATGAAAAGTCGTGAATTATGGGTTTGTGATGACAGGATTTCAGTTTTCATTTGAATCAGTTAAATTATCATGCAAATTGATTTAAAATTGAGATTCATTTATTCATTGAATTAAAAAGGCTGGAAGGAGTGAATAGTTGAGGTTAGAAGAAAATACGCGGCTTGATTGAATGAATTCACTACTTTGTACTGTTTCTTGCAGTATGGTATTTGGAAGTCAACTGGATATCCATTCAGGTGGGATAGATTTAGCTTTTCCACATCATGAAAACGAAATTGCACAGTGTGAAGTCTTTCATCAGTGCGAGCAGTGGGGAAATTATTTTCTGCATTCTGGTAAGTACTAACTTCAGATTTAATTTGTTCTGTTTCAATTCTGGCAGTTCTGTCTTTGTCGGCGGAACAGCTACATTTGGAAATACATAATAGATCAGCTAATAGGTCAAGAAATGGATTTGCCTCTTAAATTATTTTTGAGTTTCAATCATTTGGACATGAAATTCCTTGGATTGCAGCAATGATTATACCTTTTTGGAACTGACTAGAATATGGAAAATGTTTGGCAATGCTGTTCTATGTATGTTTCTTTCAAGTAAAACTATTAGGAAGGAACTTCAAGTAGTACAATGTAATGATAATTATGAACACTCCTTTCTGAAGCTGTAATATTCTCACTAGACATCCCTGCCATCTTCTAAAAACACTGCCCTTTCTTCCACTGTTCAAACCCCTCATTGATGAACCCCAGCTGTTTGCTCTCAGAAGTGGATGCTACACCGTGAGTTAAGCAACACCTCGAAACCAGCAGTTTTGGAATTCACCTGGATGCACTGGAAGAGTCATATTTCCAAGTTTATAGGGCCAGAATTAGCTAGTCTTACTACCTTTTGGGAATGGCCAGC
This sequence comes from Rhinopithecus bieti, assembly GCF_001698545.2. Taxonomy (NCBI): domain Eukaryota; kingdom Metazoa; phylum Chordata; class Mammalia; order Primates; family Cercopithecidae; genus Rhinopithecus; species Rhinopithecus bieti. The sequence goes on along the minus strand of NW_016807456.1, from coordinate 15,576 downwards.
TAAGGTATTTGAGACGAAGAAATATAGAGTGTTTGGTAGTGATAGGATTTGGAGATGCAAACTTTGACATCTAAAATACAGAAAATTAACAAATACTAGTTTTTGAGATCCTTGAAGGGAAATTAGGATGTCACAGTAAGGTGACATTAAATGCAGAAGTGCTCCGGTTTTCTGGTCCGTAGCAGGGTTCACTTGGGTTTCTTCATGAAAGTAAATAGATGAGACTGATTGCCCCAAAGTCACTTCCTCGGTGACTTCATTCAGGGCTCAGTTCAGCACCCCCTGAACTGTCTGAGGAGCTGGCGTTGCTCCCTCCGCAGGCGCGTTTCTGTCTGCAGATTTATCGTCTTCAGTAGGTCAGGGTTTGTTATTGACACCACGACCTGTCATGAGTCCTTCAGCGAGCGTGGAGCTGGGGACAGAAAGGGCAGCCTTAGCTGTGTGACGCTTGGCTCTGTCAGGTTATGGGGAGGGTCGGGGGTCTAGAAACGGAGGTCGTGTTCACCTTCTGATGTGGGAATGGGAAAGCATTTGTTGTTGTTGTTGTTGTTGTTGTTGTTGTTG
>NW_016807456.1:8070-15004 GCF_001698545.2 Rhinopithecus bieti | reverse complement strand
TAAAATTACCTTACATGACATCTTAAATTAAGAGTTCAGTTAATTAACATTTATGCTATTATCTTAATAATTTATTTTTATAAAACAAAGCATTTCATGTACAGTATAGAAAAATTCATTTTTTTATTGCTCTCGCAGTCTTGAATACTTGTAGCAGCCCCAACCAGATGGTTTATATTCCATAACCCAAGGTACCACTGATTACTTGGGGGCAAGATTTGGAAATTTTAGGCTTAGTGCCTAAGGGCAAATAAGCTTATGTTTTCTCAATAGGACTGACCTTACAAATCCAACTCTGTAATTGTATAGGTCCTTTCCCAATTTTGGAAAGCATTATCTTCAACACTGAGCCACCCAACTAGGACCCCCAGCCTAAGATACCACAGTCATCTGAGTCCAGTCTTAATAGTTGATAAAACATGTCTGATGTTACCTCTTACTTCTCCTCTTTGTGACACATTACTTGGAGTTGCCCCACACTCCAGGGCCTGTTCATATTTATGTAATGTGTGCCCCATTCCATAGGGCCCTGGCCTACATCAGATGTCCTACTTCTAAGGAATCCTGAAACTCCTCCACAGGACACTTTGAACTATATAATGTGTTCTCTCTTCAAGAAGAGTATTTACATTTTAACCAAGGATTCTAGAAATATAATGCCCCCTGCAGACAAGGAACCTTATTTATCTCTCTGGCTACTATGAAATTTTTTTCATTGTTGTTGGTTTTTTGCTTATAATTTTGATTATAATAATTTTTAATTTCTATAATTTTGCTTATAATTTTGATTATAATATATCTTGGTGTGGGATTCTTTGTGGTTATTCTACATGGGATTCACTGACTCTAAAATTTGTGTTTGATGCTTTTAATCAAATTTGGAAAACTTTAAGCCAATATGTCTTCACATAACTTTTCAGTGTTCCCACTCTCCACATTTTTGGAGCTTCAATGACATGTATATTAAGCTGCTGGATATTGTTCCACAGGTCACTGATAATCTGTTTAATTTTTTCAGCTTTTTCTTCTCAATATCTTTCAGTTGTGATAGTCTGTGTTACTCAATCTTAAAGTTCATTGTTCTCTTCTTCTGCCATATTGAAATTTATATTAAGACCATCCAGTGAATTTATAATCTTTTAAGCTCTAGATATATTTACTTTTTTGTATCTTCTATTTATATATCTGTTATGTTCATATTTTCCCTTAAATTCTTGAACATACTTATAATAGCTGTTTTGAAATTCTTAGATGATAATTCTGTCATCTCTATCATTTCTACATCTGTTTCTATTGACTGATTTTTTTTTCCTAGGTAAGCATGACATTTATTACCAAGCATAGACCCTTCTACATTCTCTACTCATTGCCCTGGGCATTCAAGGAGGCCTTTCCACTCTGGATGATCATAACTCAAACATTTTCAAGCCCTGTGTAAGCTTTGGGGATTGCTCAGTTTACAGCTCTCTGGTAGTTGTTGTTTTTTTGTTTGTTTGTTTTGTTTTTTGACTAGCCTTGTAGATTTTTACCCTATGCAAGTGCAGTTTAATATTAAGACAAAGGTTAAGGAGGACCCCAGGCAGATTTATTTCTATTTCTCTGAGTAACTTCATTTTCTCCATCACTCTGCCTTGCATATCTCAGGTACCTCAGCCTCCCTAAAGTTTAATCTCTGTCTCTTCAAGTCAGCAAGCTAACATGCTCTATTTGGGTTCTCCTGCACTGCTCTGAAGTTCAAAAATGACTCCAGGTGGAAAGCTAAGGCAACTATCAGGGTTGCCTTGCTTATTTCCCTTCTTTCAGGGATCAAAGTCCTATGTTGTCTATTGTTCAATTTGAAAACCGTTATTTCATATCCTTCATCCACTTCCCTAGTTGGTTATGGTGAGAGTCCAGTACCAGTTACTCTTTCATGGCCATAAGTAGAAGTTCTAAAATGTCCTTCTGAAAGCTCTCAGTCATTCCTCAGAGTTGGCTTCCCCCTATGTCTTAGCATAAAATTCTAGTTTCTTAGCAGTCTCAGTTTGACCAAAGAGAATTCCAGACAATAATTGTTCCTTGTTAGTTGAAATCCAGATAAACTCCAAGTGTCTTGCAATGTCTTTTTGTACATACCAAGCCACCCCAACCCACATCATTCTATGAGGTTACCTCAGAACTTTAGTTTTGGAGAAAAGCTTTTGTGATTAGAGCTTCAAATGAGAGGTATGTTAGGTTGTCCTCATTGGGCAACTAAACATTTGTGAGTTGTCCTTTTGTCTGAAAGATTATTGGGTGTTTCAGACAGAGAACAAGACCTTTTTCTCCTCTTTTAAAGAGCATGCCTCAGTCCTTTGTGAACTTGAAATGCAGGTCTTATTTTATTCATCTCTCATTTGCATGATGTGCCTTTAGTGGTCAGTGATCACTAAAATCATTTGGACTTCAGAAGCCTTTGAAAAAGTGATCAAATAGGCCAAGATTATGTTAGTCATTTAGTTTATCCTTCTTTAAGCCAGAGGCATTATTTACTGTCCACTCTCACCCTAATTTAGGATTGTGCCTTACATGAAAGAGCTAATGAAATAAATGACTATCATTGTCAAATTTTGCTAGGTCATTGGGGGACAGTATAAGAAGCTTTGTATACCTGCTATTCCCTTGGCCTTTCTAAAAATTATTTTGTTCGGCTTTTGATGCATACTTGTGAAGTTTTATTTTGGTAATTTTATTAAATGACATATTTACCCACAAATACTTGTTAGTACCCCCATTTAATGTTATTTTCCCAAAGGGAAATTGAGATCCAAGAAATAAAACATTTATTCAGAGTCATCCATCCACCACAAAATGGAATTAGAACACAAAACTCCATCTCTTGAGCCTTTAAGCCAAACTGCTTTTTTCTCCTGAAATTCTTCATGAAAATAACACAGTTTATATTCAACACCATCATACCATCCCCAACACCATCACACCACTATCAATACCGTCATACCATGTAAGTTGAATATAAATTACTACATTGCCTTAGACTCCCTTATTCCACTGGTTGAATAGTAGTCTCTATTGATAAACACTGTGGCATATAAAAATAATTTTAAATAATAATAATAATCTCAACTGTGGTTTAAAATTGAGGACACATATGTGACTGGCTTAGTAATCAGCATTTCCTAGGAAAGGTTCTGTTTTTAGTTTTAATTTGCTCACCACATTTTATTAATGTTTAGTAGAAGATTTACCCTGTTCTTTTATAGATATCAAAAATATATTTGAAATAATGTATTGGACAACTGAATATTATAGAAACAAATACAAAAAATGAATAAACTAATATAAGGAAACGTGAGACAGCAAAAATCCTTATTTACTAGTAAATCATTCCTTACTTTAGAAAATCTGGAAAATACAGAACATAGTGGTCTGCTTCATATGGTTTTCTGCTATATTGCTACAAAGCATAGAGCTATAAATTTCCTTTTGATCTCTCATATGGAAATAAGTTTGTCTATTGTCTGGTTGTTTGAAGTTGAAAGTCTTTTCATAGCATTTTAGAAAACAAATTATATCATACTGTGCGCTATGGGTTAGAGAAGATTTAGAAAGCCATCCTGCAGATGTTATAACTTTGGATCCCTCTGTTCACAATCCCCCTCTTTCTCTGCATTTCTATTAGTAGTGAGATGTCATATTTCCCAAAAGATTAGAAACCATTGCCCCAAAGCCTATTAAATGAAATAAGGAGAGACACAGGAATAATACAGTGTAATCCTAGTCAGTAACTTTGTGTGTATGTGTGTGTGTGTGTGTAGAACCTAAAAGAAGTAATGGTCTTTGACACAAATATTACATTCTGCAACACCCTGAAATACCTCAAATCTACATATTTCCAAATAAAAACAAATGATAGTAGTTTTAGAGGGAATGAAAGCAAGTTCTTGATACTTACGTCTCCATTAATTCAAAAATTATATCTTGTGAGTACCATTTAATTTGGGTAATAAATTATACTGTTCCTTTTCAGTCTTCATGCAGTTCACTTTCCTTGAAATAGAAGGGGACCAATATGAAAAATCTCCCTTCTTTATTCCATCCTGGAGCACAACTCAAACATTAACAGTAATTGCCTCTACTTCCATGTCATTGATGCTTATTTAAATTGTAGCTCGATGCTGAGTAAGAGGGAGAGTCACCCTCCCCAATCCTGCAACAAAAAATTCTAATTGGCAGTTTATAAAATTTTGAATAGTTCATGACACAAGAAAAAAATGTGTTATGCTTTCATAGGAAATTGCTGTTCATTCTAGAAAACTGTTGACTTGCTAAAAATCTGCACTCCTTTATTTTGTTATCTGTCTCAGAAGTTAAGAAGGAAGCATGCATAACACCTTCTTTGGGATGCTTTATATTTTATTTAATACATTTACTTAGTAAAGGAATTTGCTCATTCAAACAGGTTTTTAAAAAAAAAAAGGCATTTGCTCATTCAAACTGGTAATTCTGAATATTTAAGAACTCACAGCCCAAGTATACTTGGGTAATTGAAAGACAGTATGGTGTGGTGGTAAAATGTGGATTCTGGGGTCAAACTGGCTAGATTCAAGGCACAGTTCTATTACTTGTTGGTCCTATGACCTTAGGCAAGTAATGTGACTTTTTGTGTCTCAAAATCTTTTTGTGTAGAATGGAGGTAATAGTAGTACATATCTTTCAGGGTGGTGGTAACATGTAAACACATTCAAAGTGCTTAGCATGAGTGGCACATAAGCATTACTCAGATGTAAGCAATATACTAGAAGTGCCCCACAGCAGAAGGCACATATCTCACAATCTTCTTTTCCTACTATCTTCATTCCCAAATGTTGTTTATGTGAAGCAACTTCTTGATTGTCCAGAAGGGAAGGACTTCCTTTAGTCCACTCTCATCTTTTAGCCCCTTTTGTTCTTTAAGGCAAGGACCAACTTGGTTAAATAATTATTTTTCTATTTTGAATTCTGTGACCATGTAGACACTCGATAAATATTTGTCTATCTGAATAAAAAGGACAAGCTCAAATTTGGCTTCATGATTTTCCAGAAAGTGACTCAACTTTTGACTCAAACTTTATGTACTTTCTTAAATCTAAAGTAAAATTTTCCTTGCAAATCAAGCAGGAAGTAGTTAGCAGTACCTTTCAGAAATTTTCTAATCATGGTCTTCTTCTATATACTGAGCACATTTTACATGTGTAATGAGATTTGTGTATTAGTGACATCTGCTACTGCTTAATCAGCTCCTGAGAATAATAACAAATAATCACAGAAAATGGATTTAGGAAGTCTATGTTTTAATTAAATCTGTTTACCTCAAGTTTTGTTACATTTTTTCATTCCCTTGGCATAGATTCCACTCTATCTCTAGGTACAGTTTTAATCCCTGCCCAGAGCAGAAATTTATCTTTAATTTACATTGCCTCTTCTAAGCCTAGGGCCATTGACTCAGAAAGTCTTCTAATTTTTACTCATAAACCAACTTATCTTTATCATGTTACTGAGACTTTTGAGTTTCTAGAGTTCAGAAGGAAACTGTTTCCCAGGATTATGGCCAGTTAATTCAGATGGTTGGAACATATTAATGAGGTCAATGCTGCAGGTGTGATTCTTTATGCTTTTCCACTAGGATAGCCACAAATGTATACTTTTGACCAAAAGGGAGATTCATTGAGAGTTTGTGGATTTTTAATCAGAAAGCCATCACTATTGCTAAACAAACAAAACATACAATTAAATAAACCCCTCATATATATATCTGACAAGTTCTGAATCAGGAGACTTAACCTTTGTTATACATTATGAATACCTCAGACCTCCTCAGGCTGTGGTTACAAATAAGGTCACATTAACTATAAAAATGCCAACGTCACTGTCTTCTTATTTCTGCTCGTGTTATTTCCACTTACTTATTTCAAGATCTCTTTACTCTCTTCCCTCAAAGTGTCACCCAATTATGTAGGAGAATCTCTGGAGGTGCTCCACATGTGCTAACAAACAGTATTCTTACATTAATCTACTTTGGGCCTTTGCTGATGTCACTCCACAAGAAGACACTTGAAAATATCATTTGGCTGCTGTCACTGCTGCCATGCCATTTTGGGGGACTATAATTTCTTGCTTACGGGTAATCTTTTACTGTACTCTTCAAAGTAACATACCTTGTGAGGAGCCAAAACAATAGGATCTTTTTAGGTTTCACTGTGTCAGTGCCACTCTGGGTGAAAATGGGGAGGATGCCATTCTTCTCCCTGTTTATAGCATTTTGTCACCTGGGCGCTGAAGCAGCATTGCTGGTGTCATTGTCTTTCTCTATTGCTCTTGTAAAAATAGCTTATTTGGCTTCTGCCTTCAGCTTTGCTCTCCATGGGGCTTAGATCCCAATCTTTGAGACTGGGTGGAGCACCAGACACCCTCTTGACCTCTCCATCTCCCTTTATTGCCTCAGGAAGCTGTGAAAAAATTCGACAAAAACCTCTCTCTTCCTTCAGCCGTCACGCAAACTAACTCTACCAATGCACCGTAGCCATCCCAACTTGCCTGAATTCTAGCAGTGGACATAACAAGGTTCAAGCTGAGATCTCTACTACACATTTGAAGAAGGAAACCTCCTCAAGGGTCTGCACGAAGACTCTGTTGTTCTGAGCTAGGCCAGCTTAGAAGCTCAGAATAAGATATATTCTATGGCAAGATTTCAAGGGAGCAGGGAGAATACTAATGCCTACTTGTGGGCGACATCTTGCACCCCTGTCTTTCTTTAACTGTTGGCTAGATGCCTGGACTTTACTCCCAAAGATGTCTCTTTTCATGTAGCTTTTTTTGTTTTGTTTATTCATTTATTTATTATTTTATTTATTTATTTATTTATTTATTTATTTATTTATTTGAGACAGAGTTTTGCTCTTGTTTCGCAGGCTGGAGT
>NW_016807456.1:0-7990 GCF_001698545.2 Rhinopithecus bieti | reverse complement strand
AGCTAGGCCAGCTTAGAAGCTCAGAATAAGATATATTCTATGGCAAGATTTCAAGGGAGCAGGGAGAATACTAATGCCTACTTGTGGGCGACATCTTGCACCCCTGTCTTTCTTTAACTGTTGGCTAGATGCCTGGACTTTACTCCCAAAGATGTCTCTTTTCATGTAGCTTTTTTTGTTTTTGTTTATTCATTTATTTATTATTTTATTTATTTATTTATTTATTTATTTATTTATTTATTTATTTATGTTTAGAGGGAGTTTCACTCTTGTCACCCAGGCTGGAGTGCAGTGGCGCGATCTTGGCTCACTACAACCTCTGCCGCCTGGGTTCAAGTGATTCTTCTGACTCAGACTCCTGAGTAGCTGGGATTACAGGCGCCTGCCACCACGCCCGGCTAACTTTTTGTATTTTTAGTAGAGATGGGGTTTCGCCATGTTGGGCAGGCTGTTCCCAAACTCCTGCCTCAGGTGATCTGCCCATCTTAGTCTCCTCCCAAAGTGCTGGGATTACAGGCATGAGTCCCTGTGCCTGGCTCATGTAGGTTTCTATAAAATTTGTAATTGGCACATAATAATTATACATATTTATGGAGTACACTGAGATAGTGTTTATCAACAAATGAATGGATAAAATGTTATATATATACATATAATACATATATTATATATTTATATGTACATTTTGTGTATATTTAAAATATGTTTTATGTTATATATACACTGGAATATTATGTATCTACTGGAATACTATTCAACCATAAAAGAAAAAATTCCTGTCATTCACAGCAATGTGGATGAACATGAAGGACATTACGTTATGAAAGTTAGTGCATCATAATTTGCTTGAGACAAAGAATCCATCATTCCTAAACCAAGTCAGTTTTAGACCCTAGAAAGAGATTCTGTTCTTTAGAAAAGTGTCAGTATCAAATGTCTTACCCATAAAATGACCCACAACCTGGACTCCTAGAACAGTTTTGGGGTATTGCAGTACTCTGAGAGATGGGACACCCTTATACCATAAGTTCACTGAGATATGGATGCTAACCCTTAATAAAGATGTTGCCAAACAAATAATGCTGACAGCTCACCTTCAGAAGCTAGTAAGGTTCCCCTTCACCTTAGGAACTAGGTCTAAAGTAAAGAAGCACTAGAAGAAATCTTTTAAATAATTATTAGCACCTGTCTGCTATTGAACTGGCAGAAATCTGATTTGATCCATATTTACTTTGAAAGCCCAGGCCTAGACTTGGTAGGTGGGTAAGAACAGGTATTACCCAAGCAGCCATACATGCTGAGGGTCATGTAGGCTCTAAATAAGTCACAGCTGGTACTTAGCAAATCTAAATGAACTTGAGATTCCCACCAGCACAGAGGAATCAATATTTATCAACAGAAAAAGTGATATTCATTACTGCCCTTTGAAGGTCATGCATATAAAGCATATATGAGTAATGCTAAACCTCAGAGCTATTTCCTCTCACAATTAGGTAGATACAGTACCTATGCTTCATTTTACCACTGCGCAAGAGCCTGGCTTATTCCCTGAGCAAATGTCTAATCCCTTCTTGTCTCTTGACCTTTGCTACAATATATTTCTTAAAAATAATACTGCTATGCAGAAAAAAGCAGCAGGGAAGCTTTGTGGACAGTGCAGTGTTTTGCATAGAAAAGGGAAATAGATTTCACAAATGCCAAGTGGGCAATACCCAGCTAGGTACAAAGTCAACAGAAGATCTCAGAATTAGAGTAGAAAACAAGCTGACTGTGAGCAGTAGCACTTCAGTGTTCCTGTGATTTACAAGTAGATATGGACAATGAAGATACCTGGAGGCACTTGGTTTGAACCCTTCTTGCTTCCCATGTCCATTATACATAGAGTTGTTCTGACTGTCACTGACCCATTTATATATTCCTTGATGTTGATTACAAAAATGGAATAGGCAAGATTTGAGATCCAGAGTTATTCTATTAAGACAATAAACCATTTAACAAATCTTTTATGATCTGAAAAGAAAATTTAAAGGAAGTAAATTTGTAAAAAAAAAAAAAATGAAGAACAGAAAATCCTGTTGCAGAGCATGGTGACTATAGTTAATATAATATATTACAATATAATACATTGTTATGAAATACATTATTGTATTATATATTTCAAAATAGCTAAAAGAATGGACTTTGAATGTTCTCACCACAGGGAAATGATAAGTATGTGAGGTGATAGATATATTAACCAGTGTGATTTGATCATTCCAAAATGTATACACGTATCAAAACATCACATCATACCCCATATATACAATTATTTGTGAATTGAAAATAAACACACACACACACACACACACACACACACACACACACCACATAACATGGGATGTCTTAGGGAACTTAATTACAGGACTCATAGCCAGAATGCTAGGTAAGCAGGAGTTTATGCACGTACTTAAGAGAAGTAGTCAAGTATTGCAGTCACTCAGAGGGCTTGCCAGAAGGCTTAGCTTGCCTTTCAGAATGCTCTGCCTAGACAGAGGATCAATAGACAGTAGGGAGGCTCCCATACTCAAGTAATGACTTCCCTCAATCTGAAAGATCTGAGGTTCTCCTCTCACTGGAATACTTTATACAGAATTAATTCATCTAGTCAATGAATATATATTTAGTGCCTACTATGTTTCAGATTCTATTCTGGGTATTGGGATTATAGAAAATAAAAGTTCTTGCTTTCATGGAAGTACTGTTCTAGTGGTAGAGGAAGCAGGACAAAAATAACCAAGTACAGATAAATACACATTTTGTCAGACGGTAATAATTGTTAAGAATAAAAATGAAGCAGTTTAAGGTAAAAGACAGTAAGGGTGATGACTACTGCTTTTAAATAGGGTAGTCATGGAAGATCTCTCTGAGAAGGTAACATTTGATTTTTAACAATACACATTTATTGAGCACCTATGATGTGCCAGCCATGTGAATTAATTCATTCTATCTTCACCAAAATCCTGTGAGGTAGGATCATTATTATGTTTGCTTTACAAATGGGGAAACTGGGCACAAGAGAAGTTAACTCATCCAAGGACACATAACTAGTAAGGGAGAGAGCTAGAGTTTGAACTCAACCAGTCTAGCATCAAATCTCATCCTTGTAGTCACTATGATACTTGGCATTTTTGATTCTGCTTACAGGCAGAGAGATATGCACATTTTCTCTTTAGTCTTGTGAGGCACTAACAGACCTATGCAAAAAGAAGCAGTCATTGAAGCAGAGTTATGGAGGTTCCCAACAGAGAGCCCTTAGAAGGGGGGATGAAATGACTAATATTCAAGTACTTTCTATGTGTAGCTATTTTACACATATAGTCTCATTTAATTCTCCCAACAAAAATATGAGGTAGTCAGACAGATAGCTATTTTTCAGATGAGAAAACTGAGGTAACAAAGTTGTTACATGAATTGCCCAAAGTCTCATGGGAACAAAGGACCAATATTATGAATTTGAGTTAGTCTGTCACCAAAGTTTATGCTCTTTCTAATATGCTGTGCTGTCTCCAGGGAGAAGAAAAAGAAAGACAGGGAAATCCAGAGCAAAATACATGGAGAGAAAAAAAATGAAAGAAGGAGAGACCTCAAAGTAAAGATTTAATAGGTTCAGAGGACCATAGGACTGATAGTGGCTTAAATGGCATGAAGAATTTTAATGCCACCTTCATCCTCAATCTCTTCTCTGACACCAACTGTCTTAGTTGATTTGGGGTGCCATAACAGAAATAATGTAAACTGAATAGCTAATAAACAACAGAAATTTATTTCTTATAGTTCCAGAGGCTGGGAAGTCCAAGATCAAGGCACCAACAGATTGTTTGGGTAGGAGTTGTTCTCTGCTTCACAGATGGTGCATTCTCACTTCATCCTCACAGGGCAGAAGAGGCAAACAATTTCACTCAGGCCCCCTTTATAAGGACACTGATCCCATTCATAAGGGCTCCATCTCCTCAAGGCTCCTCCTCTTAATACTATTATATTGAAGATTAGGTTTCAACATATTAATTTGAGGGGGTACGTAAAATTTAGACCATAGCACCAAGTTAGGTGGATTCTTGAGAATTTCTGTGATTTTGTGATTGCAAGAATTGGCATGTGCAGTTTTTCAGTGAGACCTGGTGTGTATATGTGAATAGCCTTTGAGTAGTGCATCATCTTCTTATAACTGCTGCTGTCTTTGAATCAGCTACTACAGTAAAGCAAGGAACATAAACTTAGTAAAGACATGAAAGAAAATTTATAAACCATTTGGTATTTGAAAGCTAGCATGTAATTGTTTGATAACAAGGATTTTTCCCCCCTCAGAAGCATAGTTCAAAGCTGTCAGCCTTAATGAAATAACTTTAGATATGCCTTGCCTGCCAATTTTTCCCTTTTTAATAGTAAAGTAGTAACACTGCAGGAATGTCAAAATAATAGTCTGATGAGAAGTATTAGCAAAGAAAGCCAAATGGCACATTGCTTATCTTACGCTGTAGCCTCTGTGTGGTGTAGAAAAGCCAGGATATGGTCAGATCACTTGTGGGATGAAGTTGATTCACCCATTCATTATTCTAGATGAGCAGAAAATATGCCTCTCACCCTATAACTGCTCTACCTTGCCTTGCCTTGCCTTGCCTTTTCATTCCCTTCCTTTTTCTTCCCACACATGGTCAAAGGCTTTGATTTTTGCTGAATATTAGACAACAAAACAAGCAAAGCAGCAAAGACACTTGTCTGTTCTGTCTTTAACAGAGTGTTTGGTGGCTCCCTGCAAAGGGAAGCTGAGGGAGATCCAGGGTGGGAGGCTAGCCAGCTCCATCATTTGTATTCTTCAGGTAACTCATTTAAATCTCCATTTTTTTCAGCTTTAAAAATGCTATTACAGTGACTATTGTTTCATTCCAACTTTCAAGAATTCAGTATACATCTTTGAGAACTAGGTGTCTGGAAATTCACTAGGTGATGGGAATATTGGTGTTTTAAAAGGAAAATGTAGTCTTTTTTTAGAATGCTCTCAAGAAACCATAGAAATCACTGAAATTCTCCTTTGGCTCTGTAGAGCCAGGAGATAGTCTTATAACCCAATGTCTTTTGAAAACTGAATTACAACTGGAAGTTGAATAGCAACAAAATATTATAAATAAAGTGGATTTTGAGGGAGGTTTTGGCAAGTACCTAGGCTTTGATTACCTAGAAACAAATGAATTCCATTCTACTATGGATTTTCTAATTTTTCTATAGGGAACTATAAGGTAGGCTGGGCGCGGTGGCTCAAGTCTGTAATCCCAGCACTTTGGGAGGCCAAGACGGGCGGATCACAAGGTCAGGAGATCGAGACCATTCTGCCTAACACAGTGAAACCCCGTCTCTACTAAAAAACATACAAAAAATTAGCCGGGCGTGGTGGTGGGCGCCTGTAGTCCCAGCTACTCGGGAGGCTGAGGCAGGAGAATGGCGTAAACCCGGGAGGCGGAGCTTGCAGTGAGCTGGGATCCTTCACTGCACTCCAGCCTGGGCGACAGAGCGAGACTCTGTCTCAAAAAAAAAAAAAAAAAAAAAAAAAAAAAAAAGGAAATATAAGGTAGACCACCTCTATGACATCTACCACCAGTGGCCCATCTGTCAAATACATGTAGTGTCATTTTAACAATAAGCCTTCAGAGCCACTGTCTTCTAGGAATTTTAATTACAATTTATAACCAAATTACAAAATAATTGAGTTAACCTTCAGTGAACTGACAGGCAATGGTTGCATATTTTCTCTGAATGCTATTTTCTCTGTTTCACTTTCCCACACCACACCTCCATCTTTAGCCCTGTGTACCTATGTAGTCAGTATAGACAAGCCTACTCTTCCATCAAAGTCTATACTTGGCAAATAATAGTTAATTGAAGCACAGATTCTGTCGCTTTGCATTGAATTGGTGCCAGATTCTCTTTCCAAGACACCACTGACCACCTGCTGTCAGCAAAGGAAAGGAAATGGGGCAAAGAAATAAGGAGAAGGAAAGGTTGTAGGGTAGTCAGGAGAAAAAATGTGATTGTGGAACATGTTCCACGAATTAAGCAATCTATGGAGAGTAATTTGGCTGGTGAAGATCTTCAGAGTGTCATGTCAGCTTCAGAATCAGAGAGCTGCTATCCTAACTTGGCTTATAGTGATTCACGAGGGGATGGAGAGAGGGGGAGCTAGTATGGGTGAAGGCCAGATAAAAGGAAAACAAAACAAAGTGCTTTGTTTACAGAAATCCCCTCAGAGAAATAAAACCATTGCTAACTCCACAGCTGGAGCATGTGTATTCTTTTCTTATTGGCAGCAACCCAGGAAAACAGAGAGAGAGGAGAGAGAGAGAAAAAGAAAGAGAGAGAGAGTGTGAGAGAGAGAGAGTCTTACAAGAGATGGGGGAAGAGGACTGAAGAACTTGGTTTCTGAGATATTTAGGAGTATAAATGGCAGGACTTGGTAACTGATGACATGTGTAGCATGAAAGAGAGGTAGGAGTAGAGGCTGATATCCAGGTTTCTGATTTTGACTAATGGGCGAATGGTATTGCTGGAAATGTATACACCCTCCCAAGCCATCTGCTCTATTTCTTCACCTTCTCTTTCTTCATCATTGGCTGCCCTTCCTCTCTTACTCAAATAATTACTCGACAAGAAGTTTGCAGAGAGGTTTGTGAGATTTAGCACACAACACATTAAGGACGTCTGAAAACCCACATGACCTGAGGAGCTGTGGCTTGGAGAGTAATCGAATTGATGTCTTCAAGTATAAGAAAGATATTTTAGAGGAGACTTTTAAACTTTTGATTTATATGTAGGCAGAAGAGTAAATAAGTACATGGGATAAAATTTTAATAAAGAACATTTCAGTGGGGCATAGGAAGGCAATTTTAACTATTCTAGGGAAACAGACTAGAATGCAGAACTATACAGAAACTGTGGAAATCTTCAAGGAGAGATATGACAATCCTGAGACCTGAATAATTTAGACACCAACCAGAGGGAGAGGCCAGGATTAGATGATACCTCTGAGCATCTGTTCTGCAAATGTCCTTTTGTTCTGCCCCAGATATCCCCAGAGGAACTATGGTCTCATTGATCTGGCTGAGTAGATGCATTGAGGGAAAGCGTACAGCAGGTCATTGAACTTATCTAACCCTGAGGGCTCTAGAAATGGAGATAGAGATCAGAAGGAAAAAATTCTTATTTTAATTTTGAATGTATTTTTTATGTCTTTAAGACCAGATCCTGTTGGGAGAAGAAATGTATCTAAGAGCTAGAACTTAGAACATACGTGTTTATCCATCCAAGATAAAGGAGGCTACCATAGGGAGTGGTACAGATAGACAGATGTAAAACAATGAATCAAACAGTTTACTAAGCATGAATCCAGAGAAGTACACTCCCTCAAGGCTAAGGCTGTAGATTTATGGGGAAAGTAGCTTAGATTAGAGGCCCATGGACTGTGAAAGGCATGAATATTCTCCATACTCTGACATACAAGCAGGGAGATATTTATACACAAACAATACACATATGTTAATTGCTAAACCATAGTTCTAGCAGAGAATCAGAATAATTTTATTGAATGATTAGAGATGAGCCAGACATTTAGTGGAGAATTTTGTCAGAGTAGTATAAGAGGACCAGAGGACTTCCAGGTAAATGAAACAGCATTTTAACAAAGGCATAGATCTGTGATTAATGAGTCATCTGTTTTCCCTTTCTTCTAAAGAGTCCATTTACATTTGAATTCTTAAAATTCCATTGCAATGGATTATGTCATTCTGAATTATCTGGTATCTTCAACCATACCATTATTTGTGGGTGGATCTGGAAGACTGATATATAAAATCACATTTGTCAATTTGTCTTGGATTTTCTGGCCTGGAAAGTTTACGGACTTTATTAAATATAATATTATTGATGCCTTAGAAATTTCACATGATTTTCGCACGAATTTTTG
>NW_016807455.1:0-442 GCF_001698545.2 Rhinopithecus bieti | reverse complement strand
TTTTTTTTTTTTTTTTTTTTTGAGGAAGAGTTTTACTGTTGTTGCCCAGGCTGGAGTGCAATGGCGCGATCTCAGCTCACCACAACCTCCGCCAACTGGGTTCAAGCGACTCTCCTGCCTCAGCCTCCCGAGTAGCTGGGATTACAGGCATGCACCACCACGCCCGGCTAATTTTATATGTTTAATAGAGACAGGGTTTCTCCATGTTGATCAGGCTGGTCTTGAACTCCCAACCTCAGGTGATCCTCCGCCTCCCAAAGTGCTGGGATTACAGGCATGAGCCACCCGCCAGGCTAATAATAGCAATTATTATGGGTGGGAGGGGGTGGGGGAAGACAGACAGAGGGAGGGGGACGGGCTAAGGCTGGGGGTGGGTGAAGTCGGGAGAAGGCATGGTTTGCATTCAGTTCTCCCAGCAACCAATCAATCAGGTCACTCCATT
>NW_016807454.1:0-233 GCF_001698545.2 Rhinopithecus bieti | reverse complement strand
GGTTGGTTTTTTTTTTTTTTTTTTTTGAATTTGTTTTTGTTTTGTTTTTGAGACAGAGTCTTGCTCTGCTGCCCAGGCTGGAATGCAATGGTGTGATCTCAGCTCACTGCAACCTCCGCCTCCCAGTTTCAAGTGATTCTCCTGCCTCAGCCTCTGGAGTAGCTGGGATTACAGGCTTCTACCACCGCACCCAGCTAATGTTTGTAATTTATTTTTTTAAGTGGAGATGAGGT
>NW_016807453.1:0-1115 GCF_001698545.2 Rhinopithecus bieti | reverse complement strand
GCTAGATAGCAGCAGAAAACATATAAATATATGGTTTTCTGTTAAAGGTAAATATACAGTGGGCCAGGCGCGGTGGCTCAAGCCTGTAATCCCAGCACTTTGGGAGGCCGAGACGGGAGGATCACGAGGACAGGAGATCGAGACCATCCTGGCTAATACGGTGAAACCCCGTCTCTACTAAAAATACAAAAAAAAACTAGCCGGGCGACGAGGCGGGCGCCTGTAGTCCCAGCTACTCGGGAGGCTGAGGCAGGAGAATGGTGTAAACCCGGGAGGCGGAGCTTGCAGTGAGCTGAGATCCCGCCACTGCACTCCAGCCTGGGTGGCAGAGCAAGACTCCGTCTCAAGAAAAAAATAATAATAATAATAACAATGAAACTGGTATGTAATTTTATTTCTTTTTTTTTTTTTTGACATGGAGTCTGGCTCTGTTGCCCAGACTGGTGAGCAGGGGCATGATCTCAGCACACCACAACCTGCGCCTCCGGGTTCAACTGATTCTCCTGCCTCAGCCTCCTGAGTAGCACGCCACCATGCCAGGCTAATGTTTGTATTTTTAGTAGAGATGGGGTATCACTATGTTGGCCAGGCTAGTCTTGAACTCCTGACTTTGTGATCTGCCCGCTTTGGTCTCCCAAAGTGCTGGGATTACAGGCATGAGTCACCGCGCCCGGCATAACTTTATTTAAGAAATCATTTTAAATATAAATTTATTAAACTACTTAATAAAAAGAAATGTAATTCCAGGACTTTGGGAGGCCAAGGTGGGCTGATTACCTGATTTCAGGAGTTTGAGACCAGCCTAGGCAACAAGGCAAAACCCTGTCTCTAACAACAACAACAAAAAAAGGCCAGGCGCGGTGGCTCAAGCCTGTAATTCCAGCACTTTGGGAGGCCGAGACGGGCGGATCACGAGGTCAGGAGATCGAGACCATCCTGGCTAACACGGTGAAACCCCGTCTCTGCTAAAAATACCAAAAAAAAAAACCTAGCCGGGCGAGGTGGCGGGCGCCTGTAGTCCCAGCTACCCGGAGGCTGAGGCAGGTGAATGGCGTAAACCCGGGAGGCGGAGCTTGCAGTGAGCTGAGATCCGGCCACTGCACTCCAGCCTGGGC
>NW_016807452.1:102179-120202 GCF_001698545.2 Rhinopithecus bieti | reverse complement strand
AGGCTGTGATGTGTTGAGGGATGTGTTCTTTCAAAAACACTCACTGACAGGATGATATACAAGAGGACCGGGCTTTGAATTAAGGACTTTGAGTTCGAATCTCATTTATGCTACAAAATGTACCCAAATAAATCATTTACTCTCTTCAAGTTTCAGGTTCTTCACCTGAACAACCACTTGACTGTAATGTTAAACACAGATCGAAGTACTAAAGCATATTATTTTGTTTAATCTCCAAGATCCCTTAAAATCCTGAAAATCTATGTGCTTTTGATTCTACTGAAAAATGGAGAATACTTAGTTGGCGTGAGCACAGTAACAGAAGAAAAAACCACCAAGAAACGCAGAGAAGTAACAAAATCAAGAAAAGAATACAGAAAACTCATGGAAAAAAAAGGACTCCAGAGAAAAAGAAAAAGCTTCATGGAACTAAGGCAAGGTACTTGCCTAAAGGGAAAACCAAACAGTGAACTCAGGAAGCAGAGAAATCAATTAACATTTCCTTTGTGAGCAAAAGAAGGTAATTAACATAATGCGGTCTATAGGCAGACCACTTACAGAAAAATATTCCTCTCCAGGACTTGCCTGACATTGCTTATGGAAAACCTAGGGCCCTGTAGCCCAGCTGAGTGAGATCTGCCCTAAAAACGTTGATGGTAACAATAAGGTGCTGGTTACCACTGCAATTGTCAAGTACGTTAGGACAAATTTCTGAACTAACCAAGCTTCTAAGAAGGACTCTAAAGAGTGTTAACGTAAAACAAAATGTGACTTTCTGAACTGATCTGACATGGACCCGTACCTTGATCCCATTGCTGCACAGGTCTCAAGAGAAGTGATTTGGGGGCCAGGCAGGCTCAAGTCTTGGGTTGGCTACTTGTTTACTACAGGATCATAGGCTAATTATCCAACCTCTCTGAAGGGTGGTTGCCTAATTATTTAAAAAGTAGGTGACAACAGCACAGATACTTGCAAAGCTATGTGAGGACTACACGCAACGATAAATGTGAAGCACATAAGCCCAGAGTAAAACACCCAACAGTTATTAGTTTCTTTTTTCTGCAGTCCCTTAGATGACATACCACTTTTCAAAATCTGAAATTCCTATCTGTTCATGCAGTCTTCAATGGTAGCACCATGCACTATTACAGATAAAAATACATTTTAAATCAACAATACAAAACATAAAATATTAGAATCATAAGGAAGCATGGCAGCACATGCCTGTAATTCCAGATACTACTCAGGAGGCTGAGACGGGAGGATCACTTGAGCCCAGGAGTTCAAGACCACCCTGGGCAACACAGCAAAACTGCCATCATTTAAAAAACAGTCCTACACTTTTCCGCATGCTTCAGATGTTGCAGGAAGAAAAAGCGTAAGACCAATGCTTTGTTACAAAATTTCGAATGATTTGTTACAAAGCATTCCTTTGAGAACATACCTGGAGACTACATTAGAATCACTATTAATTATACCAATGATAGGCAATTAATGGTTCAGATCTCCTACTTCCCCTCCTTATATGCTCAATGTGTATCAAAGGCAAGAGAGAATAGTATTTATCAAAATTTGGTATCTCACAAGTGAATTGCAGTGTACCACAGTCAGAATTCTAACAGCCCTATCAGACTGAGAGAAAATGGTATCATTAGCAGAATCATCATCATAAGACAAGGTACAACTTACAGAGCATGATTTCTTGACAAGTGAACTAGGAGCAGTAAACCCCAGTACGCAGTAGTCCTTTATCCGCTCTATGGGAAGGAAAAAGCACACTCACCATCTGCCTTCACATCACAACAGTCATCAGCACCAAAGACTTCCATGACCAAATGGTGGGGTTTTTCCCCCACCCATAATCAAGCAATCAATTCACCAGATGGGTATCCTCTAATTAAATTCTGTCACTTTCTACCTGGAGATAGGAGTCCCTCGGCTGGAGGCCACTCACCCACCCCTATTCCTGTCTTCCTAGGGATCCTCTGATCCCACTGGGGAGAACAGACCTCCTAGACTGCTTGGGAAACAGGTAAGTGAGATGGACCCTGGGACCTCAGGAGGCAGTCCTTGGGCCATGTGATACAGGCTGTGCGCAGTGACAGGTGGGATGGGCAGGGGGATGCCTGGTGTCTACGCTGTCTCTGGACGGAGTGTGTGCTCATGAGCGCATGCATTTCGGGTATGTCGCTAACGGGTTTTGGTGTGTATATTCTTGCCAAGGTAGTCACCTTTACTGACCAATCAGTATGGACAGTGGGGTGGGGGGGAGGGGAGCTGGCCGGCTTTTCTGCTGGGCCACAGATTAACCAGGGCAACAAGGTGGGGTGTGGGCAAGGGCTCTTCCCCATTCAGGCTCCTCAGCTTTTCACAACGTGCACAGCTGCATCTACTCTGAACTGTCTGTGCAGTTCTACTCTGCCTATGTGTGCAGTGTGTGTGTGCACATGTGAGTGTGCACTGTCTGTGCAGGGTATTGTGTGTGCAATGCATGTGTGTCTACTGGTGTGTGTGTGTGCATGCATAGCACAGGAAGCAGGAAGAGTGCAGGAGCTTGGCTGCCCAGGGCCTCAGGTTGTCTCCCTTCCCACTCCATCTACAGGGTCCTGCTGGCATCCTTGGTCCTCAGGGATGATAAGGAGAGAGAGTAGGAAGAGGCAGCCCTGGATGCTAGAGCCTCCCCTCCACCTCCCTGCCCCTCAGGTGCCTCTGTCTCCCTGTGTTCAACTCTCCCATGTTGAGACCTTTTGGGGACAGGGGTTCACTATACTTGCTGCTAATCCTGGGGCTCCTGGGGTTTGGCCCCTCTTCCTGCCTCACCCCTTCTACCTTGACCCCCTGCCCCAGTTCATATCCCCTCCACTGTCCTTCAGGAGTAGGACACGCTGCGCGTGTGTGCGCACACTCACTGTACAGACACTGCACATACACATGCACACATTGCATACACATGAACACACACTGGACACTCACTGTACACACACTGCACACACATGCCCACACGTACACACACTGCACTCATGTACACACACTGTACACATACACTGCACACACAGTGCATTCACACATGCACACTCTGTGTGTGTTTCAGGTGCAGCCAATGTTGTGGGTGCCGCGGGGGAGACAGGGTCCCACAGGGTCAGCAAGGAAGGCTGGCACTGATGGTCTGAGGTGCTCCTTGGGCTAAGTGTGAGTCATGGCAGGGAAGGACTGGGATTGGAGACAGGGAGAAGGTCCATGGGAGGGGTGTGGCATAGGGACACTCCTCCTCACCCCTGCAATACCCTTGGATCTGTAGGGTCTGGAAGGCCGAGCTGCAGACAGTCTGCAGTCCTGTGGACCTTCCAGTCCTGTGGTGAGTGACCGGGATGGGGTTGGTGAGAGATGAGGGCCTGTGTCCTAGGGCAGCGAGCTGAGGCCCAGGAGCAAGTGGAAGGTGATGGGGAGAACTTGGTCCCACCTCTGCCTGAAAGGGGGACTTCCTGTCTCCCCACAGGGACCCCCCAGGGTTTCCTGGCCTCAGCCGCAATCCTAGAGCCAAGGGAATGAAGGCGAGCTATACACACAGCCAAGTGTTGTTCCAACACCCTCAGCCCTAAAGCCTGAGGGAACCCAAGGCCCCTGGCTCTGCGCCAGACTTTGGGGTCCCTGCTCAGTGAGGGCCACTCAGAGACAGTGTGCCCAGTCCCTCTCTGTAACTTGGCTCTTCTCCCCCATGTGCATGACTCCTCCAGCATCCCCCTGGCCACCTGCTCCCTTCTCTAGGGGCACCCAGGTCTTGTTGAACTGATCGGGCCTCCAAGGGAGCAGGGAGAAAAGTAACATGGGGCCTTCCTGGCCGTCAGGACTGTCCTCTGCAGAGGATGAGAGATCAGTAGAGGACCTAGTCCTGGAAAGTTGGGAGAGGAGGGCAGGGATCCACGTTGGGGTTGAGACTCAGCTGTGGAAAAAGGAGCAGACACTGGGGAGGAGGTGAGAGGAGGACCCAGTTGAACCAGTCCTCTACCTTCCCCTAGGGTATCCCAGGAGCATCCAGTCCCATTGGTCCTGGAGGAACCCTGGTGTCTCCGTGAGCACCACCCTCTGTTCCTCTAATAAATCCCCTAAACCCCACTGTTTCCTCCCATGACCTCCAGCATAACATGCCGAGTCCTCAGGGTCCCCATTTGTCCTCACGCCTCCAGTGCTTCCTCCTCCCCATACTTCCAAGGCTCTGAAGTCCCCAAATTCTCCAATGCCTGCCCCTGCTATGGTAACCCAAGGTTCCTGTGGACTCAGAACCTGCCCTCTGCACTCCTAAGTCCCGTCCTTCCCCTGCAGTGAACATTCCTCATCTCACAGGGACCTTTGGGCCCAAAAGAAGCCAAAGGAGCCAGTGAGTGACCCCATCAGCTCTGATCTTCGCTCCCTCCCACTGGACTTGACACTATCTCTCCAGGGCAAAGACACCCCCCTAGGGAGACCCTGATCCCCAGCCAGGAAGCTGACTCAACCCTTCTGTGACCTTGATTCCATGCGTGACGTCTTGACCTCTCCGTGACTTCATTTACTCCTTTGTCATGGCCCAGCCGGACCCAAGGGAGAAAAGGGTGTCCAGGGCCATTCAGGACATCTGATGAGTTGGGAGTCAGGGCTGCCAGGACACCCGGTGAGTGGGGAGTCAGAACACATTAACAGGATCATGAAAGCATAGCTACTCAAGTTAAGTATGCACGCAACTAATTTTTACCCTCATCTCTAAGACATAGCAATAGATTATTTATAAAAGACAACACACTAACAAGTAGTTTATTCTTAAAACTCAGTTATGGTTTGTTGTTTCTTAAGGCCACTGCTTGGGAAAAAGAAAAGAAGAAGAGCATCAAGATGGTAAGAAGAAAAAAACACAGACTGGAAGGAAGGGAAAAGAACAAGTGAGGGAATTGGAAGGCCTATTATGATACCTTTTTTCCCCTCCCTGATTCATGAAATTTGAATAAATCCAGTCTCAACAACAAAAAAACCAAAGAGATACACAAATGGTCACGCCCTAATTTTTGTTAAAGAGATAATGCCGAGGAGGGTGGATCACCTGAGGTTGGGAGTTCGTGACCAGCCCAGCCAACATGCTGAGACCCCGTCTCCACCAAAAATACAAAAATTAGCCGGATGCAGTGGCATAGGCCTGTAGTCCCAGCTACCCTACTCTCGGGGCTGAGGGAGGACAACCGCTTGAATCCAAGAGGCAGAGGCTGCGCAGAGCCCAGACGGTGCCAGAAAAAAAAAAGAGATAATATGCTGACACTTAGACCTGGCTCATGTGCCAGGAGGAGGAGGATGCCGCCCTCTAGAGACTGCAGGAGAAGGGGGAAGAACTCCTGCTTGCCCTCACTGTTCTTCCACCCCTTCCCCTGAGGCCCATGGTACAGCACCAGAAGCTTCCTACCCACCCAAGGCCTGGCCAGGCAGGCCCCGCTGCGCTCTTACTCCCCCTTCCCAGTCCCGGGACTTGCTGTTGCTGCTGCCCCCACTAGCACCAATGTCAACACAACCATCGCTGCTGTTGCCCTAAATGCACTGGCTCACCCTACAAAGCTACTACTACTTGGCCAAAGCCACAGCTCTGCCCCTGCCATGGCCGCTGCCGGCCATCCTCCTCCTGCTCTGGCGCGCTGCAGTCTCCGTAGCCTTAGCCGCCACTAATCGCAGTGAGAGGAGTGGCAGCCCCAGGCCATCTGCAGGCTCCAGCCTGCAGCATGTGCCTCCTCCTCCTCCTGGCGTGGAGCAGCTAGGCAGGCAAAGCTAAAAAAGCCTACAAGAGAATTCAGGACGTGATAGCGTTAGAGCCTCACCTTGTCATTCTGGCCACTGGGTGGCAGGGGCTGGTCTCAGTAAAAGCACTCATATCCACCCTTCTAAGTCCAGCCTCTCCTTTTTGGCCCAAACTGGCCAGAAACTGGGGCCTAGAGTGAGGACTGGAAACACCACATTGCCCGGCTCCCCAATCCACAGGAACCGCTGGGCTCACCAGGGCTGCGCTTCTTGGGGGGCAGAACCAGCAGGAACTCAGACCCAGCCAGCCCTCCTACCCAAGTGCCGGTTCCCAGTCATGATTGCCGCCACTCACAGAGCCCTGTTCCCCAGTGGTGTCAGCTACCCCGGGTCCCACGTGCCTGGCGGTCCCACGCAGCCTCTGCAACACAGAGCGAGAGTGCGTGGCCATGGGAACCATGGCAGGTATGGGGGCCTTGCTGTGCCCAGGATTCCTGCGGAAATGCTGTGTGCTCGCTGAGTTCCAGCTGGAGCAGAAGGTCGCCCTCTAGAGTTGGAGTCCGTGGAGGAGGAAGGCTCCTTCCATAGAGAACACCGCTACTGCTGTTGCTGCAACCTCTGCCACCACCGCAGGGCAGCCCCTGATAGCGCCCCTAACCCGCCATCTGCTGTTGGCCCAGGGATAGGGCCCCTAACACTCCCCCCCAACCCCACCGCTGCAGTGTAGAACCCAATAGCGCCCCCAATCAGTCCCCGCCTCGGGCATTGCAGCACCAGGTAACTCCCCCAACCTGCTCCCTGCCATGAACCATGCGGTCACAGATAGGATGCCCAAAACGTCCCCTGTCCGGGACAGTGACAACCCAGAAAGCATTGCAACCTGCTCCCCGCCATGAATAGTGCAACCAGTTTCTTAAGGCCCCCGACCCGTTTTCCACAATGGGCAGGGCAGCCCCAGATACTGGATAGCATCCCCAACCATCCCCCAGTCACGGGGAATGATGCCCTGGATAGGGCACCCAACCCGCACCCCGCTGTGGGCAATGTAGCTCTGGACAGCGCCCCTAACCCCTATGCTGCTGCGAAAATATGGTCCCTGATAGCGCACCAAACCCAACCCCCGCCACAGGGAGTGCAGCAGCTGATAGCACCCCTAACTCGCCCCCACTGACCTCAGTGCAGCCCCTGAACAGTGCCCACAACCTACCCCACCTGCCACCAGTGGGGTATCGCCCCCAAATCACCCCTTGCCGAGGGCAGTGTAGCCCTTAATAGCGCACCCAACCCATCCTCTATCAGAGGGCAGTCTGGCCCCGGATAGCGCCGGAAACCACCCCCTCCAAGCACCTCCCTACAACCCCACTTCCCCACACCACCACCGGCAGCGTAACACTCGAAACTGCCCCTAAGCTATTTCTTGCCACAGGCATTGCAGACCCAGACAGCGCCCCCAAGCCGCCCCCGCTGCAGGCACTGCAGCCCCGGATAGCACCCCCACCTCACTGTGGGCAATGAAGCCAGGCCGGTCAGTGCCCGGACCAGTTCCCCCACCCCCATGCTGCCAGCAGGGTAACTACAAAGCAGCCCCAACCCACCCCTGTCGCGGGCAGTATAGGACCCAACAGGGCCCCCAACCAGCCCTACTGCTGCCAGCAATACGACCCAAGATAGTGCCCCCAGCCCCAACTGCGGGCACCCGAAATAACACTCTGGAACACCTAAAGTAGTGACGCTCATAATAATGCCCCAATGAGCCCCCGCTATGGGCAGTGCAGCCCTGGATAGAGCACCTACCCTATCGCCTTTCTACGCTCTGGCCAGCTGCAGGGTCTGTAGCTGCCACCAATCACGGTGAGGCGAGGCAGCGAGGCCAGGCGCAGTCCCACAGGCTCTAGCCTCCAGAATGTGGTAGGTGCCTCCTCCTTCCTGTAGCCAAACACGGAACAGCTCTAGATGCCAGCCGCCTCTCTCCATCGCCGCCACATGCCATGCACAGCCAAGACCTGGTGTCACAGGCTCCCGTCTCCAGTGTGAGGTTTCAGCCTTCTGTAAAGCAGGAACCAATGACCAGTGTAAGCTCACGCTGACAAGCCTGCCATGGCGGTAGTCCTCGTTAGCATGCTTTATATACTGAGGCTGTGCAAGCCAGGTTCCTGGATTTCATGTTCTGATTGGATGAGAGAAAACCACTAGACCTACTCTGATTGGACTTTATTTTCATGTTCTGATTGGATGAGAGCAAGTCTTAGGCTAGCCAATCAGAACGTTAAGATAAAGTCCAATCAAAGTAGGCCTAGCGGTTTTCCTCTTATCCAATCAAAACATGTAGTTTACAATCTCGGTATATAATACCTGCTAAGGTGGTAAATTGCGCTATTCCAGCCTCGTCTGTGTTGGACTTCT
Source organism: Rhinopithecus bieti (assembly GCF_001698545.2). Classification (NCBI taxonomy): domain Eukaryota; kingdom Metazoa; phylum Chordata; class Mammalia; order Primates; family Cercopithecidae; genus Rhinopithecus; species Rhinopithecus bieti. The sequence continues at coordinate 112,048 of NW_016807452.1, read as the reverse complement.
TAGCTGCTCCATTGCCACTTTGGAGTAGGCTGCTGCATGCTGGAGGCTGGAGCCTGAGGGGTTGTGCCTGGCCTTGCTGGCACTCACTTCGCTGGCCAGCCTCCCCTTGCTGGCTCGCCTGCCTGCGGCTGGTGGCAGGGGCCGACACTGCAGCTGTCCAGAGCTTAGAAAGGCGCTGGAGTGAGTTCACTATCCAGGGCTGCACCGCCCGCGGCCTGGGGTGGGTTGGGAGCCCTATCTCAGGTGTCACTGCCCGTCTTAGGTGGCTGGTTGGGTGTGTCTGGCGCTGTGCTGCCTACACCGGGGGGTGGGTTGGGGGCCCTATCCTGGACTGCACTGCCCTCAGCTGGTAGCGGGTTGGGGGCGCTATCCGAGACTGTATTGACGGCAGCAGTGAGGTGGGTTAAGGCTTCTATCTGGGCCTGCACTACCCGGTGTGGGCGGGGGGGTTTGGGTGGAGGGCGCTATGGGGTGCTGCAGTGCCCACGGTGCAGGGAGGGCGGCGGTTTGCGTGTGTTGGCTGCACTATTTGGGGGGCTGCACTGCTGGTGGCAGGGGCGGGGTGGGTTGGGGGCCGTATCAGGGGCTGCAGTGATTGCTTTAGCTAGGATTTCCAGTACTATGTTAAATAACAGTGGTGACAGTGGGCATCCTTATCGTGTTCCAAATGTTAGAGGAAAAGCTTTCCATTTTTTCCCCATTCCGTATAATTCTAGCTGTGAGTCTCTCTCGTGGTTTTTATTATGGTGAGATATGTTTCTTTTGTACCTATTTTTTTTGAGGATTTATAGCATGAAAGGATGTTGAGTTTTATCAAATGCTTTTTCAGTTTCAATGGACATGATCATACTGTTTTTGTCCTTTATTTGTTTGATATGATGTATCACATTGTGTGTTGAATGACCCTTGCATCCCAGAGATACATCCCACTTGATCATAATGAGTTATCTTTATAATGTATTGCTGAATTTGATTTGCTGGTATTGTGTTCAGGATTTATGCATCAATATTAGAGATACTGGCTTGTAGTTTCCTTCTTTGATGTCTTTGTCTGGCTTTGGTATCACAGTAGTAATGACCTCATAGAATGAGTTTGGAAGTGTTGTCTCCTGGTTTTTAAAATAATTTGAGTAGGATTGGTACTACTAGGTCTTTAAATGTTTGATGTGAAGCCATCAGCAGTGAAGCCATCAATTCCTGGGCTTTTCTTTAATGGGAGACGTTTTCTGATGGCCTCAATCTCATTGCTTGTTACCAATTTCTGATGGCCTCAATCTCATTCCTTGTTACCAATCTGTTCTGATTTTGGATGTTTTCACAGTTCAACCTAGGTAGGTTGTATGTGTCTAAGAATTTGTCAATCTCTACTAGGCTTTCCAGTTTATTGGCATATAATAGCCAGTTATGATCCTTTGAATTTCTAGAAGTATCAGTTGTAATGTCTCCTTTTTTTATCTCTTGATTTCATTTGAGTCTTCTCTCTTTTTTCTTAGGCTGGCTAAAAGTTTGTCAGTTTTGTTTAGCTTTCCAGAAAACCAACTTTTTGTTTAATCGTTTGTATTTTTTTATTTCAATTTTATTTCTGTTATGATCTTTATTATCTCTTCTCTTATTTTGGGTTTAGTTCTTACTTTACTTGTTCTTTAAGATGTATTGTTTATTTGAAGTTTTTCTTCTGTTTGGATGGTAGGCAGTTATAGCTATAAATTTCTGCTGTTGTACTGCTTTCTGCATATGGTAAGTTTTGGTATATTGAGTTTTCATTACCATTTGTTTCAGGAAATTTTTCAATTTCTATCTTAGTATGTTCATTGGCCAACTAGTCATTCATTCAGAAGTGTATTGCTTGACTTCCATGTGATTGTGTAGTTTAGAAAATTCCTTTTCTTATTGATATCTAGTTTTATTCCTTTGTAGTCAAAGAACATGGCCATGGAGACAGCATCATGGTCAGAGTGGTAGGAGGGAGCCATCAGCAAGAGCTGCTCCAGGCCCGGCTGCTGGGTGCTAGAACCTGCAGCCTAGCAGCTTGCCTCACTGTAGTTGGTGGTGGTGACGACAACAGACTGCAGCACGACCAGAGTGGTAGGACAGGGGCTATCCGGGGCTGCACTTTTCACAGTGGGGGGTGGGTTGGGGGTGCTATCCGGGGTGTCTGCCTGCATTGGGGGTACTGGTTGGTAGCACTATATAGGGCTGCTCTGCCCATGGCGAGGGGTGAGTTATGGGCGCTCTCTGGGCCCATGGAAGGGGACAGGTTACGGCACTATCGGATATACGCTGCTGTTGGCATTGTGGGGTGGGGCATTGTGGGGTGGAGGTGGGGGGTGCTATTGAGGGAAGGACTACCCGTGGAGAGGGGCGAGTTGGGTGCTATCAGGGGCTGCACTGCTGGTGGCAGTCGGCAGAGGTGGCAGCAACAGTGGTGGCATCCAAGGAAGGAGCAGTTCTCTTCCTGGACTCCACACTCCGGAGGGCGACTTACTCTTACTCATACTGGAGTGTGGCAGGCGCACAGTGTTTCTGTGGGAATCCTGAGCATGGCAGAGCCCCCACACCCACCATGGTTCCTGGGCCCATGCCCTCTGGGTCTGTGCTGCAGAGACTGCCTGGCACCCCCGGGTATGGAGTAGCGGACACCATAGGGGACAGGGCCCTGTGTGTGGAGGCATCTGGAACAGGAATTGGCACCTGGGTGGGGAGGGTTGGCTGGGTCTGAGTTTCTGCTGCTCCTGCTCCCTGAGGAGTGCAACCTAGTGGGCCCAGTGGTTCCTGTGGAGTGGGGAGCTGGGGGCTGTGGTGTCTCCAACACCCACACCATGCTCCAGTTCCTGGCCAGCGTGGGCCAAAAGGAGAGGCTAGACTTTGGAGGATGGGTGTGAGTGCCTTTGCTGAAACTGGCCCCTGCCACCCAGTGGCCGGCATGATAAGGTGAGGCTCTAACGCTACCACCCCTTGCATCTTCCTCTAGGCTTTTCTGGCTTTGCCCACCCAACTGCTCCATGCCAGGAGGAGTTGGAAACACCTGGAGCCTACGACACCATGGCTTGCCTCACTGTGGCTTGGTGGTGGCGACAGAGACTGCAGCACGCTGGAGCAGTAGGAGGGCAGCCACGCTAGGAGGGCAGGTGGCTGTAGCCAGGGCTAAACTTTTCACAATTGGGGGTGGGTTGGGGGTGGTAGTTGGCGGAGGTGGCAGCAACAGTGGTGGGGGCAGGCCTAACAGCAGTGGCCAGGCCGTGGCGGTGGCCAGGTGGTAGGAGCCTTGTAGGGAGGGCCAGTGAATTGGCAATGGGCCTGGCTCTGCCTTGCCCCTGCCGTGGACCTGCCCTATCGTTACCTGGACTATCTCAGCCCTGCCCTGCTCTGGCCCCACCCTGGCCCTGTCTTGGCCCTGTGCTACCCTGTCCCTGCCCTGATTCTGCCCTTGTACTGGCCCTTCCCTGTGCCCTGGACCTTCCCTGATCCTATGCTGGCCCAGCTTTGGCTCAATCCCTCCCCCTTGTCCTGACCCTGGTCCTGCCATGGCACTGGCCCTGCCAGTGGTCATGGTCCTGGTCCTGTTCTGGCTCTGACCTGGACTTGGACATGTCCTGGCCCTGATTTGTCCCGGCCCTGCGCTTGGCCCATCCCTGCCCTTGCCCCACCATGGTGCTGCCTGTTCTGCCCTCTCCTGGCACTGACCTTGCCCTGTCATGGCCCAGTGGTGCCATTGCCCTGCTCTGGTTGTGCCCTGACCCCACCTGGCACTGGCCGCTCCCTGGATCTGCCCTGACCCTGCCTTGGTTTTTGCCCTGCCCTTACGATGGCCTGGCTCTGGCCTTGGCCTTGTCCTGGCCCAGCCCGGGCCCTGGCCCTGACCCTGACCCTGGTCCTGCCCTTATCCAGGCCCTGCCCCTGCTCCTACCCTGGTCCTGGCCTGGAACCTGGCCCTGCCAAGGACCTACCCTGACTCTGCCATGGCCCTGGCCCTGGCCCTGCTCTGCCTTGGTCCTGGCCCTGACCCAGAGCATTTCCTGGCTCTGCCCTCACCCTGGCCTTTCACTGGCCTGAGTTGGCAGTGGTCTGCTGCTGGTCTTGGCACCACCCTGCCCTGCCATGCTCTGGCTGTGTCGTCACCCTGCCCTGGTTCTGCCTTCTCCCTACTCTGGCTTTGACCCTGCCCTAGTCCTACCTTGGCCCTCACCCTAGCCTTGGCTAGGCCCTGCTCTGGACCTGGCCCTAGCCCAGACCTGGCCCTGGCTCTGACCTTTGTCCTGCCACAGCCCTGGCCCTGGCCCTGCCCTGACCCTGAACAAGACTTGGAGGTTTCCTGGCCCTGAAGTGACATGACCCTGCCTAGGCCTGTCCCTGCCCTCCCCTGCCCCGCCCCTGCCATTGCCTTGCCCTGTTCTGCCCTGTCCCGTCACTGACCTGGCCATGCCATTGCCCTGCCCTACCCTGCCTTGGCCGTGCCCTGACTCGATTCTGGCCCTGGCTCCATCCTGGATATGCTCTGACACTGCCTCAGCCTTGGCACTAGCCTGGCATTGGCCCTGCCCTCTCTGTGGGCTGACTCTGGTCGTGTCCTGCACCGGCCATACCATGCCTTGCCCTGACTCAGCGGTGGCTCAGTCCTGGACTTGGCGTTGCCCCTGGTCCTGCCATATTTCTGGCCCTGTCCTACCGCTGGGCCTGGCCCTGGCCTGCTCTGGCCCTAAGCAGCCCCTGGATCGTGTCATGGGCCCTGCCCTGGACCTGTCCCTGGCACCCTGGGCCCTGGACCCTTCCCTGCTTGAGACCCGTTCACCCCAGTTCTGCCCTGGCCCTGGGACCTGTCCTGACACTGAAATGCCTGGCCCTACACACTCCGCGCCTGCACGCTCTGACCCTTGCCCGTGCTCTGGCCCTATCACTGTCCTAAAGCCCGAGCCCCTCTCACGCTGGTCTTACCACCCAGCCCAGAGCCTGAACTTGGCCCTGCCCTGATCCTGTCCTGGTCCTCTGGCTGTGCCAAGGACGTGCACTGTCCTTGCCCCTTGTTTTTTCTTCCTGCCCTGGAACCTTGTCCTACCAACGGCCATGGCCCTCGACCCTGCCTGGATTGGCCCTGGCACTGCATGGACGCGTGGCCCTTCTTCACTGCTTAAGGCCATATCCTGGCCGCGGTCCTAGGCCTGACCCTGTCCTGGCCCTACCCCCTGGCATGCTATTCTGGCCATAGTTGATCCTCGTCCCTGTCCTGCCCCCTAGCCCTGTTGCTGCTCCTGCCCTCGGTCCCTGGTTCCTGCTGGGCTTTGCCTGGTCCTGACATTGCCCTTCCCTACAGTCCCTGCTCGCCGCCCCGGTCCTGCCCCGGCCCTGCTCTGGCCCTGGTCTGAATCCTAGCCCTGCAATGGACTTGCCCAGACCTGGTCTGGCCCTACCCCTCTGCCCTGGTCCATGCAGCCCTTAGGCCCCTTGGCCTGGACCGTGGTCCGTTGTCCTGGTCCCAGTCCTGCCCCAGCCATGGCCCTGGCCCGGCCCTGCCTGTGCCCTGTTCTGTCTTGGTCTGGCCCTGCCATTGCCTGGTCTTGTTATTGTCCTGCCCTAGGCTGCCCTGCTTGTGCCCTAGATCTGCTCTGGCCTTTGCTCGTGTCTTGGTTCTAGCCGTGACTCACTCCTGGACCTCTTCTGACTTTGCCTCAGCCTTGGCACTACCCTGGCCTTACCTTGGCATTTGCCCTGCCCTCTCTATGGTGTGGCTCTAGTCCTGTCATGTTCTGCTCTTGTTCTGTCCTGGCACAGCCCTGACCTTGGCCCTGCCCCTGATCCTGCCATATCCCTGGCCCTGGCCCTGCCCTTATGCAGACCTGACCCTGCCCTTGCCCTGGCTTTGGCCTGGACCTTGGCCATGTAGTGACTCTTCCATGACCCTTCCCTGTCCCTGGCCTGGAACCTGGCCCTGCCAAAGACTCGCCCTGGCTCTGTCATGGCCAGGGCCCTTTCCTGGACTTGGACGTGTCCTGTTCCTTATTTGCGCTGGCCCTTCCCTGGCTCTGCCCTACCTCTTCTCTGTTCTATAGGGGTAGGGCCAGGATCAGGACCAGGGTAGGGCCATGGTAAGGCCTGAAGATGGGAAGGGCCAGGGTAGCAACAGGGCCATGGAGGGGTCGGGGCCAGGGATATAGTAGGACTAGGGGCAGGGCCAGCACTAGGGCTGAGCCAGGGCAGGGCCAGGGCAGAGCAGGAGAGATTACGTTAGAATACTATTTAAAAATTTTATTTTAGATTTTAAAGATAACTATAATAGTAGTAATACTGTTTACACTATGTTATTTGTAATAGTAATAATGTTTTTAGTAGTTAATAATAACTAAATTTTAACCAGTACTTTCTTTGCTTCTGGTAATGTCTTAAGAGTATAGCTATATAAATACGTATATATGTGAGGCATTAATTCTCACAATAACTTTATGTACTAGGTGCTTATAGTATTCCCATTTTCCAAATGTAAGAAACAGGCATAAAGAGGTTAAATACTTGGCCTGGCACAGTGGCTCACTCCTGTAATCCCAGCACTCTGGGAGGCCAAGTCTGGTGGATGGCATGAACTCAGAAGTTCGGGACCAGCCTGGGCAACATTGTGAAACCCTGTCTGTACTAAAAATGCAGAAAAATAGCTGATTAGCTTGTTGAAGTTCCTTGTAGGATTCTGGTTATGAAACATTGGTGAAATACACAGAGCATGGAGAGGGCGGGGCCAGAGATAAGGTCAGGCCAGGGAGGGCCAGGGCCAAGGCAGGGCCAGAGCTGGACTTGGAAGTGTCCTGGCCTTGATTTGCCCTGCCCCAACCTTGACCTGTCCCTGCTCTGGTGCTTCCTGCCATGCCCTGTCCCTGGCCTGAGTATTAGCTCTGGCCCTGCCCTGGAGTTGACCAGGCACTGCCATGGCCCAGTCCTGCTGTTGTCCTGCCCTCCTCTGCCCTGGTATTGTCATGGCCCTGCCTTGAGCGCCTAAGCCCTGCCTCAACTCTGGGATCCTGCTCTGGGACCCTGCTCACCCTGGGAAACTAATCTCCTGGACTCTTGGCCTTTGGGTTGTTGCCCTCCCCTTCTCTATTGGTCGGCTCTGGCCTGCCTTGCCACAGCCATGCTCTTGCCCTGTTGCATCCAGCCTGGGCCCAGGCCCTGGGTTCTACCATTCCTGGCCTGGGCCATACCTTTGTCAGGCCCTGGCCCATACCCTTGGTCCGGTCCCTGACCCTGTCCTCCGGCCTCTTGTCCTGGCCCTTCCTTGGTCCTCCCCCTGGCCCTCTACACCCGGGCCTTGGGCCCTTCACACCCTGGCATTGGGCCCATGCATGCCCTGTACTGCCTTGACCCTGGGCCCTTACCTTTCTCCCTGGCCTTGCCCTGGCCCTACCCTTGCCTGGCCCTGGGCCTACCCTGTCCAGTGACATGGCCCTAGGGACCTGCCTTTGTCATTCCTCTGTTCTGGCCCTGTATTACCCACCCATGCCCCTGGATCCAAGTGCTTGCCCTGGCCCTGTGGCCTAGTTCCTGCTTCCTGTTTTTGCCATGCCCTATGCTACCCTACCCTGCCCTCCTGACCTTTGGTTCTTGACCTGGCCCTTGGCTCTACCTTGGCCTTCTCCTACCCTGCCTTGGCCTACCCCTGTTTTGCCCAGCCCTGGGCCTGGCTTTGACTTCTCCTGGTCCTGATTCGGCCCTGCCCCTTCCTTGCCTCTGACCATCCCCTGGTTCTGCCCTTCCTCCCTGGGCCTGCCCTTCCTGTGCCCTGGTCCCTGGCCAGCTGGACCCCTCGTCAGCACCGGGCCCGTTTTGATCCCTGGCCTGGCCCTGGCCCTGACAGTTCCCAAGGGCCCACCACTGGCCATTGCCTGGGCCTTGGCCCCTCCTTGTTCCTTCCCCTGGGCCTAGTGCTATTCTTATTCTTGCCCGGGCTCTTTTCCCTTGGCTCTTGTTTGATATTTTTTAGTTTCTCCCCTGGCCTACTCACCCTGGCCAACCCCACCCTCCCCTGGCCCTGCCTACCCTGGGCCCTGCCTGCCTGGCTCTGCCTTGACCCGCCCGGTTCTGGTCTGCCCTCACCCTCCTGGCCTTGCCTTACCCTGGGGTCCTCCCCCTTGACCATGCTTTTTTCCGGTCCTCATCTTGGCCTTGCCCTTGGCCCTGGCCTCTTTTCTGGTCCCTGACATGTTTCTGGCCCCCCTTTCCATGTTTCCTGGACCCTGGCTCTAAACCCTGTCCCTGGCCCTGCCATACCCCTGCCCTTAGTCCTTGGTTCTGTACTTGCCTTTGGCCTTGCCATTGGCCCTGTGGCTACCTAGCCCTTGCCCTGTCCCTGGTTCTGCCACTACCTTCGGCCCTGGCCTTTGCTCCTGTCACTGTCCCTGGCTGTGACCCTTGTCCTGGTTTTTTTGCTTGGCTAATGACCCTGCCCCTGGTTCTGCTCCTGGGCCCTGCCCCTGGTTCCTGTACGTTCCTAGCCCAGCCCTGACTGAGCACTGCACTACCCTGGACCTGCCCTGCTCAACACTGCCCATACCAAGGCCCTGCTTTGGCCCTGGCCCTGACTTGACCATGCCCATGGCCCTGCCCTGCCCTGGACCTGCCCTACCGTTACATGTCCTGTCTTGGCCCTGCCCTGGCCCCACGCTTGCTCTGTCTCGGCCCTATGCTACCCTGTCCCTGCCCTGCCCTGCCCTGAACCTGCCCTTGCACTGGCCCGTCCCTGGCCCAGGCCCTGGATTAACAAAGTTGCACAATCATTGGTCACCACTGTTTCTGTGCAGAACATTTTCATCTCCCAGAAAGGAAACTTATTAGTAGTCACTCCCTGCTCCTCCCTCCTCGCAGCCCTTGGCAACCACTATTCTAGTTTTTTCTCTCTATGGATTTACTTATTCTAAACTAGACATTTCATATGAATGGAATCATTCAGCATGTGACCTTTTGGGCATGTGCCAAGATTTTTGAAGTATGCTTTTAATTTTTCTCTGATGTTTTCTAGATTTAAAAGTTTAGATTTTTGAATCTTTCTGGATTTGTTTTTTTGTTTTGTTTTGTTTTGTTTTGAGATGGAATTTCGCTCTTGTTGCCCAGGCTGGAGTGCAATGGTGCAATCTTGACTCACTGCAACCTCTGCCTCCCAGATTCAAGCAATTCTCCTGCCTCAATCTCCCGAGTAGCTGGGATTACAGGCATGTGCCACCATGCCTGGCTAATTTTGTATTTTTAGTAGAGATGGGATTTCTCCATGTTTGTCAGGCTGGTCTGGAACTTCCACCCTCAGGTGATCCGCCTGCCTTGGCCTCCCAAAGTGCTTGGATTACAAGTGTGAGCCACTACACCTGGCTAAAAATTGTGTTTTTAAAAATGTATTTCAAAAAAAATTTCTCTTTCGGAGGCAAACTGTGTGACCTGGTGAATATGTTAATTACCTTGATTGTAGTACTCGTTTTAAAATGTATAAGTTTATCAGAGCATCATATTTTGTACACCTTGAAGATACACAAATTTTATTTTCAATCACACCTCAATCAGGCTGAAAACTGGCATTCATAAAGGAAGCAAGCATTAAAAATATTTTATAAATTTTCAAGCATAGAATGATAACATAAAATTAGGAATAAGAATAGGTGTGTATAGATTTTAACATTTATATCTGTGAATATTCATGTATACAGATCTTGAAGGTAAGTTATAATCTTGAAGAAAATGAAAATTATATTGTATACCTATAATATGAAAATAAAAACTTACAGAAAGGCATATACCTTCACTCAGTGATGTGTACTTGAGCATATGTGTTATTTATTTATTTATTTATTTTAAGTTTTTAACTGTTGTCTCTTTTTTTTTTTTTTATTTTACTTTAAGTTCTA
>NW_016807452.1:78392-97217 GCF_001698545.2 Rhinopithecus bieti | reverse complement strand
TTGTTTACCTACTTAAGCCTCAGCAATGGCGGGCGCCCCTCCCCCATCCCCGCTGCTGCCTTGCGGTTAGATCGCAGACTGCTGTGTTAGCAATGAGGGAGGCTCCGTGGGCTTGGGACCCTCCCGGCCAGGTGTGGGATATATTCTCCTGGTGTGCCCGTTTGCTTAAAGTGCAGTATTGGGGTGGGAGTTACCCGATTTTCCAGGTGTTGTGTGTCTCAGTTCCCCCGGCTAGGAAAAGGGATTCCCTTCCCCCTTGCGCTTCCCAGGTGAGGCGATGCCTCGCCCTGCTTCAGCTCTCGCTGGTCGGGCTGCAGCAACTGACCAGCACCGATTGTCTGGCACTCCCTAGTGAGATGACCCCAGTACCTCAGTTGAAAATGCAGAAATCACCGGTCTTCTGTGTCGCTGGCGCTGGGAGTTGGAGACTGGAGCTGTTCCTATTCGGCCATCTTGCTCCACCCCTCCGCATATGTGTTATTTATAATAGCCTAAATTTGAAAACAGCCCAAACGTCCATTAACTGGTGAATGAATAAATTGACAGTGATATGTTGAAAGAACAAAATACTGTTCAGCAATAAAAAGGAACTAACTACTGACTTGGCAAAACATGTGAATCTCAAAAGTATTATGCTAAGTGAAAGAGAGATGACATACTATGTGATTTCTTTTAAAATTTTTGGAGAAGACAAAATTCAGGACAGAAACCAGATCAGTGGATGCCAGGAGTGGGAGTTAGGGAAGGAAATGTATTGCGAAGGAACAGTAGGAGATTGATTGTGGTGATGTTTGAAATGTTCTATGTCATGATCGTGATTGTGGTTATGTGACTATTCTGAAAGTTTGTTAAGTTGTTTGTACACTTCAAATTGCTGGTGCTTAATATATATTAATTGTACTTTACAGTGAACTAAAATTAATTCATACTTAATAAGTGATGTAAAAAGTATTAATGACTTAAACATTGATTTTCCAAATGAGATCGCTGATTAAAATTCTCAAATATTGAGAACAAAGATATAGTATCTCACTGTAATTTTTATTCTTCTTAAGGTTAGTGAGGTTTGAAAATATTTCATACGTTTCTTGGCCATTTGGATGTCTTCTTTTGCAAGTGTCCATTGACTTCTTTTACTTATTCTTCTGTTATGTTGCTTCCAGTTCCTTATGAATTTGTGGAACTTTTTGTACATTAAGAGCAGTAGTCTTACATTTTTAGTCTGTAAATATTTTCCAGTCACCTGTTTGTTTTGACTATAGTATGTTTTTTAAAAAAGGAAATATTTGAAATGTACGACGACAGCTCCCCATACTCCTGTTAACATTTTGATATATTGCTCATGTTTTAAGAAGTTTATATATGTGTCCATGAAGAGTCAAACTATAAAATATTTGAAGAGATTTATTCGGAACCAAATACGAGTGACCATGGCCCGTGACACAGCCCTCACGAGGTCCTGAGAACGTGCCCAAAGTGGTTGGGGTACAGCTTGCTTTTATGTATTGTGGGAAGGCATGAAACATCAATCAAATACATTTAAGAAATGCATTGGTTTGGTTTAGAAAGGCAGGACAACTCAAAGTGTGGGCTTCCAGGCTATAGGTAAATTTTAACATTTTCTGGTTGATGGTTGAGTTTATCTGAAGACTTGGGATTAATGGAAAGGACTGTCCAGGTTAAGATAAAGGATTTTGGAGGCCAAGTGTTATGGTGCAGAGGAATCTCTCAGCAGACTTCAGAGAGAGAGATAGCAGGTTGTAAAATGTTTCTTATTAGACCTAAAAGGATGCCTGGGTCTTAGCTGATTATCTCCTGGATCTGGAAAGGAAGGAGGAAAAACAAAGGGAAAAGGGGATTCTCTATAGAATGTGGATTTTTCCCACAAGAGATTTTGCATGACAATTTCAAGGTATGGCAAGAAAATATATTTTGAGCTAAATATTTTTTCCTTGTCTCGTAATGTTATGCCAGAGTCAGACTGAAAAGTAAGTCACAATATGTAGGGTCAAATAAAACCCATCTGATGAGAATTTATGGTTTGTAGGGCTTGACTCCCTAGACCCCTTAGGTAGGAATTGGGGCAAGTTTAAAAATCAGAGCTTAGTCCTCATATGGCTTTCAAAAGTTGGGAACAAGTAATACTTCCACAAATTCTCATTTAATTACAAATCTCACTATTCTTTTTCTTCTTTGCTAGTGACAGCCACAGCAAAGGGTTCAATGTGTATTCTTCCAGTCTAGCTTTCATATTTTTATGAGGATGGGGAGATAGGTATATAGTTCAGTGTTTCTCAAAGTGTGATCTTCAGACCAGCAGCATCAGCATCACCTGGAAACTTGGAAGAAATGCAAATTCTTAGGTCCCTACTCCAGTCCTGCGGCGTCAGAAGCCATGGGGGTGGGGAACAGCTGTTTTTAGTAAGTCCTTCAAGTGATTGTGATGCATACTGAAGTTTGAGAACCCTTGTTCATCTAGGTCATTGTCTTTAACTGCTGTATGGTGTTCTCCAAATTGAATATACCATTTTTTAAAAAAGAGACTAAGTCTTGCTATTATGTTGCCCAGTCTGGTCTCAAACATCTGGGTTTATGCCATCTTATTCCGCCTCAGCCTTCAGATAGCTGCAACTGTAAGCATGCACACTGCACCCAGCTTGAATATACCATATTTTTAATTCCATACTGTCAAGCATTTAAGTTACTTTTCTTTAAAAAATTAACATTAATGCAAAGGAAACAATTGGCAGAGTGACAAGACAACCTGCAGAATGGAAGAAGATATTTGCAAAGTATGTATCCAGGAGAGGATTAATATCTGAATATACAAGGAACTCTGACATCTCAACAGCAAAATAAAAAGAATCATATTAAAAATGGGCAAATGACCTAAATAGACATTGCTTAAAAGAAGACAGACACATGACCAGCAAATATATTTTTTAAAAAAGCTCAAACATCAGTAATCATCAGGGAAATGCACATCAAAACCACAATGAGGTATCATCTCACCCCACTTAGAATGGCTACTATCAAAAAGACAAAAAATACCAAATGGAGAAAAGTGAACACTTAAACGTGACTAGTGGGAATGTGAAGTAGTACAGCCACTATGGAGAACGGTGTGAAGGTTCCTTAAAAAACTGCAAATGGAACTATTATGTCATCCAACAATTTACTATTGGACATTTATCTAAAGGAAATGAAATCAGTATATTGACGAGACATCTGCACCCCCATGTTTATTGCAGCACTATTCACAATGGCCAAGATATGGAATCATCCTAAGTATGTAACAACAGATGGATGCATGAAGAGAATATGGTATATATACACAATGGAATATTATTCAGCCATAAAAAAGAATGAAATCCTGTATTTTCAGGCACATGAATTGAACTGGAGGACATTATATTAAGTGAAGTAAGCCAGGGACAGAACGTTAAGCACTGCGTGTTCACATTCATATGTGGAAGCTAAAAAACAGTTGATCTCATAGAAGTAAAAAGTAGAACAGAATACTACAGGCTGGGAAGGATAGGGTGCAGGAAGGGTAGGGAGCAATTTGTTACAAGATTCAAAGTTACAGCTAGAAAGGAAGAGCAAGTTCTAGTGTTGTATACCACAGTAAAATTACCGCTAGATAGAAAGAGCGGGTTCTAGTGTTGTATACCACTGTAAAATTAGAGCTAGATAGGAAGAGTGGGTTCTAGTGTTGTATACCACTGTAAGATAACTGTAATTAGCAAGAATATGTTGCACAGTTTCAAAGAGCTAGGAGGAGGATGTTGAATGTTCCCAGCACAAACAAATGATAAATGAGATGATGAATATGCTAATGACCTTGATGTGATCTCTGTATCTATGGAAATGTTACTATGTTCTTCATAAATATTAATATGTCAAAAATTTTAAAATTAATAATGAACAAAAGATAAAGGGCCCTGAATTCTAGTTTTAGAGCAGAATTGTATCCAATCAGATAGATTCTATATTATTAAACTTTCACTTTAAATTTGGAGCTGAAATATATTTGGAAATCCTTACTTTCAGTATGTTCATTTGTGTGTGTGTGAGGTAAACTTGGTTGGCTATTGGCAAATGTATTGAGTAGCTACTTAATAAAACATTTCCTTCCAGTGCTTCAGCTTTCTGATTCTTAGAAAATGTGTGTGTTTAACATAATATGCATTATCACTTTTGAAAGTAACTAGTTATTCTAACACTTATGTGTGCTCAATTAGTAATATGAATTTGAGAACTATCAGTCTTTTCTGTGACCTGGAATAATTTAAGTAATAGAAATTATCTGATTAGATAGAAACTCATTGTAAAATCATCAAGGTTAGAAGCTCTTGAGATTTCCTTTGACTTTTGTGTATCATTAGTTTTAAAGAAAATAAATGGGCATAATAGACATTTTCACTATACATCAGGAAGGGAATTCAGTGGAAAAACAAGCCCCCTACCCGCTCTTGACCTTCAGTTTATACTTTTCTTCCTTAAGTTAAGTACTACTGCTGGTTTCTTATGCTATTTCTAGAATCAGCCTATCTGTTGTCTTTAAAATAACTCATCAATCACCTGTTGTTTGAGCTCCCTTATGGATCTATGTAGTTTTTCTGTCTCTTTTAAAAAAATTTTTTTATGCGACAGAATACACATAACAAAATTTACCATCTTAACCGTTTTTAAGTATACAGTTCAGTAGCACCATCTTTCACATTGCTGTTCTAGCAGTCTCCAAAACCTTTTTATCTTGCAAAACAAATTCTGTATCTATTCAACAGCTCTCCATTCTTTCCTACCCGCAACTCCTGGCAACCATCCTTCTACTTTCTGTCTCTCTGAATTTGACTACCTCACGTAAGTGGAATCATTCAGTATTTGTCTTTTTGACATGGGCTTATTTTATTTAGCATAATGTCCTCCAGTTCCATTCATGTTGCCTTGAAAAACAGGATTTCATTCTTTTTTATGGCTGAAATAGTATTCATCTTGTAGCATGTCAGGATTTCCTTCCTCTTTAAGGCTAAATGGTTTTCCATTGTATGTGTATACCAACATTTTATTTATCTAAATTTACCTGCCAATGGATTTTTCGCTTGTTTCCACCTTTCGGCTGTTATAAATAATGCTACTGTGAACGTGGGTGTACAAATAACTTCAAGTCCCTGCTTTCATTCTTCTGAATATAACTCCAGAAGTGGAACTGCTGGATCATATGGTTATCTATTTTAATTTTTTTGAAGAATTTCTGTTGTTTTAAGGTCAGTTTTGATGGTTTGTTCTTTGCTAAAAAATGTATTTTTCAATTTTATCAGTACAGAGTTGTATATAATATTTATATATTTTACTTGTACAGTTATTTAAAGCTTGTATTATGTTTCTATATTCTCATATAATAATATCCAGTGTCTGTGTTTGTAACAATTTCCTCACTTCTCATTTTCCTCTTTCATGTTTACTATTTTATTGGTGTTTAAAACCTAGGCTTTGTTTTTTTTTGAGATGGAGTCTTGCTCTGTCACCCAGGCTGGACTGCAGTGGTGCTATCTTGGCTCACTGCAACCTCCGCCTTCCAAGTTCAAGCAATTCTCCTGCCTCAGCCTCCTGAGTAGCTGAGATTATAAGCACCCGCCACCACACCCAGCTATTTTTTGTATTTTTAGTAAAGACTGGGTTTCACCATGTTGGTCAGGCTGGTCTCAAACTCCTGACCTCATGATCCACCCACCTCAGCCTCCCAAAGCGCTGGGATTACAGGTGTGAACCACTGTGCCCAGCCGTTTTCTAGCATTTAAATTTTTCTGTTTCATTAATTTTAGCTTTCATTTTATTTATATTGTTATTTCTTGAGGCAATGACTTGGTTCGTCTGTTTTCATTTTTTTGTTTTTTTAACTGTAAACTGTAAGACTAAATTTTATTTTTTTTAGTTACAGGACTTTTTAATATATTCTGGTTATTAATCCCTTATGAGATATATTATTTGCAAGTATTTTCTCCCACTCTGTGGATTGTTGTTTCATCTTCTTGATAGTGTCCTTTGATACACGAATTTTTTATTTTGATGAAGTCCAATTTATCTGTTTTTTTTTTGTTGTTGTTGTTGCCTGTGCTTTTTTGGCATCATATGCAAGAAATCTTTGCCAAATCCAATGTTGGAAATATTTCTTTCCTTTATTTTCTTCTAGGAGTTTTATAGCTTTACTGTTAAGCTTTGGTCTTTGATCTATTTTGAGTTAATTTTTGTATGTGATGTAAGAGAAGGGTCCATCTTCATTCTTTTGCATCTGGGTAATCAGTTTTCCTAGCATCATTTGTTGAAAAGACTATTCTTTCTCCATTGAAAGGTCTTACCACCTTTGTCAAAAATTGTTTGGTCATGTGTGTGAGATTTCTTTCTAGGCTCTCTATTCTATTGGTCTGTATAACTGTGCTTATGCTAGTACCACATTGTTTTGATTACTGTAGCTTTGTAGTAAATTTTCAAATAAAAAAGTGTGAGTTTTCCAAATTTATTTTTTTTCAAGATAGTTTTGACTATTATGTGGTTCTTTGAGATTCATATGAATTTTAGGATGGGTTTTTCTCTTTATTTCCTTCAAAAAATAACATTGGGATTTTGATAGGGATTGCATTGAATCTGTTTATTGCTTTGGGTAATATTGCTACCTTAACAATCTAGGAACATGGGATATCTTTCCACATATTTATGTTTAATTTCTTTCAGCAATGTTTTGTAGTTTTTAATTGTATAAGTTTTCACTTCATTAATTCCTAAATTTTTTATTTTGATGCTATCATAAGTGGAATTGTTTTCTTAATTTCCTTTTGTATTTTCATTGCAAATGTATAGAAATCCAGCTTTTTGTGTGCTGATTTTGTATTCTATGATTTTGAATTTATTAGCTCTAACAGTTTGTTTTTGGTGTGTATATGTCATCTTTAGGGATTTCTACATATATATCATCTGGGAATAGACATAATTTTGCTTCTTTCTGCCCAATTTGAATGACTTTTCCATCTTTTTCTTGCCTAATTGCTCTGTCTAGAGTTTCTAGTATTATGCCAAATAGAAGTAGAAAACTGGGCATGCTCTTGCTGTTCCTGATCTTAGAGGAAAACTTTCAGTCTTTCACTATTGAGTGTATTAGCTATTGGTTTTTAATATATGGCCTTTATGATGTTGAGGAAATATCTTTCTATTCCTAGCTTGAGTGTTTTTTATCATGAAAGGTGTTGAACTTTGTCAAGTGGTTTTTCTGTATCGATTCAGATGATCATGTGGAGTTCCTTCTTCATTCTACTGATGTGGTGTATTACATTGATTTTGTTGTTGTTGTTGAACCATCTGGTGCTCCTGGAATAAGTTTCACTTGGTCATAGTATGTCATCCATTTAATAGGCTGCCGATCTTGTTGAGTTTTTCATCAATATTTTTAAGGTATTATTGGGCTGTAGTTTTCTTGTAGTATTTTTGTCTGGCTTTTGTATCAGAGTAATGTTGCACTCATAGAACTAAGGAGGAGAAGTGTTCCCTTCTCTTTAACTTTTTGGAAGTGTTTGAGAAGCGTTCTTCTTTAAATTTTGGGTCAAATCAACCAGTGAAAGCTGTCTGGTCCTGGCCTTTTCTTTGGGTGCTTTTTGATTATGGATTTGATCCCCTTACTAGTTATAGTTCTATGTAGATTTTCTATTTCCTCATGAGTTAGTTTTGGTAGATTGTGTGTTTGGAGGAGTTTGTCTATTTTGTCCGGGTTATCCAAATTGTTGGCATACAGTTTTACATAGTATCATCTCATCATCCTTTTTCGTTTTGTAAAATCAGTAGTATCACCACTTTCTTCTTTTCTTTTCTTTTAGATGGAGTCTTGTTCCTTCACCCAGGCCCTGAGCGCAGTGACATGATCTTGGCTCACTGCAACCTCCACCTCCTGGGTTCAAGTGATACTCCTACCTCAGCCTCCTCAGTAGCTGGGACTACTGGCATGCACCACTATGCCCGTGTGATTTTTGTCTTCTCAGTAGAGACGGGGGCTTTATCATATTGTTTAGACTGGTCTTAAACTCCTGACCTCAAGTGCTTCGCCTGCCTCGGCTTCCCAAAGTGCTGGGATTACAGGCATGAGCTACTGAGCCTGGCTGTGTCACCACTTCCCTATCTGACTTTAGTAATTTGGTGTTCTTTCTCTCTGTGTCTCTTTTATTTATTTATATTTTTTGTTAATTGAACTAGCTAGAGTTTTCTTGACTTTTTCAAAGAATCAGCTTCTCATTTTGTAATTTTCTCCATTGTTTTTCTGATCGCTGTTCGTTTTCACTCTGATCTTTACTATTTCCTTCCTTCTGCTAGCTTTGGTGTAGTTTACTCTTTTTCTAGTTCCTTGACATGTATGGTTAGATTATTGAGTTGAGAACTTTTATTTTTTAATGTAAGTGTTTATAGCTTTAAACTTTCCTTTTAGCCTTGCATTCACTGCATCCCAGAAGTTTTAGTGTGTTGTGTTTTCATTTTCATTTGTCTCAAGATGGTTTCTAATTTTCTTTGTGATTTTTTCCTTTGATCTGTTAGTTAAGATTCACAAATTTTCACATATTTGTGAATTTTTTAGTTTTTTGTTTGCTGTTGGTTTTTCATTTCCATTATGATCAGAAAGCATACTTTGTATGATTTCAGTTTCTTTAAATATATTAAGATCTGTTTTGTAGCCTAATATATGGTCTGTTTTGGAGAATGTTCCATGTATACTTGAGAAGAATATGTTATGCTGGTGTTGGGTGAGTTTAGTTTTTGATATGTTACATTTGAGCATACATGTAGGTGGAGATGTGAGATACACATTGAGGAGAAAAGCCAAGGGAAGACATTTGTTAATGAACTGTAAAGAGGGGTTGACATCACAAGAGTAGGTAATTTTTTTTGAGAAACAAATTTAGAGCAACAGAACAGCCTTGAATATATTCTTATTTAGAAGGCTGAAGGTTGAATATAGCCTGGAGCATTAGAAAAGGATGGAACAGTTTATCATAGACCAGAGCCAAGAAAGTAAAATATTTAGATTTTAAATATCAAAAAGCAGATATGATCAGCTGAATTCAAAGTTGAAGGCTAGGCATGGTGGCTCACACCTGTAATCCCAACACTTTGGGGAAGATAAGGCAGAAGGATCACTTGAGCTCAGGGGTTCAAGACCAGCCTGGCCAATATGTGGAAACCCTGTCTCTACCAAAACCACAAAAATTAGCCAGGCGTGGTGGCAGGTGCCTGTAATCCCAGCTATGCTGAAGGCTGAGGCAGGAGAATCACTTGACCCCAGGAGGCAGAGGTTGCAATGAGCTGAGGTCGTGCCTCCGGACTCCAGCCTGGGTGATGGAGGAAGACTCCATCTCAGGGGGAGAAAAAAAAAAGTTCAGAAAACAGCTCCCTTCTTTGGGAAGGACTGTTTTGTATATTCCTTTAGTAATTCAATAAAGAAAATGGAAAAAAGATGTTTTTTAATTTGAGAAACGTTTAAATGATGACTACTACTCAAATTATGAAATTGAAAACCATGAATATAAATTATGCATTCTTTATAGTATGAGTTTCAGAGGCTGTTAATTTGCTGTCATATTAGGTACATCTGGAATAAAAGAAACTTCATATATTGTCTTATCGCTATATTTGAATTCTGTAGAAGTTGTTTCTGCACAGTCTACAAAAAGCTCTTGCTGGCCATGGAGGAAGTAGGCAGCTGACAGAAAGTGCTGCGATTGCCTGTGTCAAACCGTGTAAAGTAAGTACTTACATCAATTTGGAAGATAACTCTGTCATTTTCCTACTTGTTCAGTCCATGGTGGTTGATCTTAACATTAACATGCTTGTTCCTTCTCTACTACAAAGTTTAAGAAAATTAAATGAATTTTCTAGCAAAAGTATTATGTCAAAGATAATTGCTAACATTAAAGTTCTGATTCTTCTTTAATAAGTTCATAGGACTTGCTTTTGTTGTTACTGTGTTCATTAGCCTAAATGGACTGAGAATGTGAATAAAACACCATTTTCTTAAATGAGCATAAATATACAGACTTGGGTTTAAAATAATGTGGCAATTAAGGCCTGAAAGGAACCTATATATGGTATAGGAAGAATTGTATCAGACTGATGAAGCACAGTATTGGTGCTTTGTGCTGCTTCTAGCAACTGAATTTTACTGCCATCTATGTGGGTAATGTACTGATGTTATTACATAATAGTAAAGAAATACTGCATGGGTATTTAAAGGCTTTTGTTTTCTGTTGGGGTTTTTATAGAACCTGCTTTTTCATCCAGGTAAGCCATTCTCAAGAGGCAGCCTGCAGAAGTGGATCTTATGATCGATTGCCTTGTTTCTTGCTTTCATATAAGCCCTCACAACAACCAACACCTTAAGGTGAGAGCATTGGTTTTTATCTAACTGTGTTTACTGATGCTGTTATCCTTTATAAACAGAAAGACTAGAGAGATAAATAGGTTCACCTTTATCGGTATTTCTCATTGTTACGTATTGATGTTCATTTCAAGACCTAAAAACTTCGTGTTTTTTAAAAAACTTTCTATTTGCGGTCCTTTTGTCTTCACTTTTATTCCTGAGTATTTTCTCATAAGAATAATCTGCTTATTTTCTTTTCTGTGGATCTGCCTGGCTCAGAATTCACGTTCTGCATTTCACTATCTGCCAGTAAATTCATTCCATCAAATCATCACCAATGTAAGTTCAATAGGTATTGCTAAATTACTAAAAAAAAAAAAATTGTCTTTATTTTCTTTGAATGATATTCACACTTACTTGTGAAGTTTAGCATTTTCCTTCCTTAAAGGGGGCTTGAATCATTGATAGTTTAGTATATTTGTCCTGTTTATAATCAAATTCCATTTTAAGACTCTGCCTCTAGTGAATTGAAAATAACCCTTCACCCTCATTTGCCCTGGATGTTGTATTTATTTAAAATAAACACTGCCCATATTCTATCCATTCCTGCAGTGGAAAATTAACTGTTGATAAAGCTATTTGGTGACACATTTAATTTTTCTCAGCAGGTGTTTAGTGAGCACTTTGGGAACACAGTCTTTTGTTGTGCAGGATACCTTGGGCATTGCAGGACCTTTAACATCTCTGGCCTCATTTCTTTAAATGCCAGTTGTGCTGCGTCTGCCCTATCCCTAGTCATTATGAACAAATACACATACCTGAGGGAACGATACCTCCTCCCTTAGTGAGTATCACTGAGTTAAATTGTTGGTAGAATTAAAATTGAATATGCTTTGTTCCAAAAGGGAAAGTTTAATGAAGATTGTAAATAAGGTATGTTTGTAGCAAAAACTTTAAAAAAAATTACTGTACTTTTGTCAGTGTAATGAACCAGGGCATTGTATCTTCTAGGTTTACTTTCAAGGCCATTAAAAAAAAGACTGGTTTCACCCCTCAAGTTTATGTGTAATTCAGAAATAAGACATTGTTGCTTTTTTCCCCTGTGGCTCAGAACACTAAAAATATTCAGAGTGGATATCTTTATATAAATGCTTTAAATTTGTGTATGATAAACCCAAATATATACTTTTTTGATGCTTTGTGGCTAGTTACTTTAATTGTGAAATATTTTTGTGGACAATTGACTAGATCACTTTCAAGCATGGAAGGAACTGCTGCAAGTGGCTGAGCTGTTCCTTTCTGGGTTCCAAGCATGCCTGAAGAGGTGCTTCATGCATGCCTCAGTGCACTTGGTGAAAGTGGCTGTGCATCCTCTTCTTCTCTAATGAGCGCTGCATGTGTGGAGGGTGGAGTGTGTCTGTATCAGAGGTCAAGTTATACGAACATCTGTTTTTATAAAGAAAAAAACTATATTGACTATTGAATATTAAGTATCAGTAACTTTTTAATGAAACAGCTTGAAAAGGAACATAAATATTAGTTCAAAGTATCTTTTAAATTATGCCTTGGGTAGTGATACTTTATTATTATAGATTGCTTGATAAATTGTTTCTTGTTAGGATATTTTCCCCCTTGGTTTGAGGCTAATAGCTATTGAATCTGAAGTACTTTTTTGATTGAAAAGAACTGTTTGTAAAGTGAATATACAAATTTGTGAGACTGACTATTTCAGAGTTTCACTGAAGACATTTATTATGGAAATATTTTGTCTTGAAAATCACATGAAATTATTCATAGGTATTTGGACTTCTGGTCTTAAATTCATTCATAATGTAATTTTTTTTTTCTGATGATTCTTGGTTCAATAAGTTCTCTTCTCCCATGGTTCTTTAACCAGTCCACACATTTTTTTAATGTATCACATTCTCAAATAAGATAAAAGTTTTACTGATGTGTATTGAAGGTTTATGAAGAGTAGTAGTAAGGTGTTTGGAGTTTTACTTTGGTGAAACATACTCATACTTCATAAGTACTGAGTTTAGATCTAAATATTCTAGTGTTTCTTCTTAGAAAATCTTAAAATATATCCACTATTTGATTCTTATTATAATGCAAGTTCCTAATAGTTGCTGAAATAGTACTTGTACTGTCATCTTTTTTATTATGATGTGCCATAAGAGATGAATTACAGTTGTAAGATCTGTGTTATACACAATCTTCATAGGCTTCCTTTAGGATAAATTAGATATGTAATTGAGAAATATAAAAAGTAATATACACACATATGAATCAATTATCTTAGCCACCACTGGTACATGGTATAGCTGGTATAGGACTTTATTTCTCATTTTTCCTTATGACAGTTTATCGTAGTTTACATATAGGTAGTTCACATACTGAAAATGAGATGATCTCTTTCTACTGAGAGTTTGTAGTTGAAAGGAATTATTTCCAAGGCATTTGAAAATTATTTAAATCTCTTGAGGAATTGCCACATCATTTGCTCACATTATGTAAGTGTTGCTGTTTGGCTATAAACTTGGTATTTTCAAGGAAAGAAAGAATAAGTCTACTTTAACTGACTGGTTTCCAGGAAGGACACATTCAGTAACTGCTCAAAATACTAACATTTTTTGCCAACCACATGATGTCTAGTTTTTCAGGCTTATTTTATTTGAAGATGTTTCTTTTACTTTAAAATGAATATATTATGAAAAATGAAAACTATGAAAATTACTAAATCTTAAGCCTACAGTTATTTTATGTATGGTACACCTGGTACCACAATACAGTTTCAAAAACTATAAAAAATGACAGTAATTTGAATAGGATGATATATGGGATGCCTTCTTAGTTTATCAGTTTCTGACATGATCTTTTGAGATGTGTTGGGTGAGGAAGACCCTTCACTCAATGTACTTTGTTATTATTCAGCTTTTTGTTACTTTGGGCTGCTTAACACAAGCTGTATAATTTATTAAGTATAAGGAAATCAAGTTGCATTGGTTGCCTTGGGGAAGTCAGATGATTGAAATTGCTGAGAGTTGGAGGAATCCATTATACTATCATGCTAAAAATTGATCATTTGTAGGAACTAGATTAAATAAAGTAGGAGTTGAGGGAAAAGTGTAAACAAACAAACATCATACTGTCTCAAAAAAGCATTTGTTCCCTCCCAGCTTTGGGATTCCTTCCTGAATGGAGTTCAGTATTCAAAATGTGTATCATAAATTGGTTTTATATTTTGCTATCTGGTGAACAGGATTTATAATCCACAGCTTGGGTTAAGGTAATGTAACTTGATGCTATTCAAAATATTCTGAGAATTCTAAGTGAAGAAATTAAAATGTTGAGGCTTGAATTAACTTAGCTTTGAATAAGAAAAAATCTGGGAATAAGATGTGAGGCAATTAAATCTCTCTTATCTACAATTTGAAGGTATTATTGTGTCACCCACGCTGGAGTGCAGCAGTGCGATCTCGGCTCACGGCAACCTCTGCCTCCCGGGTTCAAGCGATTCTCCTTCCTCAGCCTCCCAAGTAGCTGGGATTACAGGCATGCACCACCACACCTGGCTAATTTTTGTGTATTTTCTAGTAGACAATGGGTGTCACTGTGTTAGCCAGCATGGTCTCGATCTCCTGACCTCGTGATCGGCCCCCCTCAGCCTCCCAAAGTGCTGGGGTTACAGGCGTGAACCATCGCGGCCAGCCTCGTCCAGATATTTTTTATAAACATCTGGAGTATTATAAATTAGAACCCTATATTTTAGGTCATTTCATGCATACTTTACATCTGTAGTGAAAATTCATCCAGTCATTTTAGTATTAAATGATAGACGTTATAGATATAGTGATTTTCATAATTGTTACATTTTAATATATCAAGTCATTCATTTTAAAGATACACTTTCAAATAAAATAGGCACTAAAAACTAGACATCAAAGCTGAACAGGTTAAATTGAAATAGAAAATACATAAAATAATTTTTAAAAAATACTTTGCGAGGATCGGTTTTTCTTTGTTTATGGTGATTATTCATCTCCCATGTATCAGGTCATCATTGCATATCAATTTCACATTATAGGTTTACTTAACAATAGCTTTATTTCATTTACTAATTTCATGTTGTAGTTATCATTGTTGTCTGTAAACATAAGTAATGGTTTTCTACATACCCTTTCAATACTGTGTTGAACCACAAATCACTTTTAAAGCTTTGATAATAGCATTCTTACCTGGAAAAATACATGCCATGTATGTATGTGTTTCAGAAACTGTAAGACACTAAACTTAAAAAAACAAAAGAAGAAGACTGGCTACAGATTAGCTCTCTGAAGACTTTGTTTTTCCAATTCACTGGTTTATCATTGAGAAAAGATTGTCTCATATGCACATGCTCATGAAGTGGGCAGTTTGTCTGATGCTCATTATTAATTTGTTTTATAATATAATATGTATGAGTTAGTGTTTGACTTAAAGACATTGTTTGAAGACTTTGGAAATCATGGTGTGTGTTTGCATGGTTTTAGAAAGTTCCTGACAAAAGGTTAAAATTTAAAACTACAGTGATAAACAGAGCACACAACTCATGTAATTTTGTACTTTTTCTTCCTTGCAGTCTTTGTTTTTCTCTGGTCGGCATTGGATTGGTGCCTAAGATTGATGCTGTGTATTGTCACTTGGTTGAACTTCGCACTATGTGTGGTGAAACACTTCATGAAGCAGTGCAAGGTTGCGGCGCTCACCCAGCAATACGAATGGCACCGGTAAGATAACTCATGAATTTTGAATCTCACCTCCTTTCTATTGCATTTTTTAAATGTCTTTATCCCATTCCTGCTGCTTTGATTATTTTAGAGAATTCAGTGGGTCCTTCATTTCCTCTTAATGTTATGGTATGTTCTATATGGCAATATTGTTGAATAATGGTTTATAATTTTTGTTTTCCACTGTTTCCATGAGTTGAACTTATTTTTCTTAATGAATGTCACCTTTCTTTTCTCCTTTAATGTTTATTTTCTTTCCTCAGGCGAGGTGCGGTGGCTCACGCCTGTAATCCCAGCACTTTGGGAGGCTGGGGCAGGCAGGTCACGAGGTCAGGAGATCGAGAACATCCTGGCTAACACGGTGAAACCCCGTCTCTACTAAAAGTACAAAAAATTAGCCGGATGTGGTGGCGGACGCCTATAGTCCCAGCTACTCGGGAGGCTGAGGCAGGAGAATGGTGTGAACCTGGGAGGCGGAGCTTGCAGTGAGCCAAGATCATGCCACTGTGCTTCAGCCTGGGCAACACGGCAAGACTCCATCTCAAAAAAAAAAAAAAGTTTTTTTTCTGTTTAACTTTTGAATGAAAATATTTTGAATAGCTTCTCATCTTTTGGGGATGAGTAACAGAAGCTGACTCCTGGATTAGAGTGAATGTTAGTGCCAATGCACATTTTAGCTCATTGAATGTTGACTATTACACATAGGAAATGAATAAAAATTTGAGTCCTTATATTTAAAATAAAAATATTTTGTATTTCAACAAATTATGCTTGACTTTACAAATGGGTACGTACTTTGATATTGACATTTGAACTGTAAACTTAGTAAAATACAGACTTAAAATTGGTATTCTCACAGATTATAATCTTAATATGGAAATTAAGAACGACTATGGAATCAAGTTAAAAAGATAATATATAAGGATTCTGGAAGTCATTTCTTAGTGGTTTATATAAAGCAAGAGTATTATACGTTGCAACTCTTTGTTTTTTATACAGTTGTAGTTCATCCTATCCAGTTGTCAGTAATTATTTCTAAAGGATTGTTTATCTTAGATGATTGAAATAGAGAAGTTTTGTTATGCCATATATTTTGGATTATTGAGGCCTAAAAATACAGCCAAAAAACATCATTGGCAATGATGTTCCCTTAAAGTAAACTTTAAAATCAAAGGTTACCTTTTAGTTGTTTTTGTTAATGCCAACTACTTCATATTTTTAAGTATGAAAAATTTTCAATACAGGTATAAGTTAATTGGAAGTAAGCATAAATTAATAGCTGCTTAAATGTTAACTTAACAAGACATTTAAAAAAATCTTCAAAAACTGTTTAAGTTGTATTAAAAGTTATTTATTGACCTGTTTATTCCAGAGATCTTCAGGGAAAATAGAAGTTTATTTGACTTTTTTTGTCTTAAGTTTTACTGCATTTCCTGGTCAAAAATTAATGGCCTCCAATAATAGGGCTTGGTGGGAGGTTAATATTCACTTCCTATTTAATTTCAATATCCACTTTACCAGCTGCCCATAATTTTCTGCACAAGGACAAAAAGAAAATGAAACTAAGTGATTTTTTGAACAAATGTAAAATTTGATTGGTGGTCTGAATATGCTCTCTACACTTAGAAGTTTTTTTACTTCTTAGCCCTAGTTTTATCAGCTGATTCTCAGAGCTACGTATTATTTTACTGATCATTATTTAAAAAGCCGTAACTAGAGCGGATTTCCTCTTTTGGCCCAAGGACCCCTGTAATAAGAATTTAATTTTTATTCTAATTATTTTCTGAGCATGTCAGTATACATTTAATTTTCAAAATCATTCTTAAACTGTTTGTGTTTTCTAAATGTTCTATGTATGTATGTTTATACATAATGACTAAAGGACAGCTTTGGGCTGATGTTTCCAGGAGAGAAAATAAATAACAAATGTAATATGAAACAACTTTTTAGAATAAGACAATTTTAGATTTTGGACAACTCATAAACTTAGTGAGTTTAACAGTCAGATAACCAGTATGGAAGTATTGACCTTCTACTATTTGCCAAGGAAAGGTGCTAATGCTAGGGAAGCATGATGAATTAAACATAGACAGAGATTCCAAGCTTGAAAATGCCTAATGAAGAACTCACCAGGCACGGTGGCTAAAGCCTGTAATCCCAGCACTTTGGGAGGCCAAGGTGGGTGGATCACGAGGTCAGGAATTCAAGACCAGCTTGGCCAACATGGCAAAACCCCGTCTCTACTAAAAATACAAAAATTAGCCAGGCGTGGTGGCATATGCCTGTAATCCCAGCTACCCCAAGACAGGAGAATTGCTTGAACCCAGGAGGCAGAGGTTGTAGTGAGCCGAGATGGTGCCATTGCACTCCAGCCTGGGCAACAAGAGCGAGAGTCTGTCTCAAAAACAAGGGGGAAAAAAAAAAGAAACTGACTACAGGTGGCATGGAGTCTGGCAACACAGGCAAATATATATAATAAATAGTTTATGGATAATACCAAATATCAGTTTCTCACTGTTGGCACTATTAACATTTTGGACTGGATAACTCTGTTACAGGGGGCTGTACTGTGCATTGTGGGATCTTCAGCAGCATCTCTGGCCTCTACCCACTAGATGCCAATATTCCCCTTACGCCCCAGCCCTCCCAGTCATGAAAACCAAACATGTCTCCAAACATGTCCAGATGTCCCCTGGGTGACAAAGTCACCACCAGTTGATAACCACTGTATTACAGAGTGTGTTCAGTGGGTTGTCCCTCATTTGTATCGCCTCAAATGATTTGGGACTGTGATAAACCTGAGCTATTCGCTTGCTTCAGAAGTAGCAATCAAGGAGTTCAATTTGCAAAACAGTATAAGTAAAATAATACCTTTGTTAACACTTTCTGTTTTGGAGACAAGTTACTGGTTGGAAGGAGCTAATTATTTGAAAATTTTCTCTTCGACCAAGATAGAATCATGTCTCTGTCACTTCCAGCCATCACTGATCCTCTTCCTTTTGGAGCTGTATAGAATACTTCTGATTCTTCCACAAGGTGGCCCTGCAGATATTTGAATAAGGTTATTCTGTACTCCTAAATTCTTTTAATTTTTATATAGTTTTGGCATTGGAAGGGATTTTATTCTTTTAGCGCTCTCTCTCTCTCTCTCCCCACCGCCTCTCTTTTCTTCTCTTGAGACAGAGTCCCCCTCTGACTCCCATTCCGTCACCCAGGCTGGATTGCAGTGATGCAATCTTGGCTCACTCCAACTTCCACATCCCAGGTTCAAATGATTATCCTGCCTTAGCCTCCCGACTGGCTAGGCTTACAGGTGCCCACCATAATGCCTGGCTAATTTTGTATTTTTAGTAGAGATGGGGTTTCACCATTTTGAGCAGGCTACTTTTGAACTCTGACCTCAAGTGATCCACCTGCCTCGGTCTCCCAAAGTGCTGGGGACATAGGCATGAGCCACTGTGCCTGGCCCCTTTAGGTCTCTTTAAAAGTGTATGTGTGTTATTTTGAGGTACGTTCCATCAATACCGAATTTATTGAGCGTTTTTAGCATGAAGGGCTGTTGAATTTTGTCAAAAGCCTTTTCTGCATCTATTGAGACAATCATGTGGTTCTTGTCTTTGGTTCTGTTTATATGCTGGATTACGTTTATTGATTTGCGAA
>NW_016807452.1:55333-75543 GCF_001698545.2 Rhinopithecus bieti | reverse complement strand
AAAAAAAAAAAAAAAAAAAAAAAAAAAGTGTATGTGTGTTTGTTGAGTCTGTTTTTATAGCTAAGGAAACTGAAGCTTAAATAAAATTATACTAATAACAAGTAGTGGCAAGGATAGTCAACCAGAGTTAGTTCTGAGGTTTCTTGACATTCAGTCCAGTGTCTATCAGGTCCTTTAGTTATCCTTCTTTACTAGCAAGTTAGCTTGATGAAAGCAGGAACTTTGTCTAGCTTATTCAACACTGAATCCCTAGCTTTTAAACAACACCTGGTACATATTGGGCATTTAGTACATATTTGCAGAATCAATGAAGAATGAATTTCTTACTTCATCTGGTTTCAAAACCCTTCTCCAGGCTGGGCGCAGTGGCTCACGCCTATAATCCTTGCACTTTGGGAGGCCTAGGCAGGCGGATTACGTGAGACCAGGAGTTTGAGACCAGCCTGGCCAACATGGTGAAACCCCGTCTCTACTAAAAATACAAACAATTAGCCAGACATGGTGGCATGTGCCTGTAGTTCCAGCTACTCAGGAGGCTGAGGCAGGAGAATCGCTTGAACCCGGGGGGCGGATGTTGCATTGAGTCACGATCTTGTCACTGTACTCCAGCCTGGGCAACAGAGCAAGACTCTGTCTCAAACAAAGAAAAACAAAAAACCTTCTTACATCTGGTTTGCTTCTCTTCCGGAAAGACCAACCTAACACAAATTTTTAAAATTAGAATGTCATGTTAAGATCTGATGTTAGTGTTCCAGATGTAATACTATGATGTAATAATTGATAAAAGCTATTAAACGGTTGTGTTTACATAGCTTGTTTCTATTAATACAATCCAAGATAGTTTTATTATTTTATATTGACTAGTTATTTAAACTCTTTGGCCATTTTTATATGATTGTTGAGCCATAACTTCTCCTCTTTTGTACTTTTCTAGTATTTTTTAATATTTGAAATGTTTTTCCCAGCACTAATTTTACTGTTTGAAAACTAACATCTGCTTTCATAAAATTAAGAACTGCTGATAACAGAAGTATGAATTTTCACAAATATGTGTTATTTTGCAACATTTTTAATCTTAAACGGCATGCTGGCTCAGCAGATTCTTCTTCCATGCCTGTAATTCAGTCACATGGTCTAAATTTACGAGTGCTTTGGGCCTTTAATGGATACCTGAAGACTCTGGTTCATGAATGTCTTCCCAGACATGATTGCCTCTCATCTTTGGCCAGATCACATGTACCAACCAGCTTGTATTTCTACTAATACCTGCAATACGGAAGATGAACTAATGAATGAATGAATGTTTTTCTTACATTTGTAATTAAGAAACATTCATTCTTTAGCATGTTGTTCCTGACTTTATGTAACCCACTAAAATTAAAAGGTATTTGAGATAAATTAAATTTTTTAGAATTTCTGAAGTCATACATTTCATATTAGGCAGTCATGTTGGAACAGAATTTACATACTGATACTTGGGATTAAGAGGTGACATAATTTAACTAATGTAGTCATACATCACTTAATGACAGGGACATGTCTTGAGAAATGAGTACGTCCTTAGTGATTCAGTCATTGTGCAAACATCATAGGATCTACTTACATGAGCCTTGATGGTTATATAGCCTGCTACATACCTAGGATATATGGTCTAGCCTATTGTTCCTAGGCTATAAACCCATATTGTATGTTACTGTACTGAATACCATAGGCAGTTGTAGCACAATGGTATTTGCTTATTCAAACAGAAAAGGTGCAGTATCAATACAGCATAAAAGAAAATGAAATGTATAGGGCACTTAACACGAATGGAGTTTGCAGGACTGGAAGTTGCTCTGGATGAGTCATTGAGTGAGCGAGTGCTGAGTGAATGTGAAGCCTAATACTTTCTTTGCTTTTTTCCCATGCTCAGCATCTATTCTGTAGACTTTGTAAACACTATACACTTAAGCTACACCAAATTTATAAAAGCATTTTTTCTTTGATACTTAACTTCAGTGTAGCTTTTAAAATTCATAAACTTCAAATTTTTTAACTTTTTGACTCTTTTAATAACAGCTTAAAACACATTGTACAGCTAGCTGTATAAAATATTTTCTTTATATCCTGTAAGTTTTTTTCCACTTGAAAATGTTCTATTTTAATTTTATTTTGAAAACGCTGTTAAAAACTGAGTCACAAACATACACATTAGCCTAGGCCTACATGGGGACAAGATCATCAGTGTTACTGTCTTCCACCTCCATATCTGCTCCCATTGGAAGATTTTTAGGGGAAATAATGTGTGGAGCCGTCATCTCTTGTGGTAACAATGCCTTCTTCTGGACTACCTCCTGAAGGACCTTCTGAGGCTGTATTTCATAGTTAACTTTTTATCTTTAAATAGGAGTATACTCTAAAATAACAATAAAATGTATACGATAGTCTGCTGGGCCTGGTGGCTCACCCCTGCAGTACCAGCACTGTGGGAGGTCAAGGCGAGTGGATCACCTGAGGTCAGGAGTTGAGACCAGCCTGGCCAACATGGCAAAACCCCTTCTCCACTAAAAATACAAAAAAAGAAAAAAAGTCGGGCATGGTGGTGTGCACCTGTAGTCCCCGCTACTCAGGAGGCTGAGGCAGGAAAGTTGCTTGAACCCAGGAGGCAGAGGTTGCAGTGAGCCGAGATCACACCACTGCACTCCAGCCTGGGCAACAAAGTGAGACTCCATCTCAAAAACATATATATTATACTAAATACATAAACTAGTAACAGTTATTTATTCTGAAGTATTGTATACTATACATAATTGTGTGCTATACTTTTTTTACATGACTGGAAGGTTTGTTTACACCAACATCACTACAAATGAAAAGTAATGCGTTGTGCTTGGATCTCATGATGGCTGTGTCACTGAATGATAGGAAGTTTTCAGCTGTTACATATTGTCTATCATTGACTGAAATGTTGTTATGTGGCATATGACTCTATTTACTTTTTTTGGAAATGATTCTTAAATAAGGAAAAATTCTGATATCTGCTCATTGTTTTCTGATCTTCTGTGCAATGGCTGCATCAGGGAAGAGCCATTTGATAGTTACACTTAGTAACATCAAAGTAAATAAATTTGTGTAATCAAAGTTTCAGCTTGATCTAAGGTGAAACACCTCAACTTAGAGTGAGGAAAAAATACAGCTGAGGCTGGGTGCGGTGACTCACGCCTGGAATCTCAGCACTTTGGGAGGCCGAGGCGGGCAGATCACGAGGTCAGGAGACTGAGACCATCCTTGTGAACACAGTGAAACCCCGTCTCTACTAAAAATACAAAAAAATTAGCCGGGCGTGGTGGCGGGCGCCTGTAGTCCCAGCTTCTAGGGAGGCTGAGGCAGGTGTGAACCCGGGAGGCGGCAGAACTTGCAGTGAACAGAGATCACGCCGTTGCACTCCAGCCTGGGCAACAGAGCGAGACTCTGTCTCAAAAAAAAACACAGCGGAAAGAGAGCCAACATTAAAACCAGAATTTATTAAATTGTTTAGTAAAACATTTGCCTTGGAGTTGGAGGGCAGTTATAAAAGCAAGCTATTTGTAGATTTTGTTATTTCTCTTCTGTAGTGTTATTCTTGAGTATAAATGTGTGCGTTAAATAGCTATTCGTCCCCTCTGAGGACTAAAACCCTTCAGTGTTCTGGGGTATAATAACAAACGCATATTTCACTTAAACATTGAGGATAGTTTATTCATGTTGTAGATATGCATGTCTGCTTTTTAACTTTGAAAGACACCCTGTTTACTTGGACATTTGTATTATGGGTCCACAGTTGGTACACAGTCTCCTATTTCTGTATTTTATATATACACACACACACACACACATATATATATGTTTACATAAAGGCATTCATGTCAAAATCAGATAGTTTTGTGTTTTTTTCAAGAAAAAGAGGAAATGTTTTATAGTAATAGATGACATTAGATCTGGAATATAATTGTTGGATTTTTGGTTGAAAAAATCTATAATTATTTTAGTTCATCATGTGTCTGTAATTGAAATATATTTTCCATAAGTTTAGCTTTCTCAGAATTCTTTCTGTTTTATGAATAGAACATTCAGGCAAAACGTGCGCATCCCGTAACTTGAAAGAGATGGATTGCCACCGAGGGAAAAAGCAAATTTTACAATTAAACTAGTAAATACAGAGATTGCCTAGATAACGTATTTCATTAATTCTAAGAAGTGCTTATTTTTACACTTCTCTGAAATTGGGAGTGTATCTTATTTTAAATGGTGTCTTATAATTGACAGCAGTTTTTCATTCCTTTAGGACATCAAATAATGATGCATCTTACAACTGATAATGTTGTAGAGTCTGTGAAATACTTTTATATATAAATTAATTACCCAGTGTGTATATTTGTGAGAACTGTAGACCAATAATTTTTTTTTTTTATTTCCTATGTTTTACATTTTGAAAAAGAGGCTTTTTACATAGGAGATACTTTTACACGCCGATATTAAGGGTTTAGTATTGTAATATGATTTTCATTGTTTTATTACATTGAACTAGAAAAAACATTAGATGGTGCAATAAACTATTTTCATTTTTTAAAGCTTAGTAAACTACTGACCTTATGCTCACTAGCTGAGTTTTCTACTTTTACTCACACATTTGGTTAGTATAAAAAATAGCTTTTCTTCAAAGTTTTTTTATAATAAATTTCTTTTAAAGGTTGGATAGCTATTTCCTGAGTCTTATGTCTGATACGCATGTTATTGTTTTGTTTTAGAGTCTTACATTTAAAGGAAAAGTAACAAGCCTTAAATGGAAAGGAAAACCTACAGATCTGGAAAGAAGAAGCTATGAGTGTCTTCTCTTGTCCATGGTGAAACTAATTCATGCAGATCCAAACTCTAGCTTTGTGTATTTTTTTATGAAATGTCTTAAAATTATCACACTAAGTTAATTTGGTTTAACTGAAATGCCAAGACCTTGAGGATAGTTTGATCATACCTGAAAACTAAGACATATCTAAGAAAACTAATGTATAACGAATACAAAGATAATTAGATCAGATTCTTAATTGCCATTATTATTTCTTAACATTTCTGTTTCTTCTTAATTTCCCTATCATTAAACTGACATACTTTGGTGAGATCTCTGTTCTCATCCTATTACTAGGTTATACATTATTCAGGTATAATACTGGTGTGGGGGATAGAAGCAACCACTGATCACAGTGCCATCTACATCTACAACATTGGTTTAAAAAATCTCCATTTGCTGTTGCCAATTTAGCTTTCCTATCCATCTTTCTTCCTGTTATCAGCTTTCTGTTATCATTGACTCTGCCTACAAATACTGTATTGGAAAGAGAATGAGGTGACAATGTGTGTGGTTAGTACTTGAATAATTATTATCATCATCATCATCATCATCATTTTGCGACAGGGTCTCGCTCTGCTTCCCAGGCTGGAGTCCAGTGGCTCAGTGATGGCTCACTACAACCTCGAACTCCCAGCCTCAAGTGATCCTCCAGCCTTGGCCTCCCCAAGTTCTATGATTACAGACATGAGCCACTGTGCTTGGCTGGTACTCAGTTATTGCCGTAACTACTCTTATTGCCTCAGATGGTGTTAGATTCGTGACAACATCATTCTGGTATACAGAGTAATTAGGAATAATGCAAATAATAAAAATGAGTCATAGAGAAGTGATTAACAGCATGGATGCTGGAGACTACTTACTAGCTGTGTGATTTGGGTGATCATTTAACCTTTCTATGCTTTAGTTTTCTTATCTGAAATATTGGGATCATAATAGTTCCTATCTCAGATATATTGTTAAGAAGATTGAAATAGTGCATACAATGCTTTTAGGAACAATGCCTGGTGCATAATAAGCACTAAATAAATGTTAGCTATTATTGCTATTATTAAGATACAGTTTAATACTAATATTATTTATTCCCTAAATGTAATAGTTCTATATTGTGACTTTCATAAGATGACAAGTTTAACCTTTGTTGAGTTTCTTCAGTCCCTGGAGAACAGCATCAAACAAGGTGTCTTATTGCTTTGTTCAGTAACAGGCTTTTTAAAAAGTGTTAAGGTGCTTTCAATTTCAGTGGCATATTTCTTCAAATTGCTGTAATAAAGGGAGTTTCTAACTACGTGTCTGTGGTTCCGAGAGTTCTATGAAACCTCATGAATTTTTAAAAATGTGTATTTATGAGTAATTTTTCTTGGAGAGTGGAGAGGAGAGAAGAGGAAAAAACATTCCCAAAGGATCAGTGACCCCAAATGAAAGCCTATGATACTTTAACTCTGAAAAACCCATTCAAATTTGAGAGTCTAATTAGAATAAACAGATCTTTGGCATGAAAAAATTCCATAAGACCTGTCAGTGAAACTGCATAAAAATAATGAAATTCCCTTTCTCTTCGTTCCTTTGTTGTGTGTCACAAGCTATTTGTGGCATTATTTCATCATGAAGATCACATAATATTAGCAGCACTCTGTTTCCATGGCCATAATTCACATTCAGAGCAGGCACCAGACTCACCAAGGCCTTTTCTACTAATTGCTGTTTGAAGAAGAATGTAAGCAAAACTTGCCATTTTCCAAGGATCATTTGAAATGGAAATTATTTGTTTTGCTGTCATCTAGTGGTTAATAAGTTTTCTCACAGTAACCATAAGTACATTAAAATAGAAGATTCATTGTAAATATTCGACCATTTTGTCTTTTACATAAAAATACCGAGTGGTGGCTCATGCTCGTAATCCCAGCACTTTGGGAAGCCGAGGCAGGTGGATCATGAGGTCAGGAGATGGAGACCATTCTAACACTGTGAAACCCAGTCTCTACTAAAAACACACAAAAAATAGCCCAGGCGTGGTGGCAGGCGCCTGTAGTCCCAGCTCCTTGGGAGGCTGAGGCAGGACAATGGCATGAACTCAGGAGGTAGAGCTTGGAGTGAGTTGAGATCACGCTACTGCCCTCCAGCCTGGGCAACAGAGTGAGACTCAGTCTCA
Organism: Rhinopithecus bieti; assembly: GCF_001698545.2. Lineage (NCBI taxonomy): Eukaryota > Metazoa > Chordata > Mammalia > Primates > Cercopithecidae > Rhinopithecus > Rhinopithecus bieti. The sequence goes on along the minus strand of NW_016807452.1, from coordinate 68,530 downwards.
AAAAAAAAAAAAAAAAAAAAAAAAAAAAAAAAGTCAGTTATTTAGGAAGAATGTAGGAATAATTGTTAAATGGTCTCAATCATGGTATTTTTAAAGTAATATGATTGTGTCTTCCATCACAGTACTCTCAATTTCTCAAGCCTCCTAATTACTCAGCTAGCATCATTTCTTAGATCCCCCCGATCATTTCTCCACACTGAAGTTATGGCAGTCTCTTTAAAAAGCACATTTTATTATGCCCCTTCTCAGCTTGAAAGCTTTTAGTTGAAATTGCTCTTGCTTATAAAGACCAGACTCCGAATAGATCTACAGGGTCGTGCAAAAATCTTTCTCCCATCTACCATTTCTTCCACGTGTAGCATTACATTTTTTGTCTTCTTCTGCTCTATTCCTGATGGTCTTCCTTTCAATCTTCCTAACCACATACCTTCATACTTCCCTTGCACTTGCTTTTCCCTCTGCCTAGAATCTGTTTACCCTTCACATAGTAATTCCTACTCATTCTAAGCTATTTTCACTGCACTAAGGAAGCCTTCCTGACTAGGACACTTTTCCATGTTATAGGCTGTCATAGCAGCATGTACCTTTAAGCTCTTATGTGATCTGCAATTTTGTGCTTGTTGGTCTGATTATCTTATTGATGGTATCTTCCCCCATGAGACCACATGCTCATGGAGGATGGGAAACACATCTCCTTTTTGTTGTTGTGTCTTTGGCATTCAATGAAAATTGTTTGGTTTTGAATGAATTTATATAAATGTCAGAAAATAAGCTAACAGTTTTAAATTATAGATATACTTTAGTGAGGGCTTACCTTAGTCATTATAATGGAGAAAATGTATAGTTAGCAAAATAAAATATGGGACATAAGTCATATTGGCCTCATATATTCTTTTTTTTTTTTTTTTTTTTGAGACAGAGTCTCCTCCTGTATCACCCAGGCTGGAGTGCAGTGGTATGATCTCTGCCCACTGCAACCTCTGCCTCCCGGGATCAAGTGATTCTCCTGCCCCAGCCTCCCAAGTAGGTGATACTACAGGCACCTGCCACCACCCCTGGCTAATTTTTGTACTTTTAGAAGAGATGGGGTTTCTCCGTGGTGGCCAGGCAGGTCTCAAACTCCTGACCTCAAGCAGTCTGCCCGCCTCAGCCTCCCAAAGCACTGGGATTACAGGCATGAGCCACCACACCAGGCCAAACCATATATTCCTAAAGTGCAAATATTTGCTTCCAAGTTAAGAGATTAACATTTTAGTCTCTTTAAATAGGTGAGCATTCAGCCAGGTGTGGTGGCTCGTGCCCGTAATCCCAGCACTTGGGAGGCTGAGGCAGGCGGATCACCTGAGGTCAGGTCTGGCCAACATGGTGAAAACCTGTCTCTGCTAATAATGCAAAAATTAGCTGGACGTGGTGGTGCACACCTATAATCCCAGCTACTCAGGAGACTGAGGCAGGAGAATCACTTGACCCTGGGAGGCAGAAGTTGCAGTGAGCCAAGATCGTGCCATTGCACTCCAGCGTGAGTGACAAGAATGAAACTCTGTTTCAAAAAAAACAAAAAAGTAGGCATTTGCATTTATATACAACGTTAATTTTCTTTGCTTAGTACACTATGTTTTTCCACAATGAAAAGGACCAAAGTATGGGTATCTGGTGATGTGAATTCTAGCCTTTGCTTTGTCACCAGCTGTGTGGATTTGGGCAGGACCTTCGAATGGGACAAGAGGGCTGTACAGGATAATCATGTGATCCTTATCCAACATGTATGTCCTTTACCTTTGACCACAATCATGTATAAGCTCAAAACCAGTAAGTTCCAAACCAGAGATACATTCTTTAGTCAGTTTACTATTGGAAAAAAATTACTTCTCATATTATTGATGTAATTTTTAATGGGAATTAATGGTTTTTGTTTTCACTAGGATTTTCCTTGGACGTTATTCGCATTAATAAGTATAGATGTGGATTAAAAGAATCCTTAAAAAAAGGTTTTTTTGTTTTGTTTTGTTTTGTTTTGTTTTGTTTTGTTTGAGACGGAGTCTCGCTCTGTCGCCCAGGCTGGAGTGCGGTGGCTGGATCTCGGCTCACTGCAAGCTCCGCCTCCCGGGTTTACGCCATTCTCCTGCCTCAGCCTCCCGAGTAGCTGGGACTACAGGTGCCTGACCTCACCCGGCTAGTTTTTTTGTATTTTTTAGTAGAGATGGGGTTTCACCGTGTTAGCCAGGATGGTCTCCATCTACTGACCTCGTGATCCGCCCGCCTCGGCCCCCCAAAGTGCTGGGATTACAGGCTTGAGCCACCACGCCCGGCCTAAAAAAAGTCTTAATTTTACAAAATTATTATTGTAATTTGTATTGAGATAAAAATACTATACCCACATAAACTAAAATTAACCATTTTAAAGTTTACAATTCAGTTTTCAGTATATTTACAAGGTTCTGCAACCATTACCACTATTTAATTCTAGAACTTTTTTCTTTTCTTTTCTTTTTATTGAGACAGAGTCTCGCTCGGTGTCCCAGACTGGAGTGCAGTGGCGCCATCTCAGCTCACTGCAACCTCCACCTCCCAGGCTCAAGCGATTCTCCTGCCTCAGCCTCCCGAGTAGCTGGGACTACAGGCACATGCCACCACGCCACCACACTGGGCTAATTTTTATAATTTTAGTAGAGATAGGGTTTCACCATATTGGTCAGGCTGGTATCAAACCCCTGACCTCAGGTGATCCACCCACCATGGCCTCCCAAAGTGCTGGGCTTAGAGGCATGAACTACTGTGCCCGGCCTAGTTATAGAAAATTGTTATTGCCCCTAAAAGAAACCTAGTCCCCTTTAGCAGTCACTGTCTATTCCTTCCTCCCTCTAATCTCTGACAATTTATTTTTTTTAACTGAAGTTTCCCTTTTTTCCTTAGAGAATCCAAGAAAACAGTGGCTTGCTGAAACCCAAGGCAGTACAGCAGAATTAATTACAGGCCTCATCCAACTGGTCCCTCAGCCACACATGCCAGAGATTGCCCGGGAAGCACTGGAGGTAAGTGGAAAATGAATTCCAGGTTCTTGAAGCAAAGGTTGTTACATGTACATTCATGATATTCCTTTGGTGTGTGATTTCTATGAGTAATAGGTGGATGCCATTTCTGGAAATGGTATGTTTATGTCTGTACATTGTTTTATAAAACTCCATGGAGAAAGCAGGGGTTTACTTGCTTTATATCACATAGTAACAACAGTGTACGAATTGTTATGCTTAATACAATAGTTCAAAATTTTCTAATTGCAGTTGACTTTAAACTGTTTTAAAATATTTTTATTAAATATGAAAAATAGATTTTAAAATTGAGACATAATTCATATTCCCTCAAGTTGCCCATTTTAAGTAGTTCTTATTCACACAATTGTGCAGCTATCACTACTCTCTAATCCATGACATTTTTATCACCCTAGAAAGAAACTTGACTCCCCCTTCCCTCATCCCTACCAACTAGTAATCTATTTTGTCTCTATGGATTTGTTTGTTTTCGATGTTTCATATGAATGGAATCCTAGAATATGTGGCCTTTTATGTCTGGCTGCCTTGACTTAATGTTTTCAAGGTGCATTTATGTTGTGGTATGAATCAGTATTTCCTTTCTTTTTATTGCCAAATACTTGATCGTATGGATCTCTGTTTTGTTCATCTAGTTATCCGTTGGTGGACATTTGGGGTTGTTTCCACTTTATGGCTATTATGAATAATGCTGCTATGAACATTTGTGTAAAAGTCTATATGTGGACATAAATCTCTTAAGTATAGGAGTGGAACTGCTAAGTCATGTGGGAACTCTGTTGAACTTTTGGGGAACTGTCAAACTCTTTTCCAAAACAGCAGTATCATTTTATATTCCCAGTAACAATGTATGAAGCTTTTATTATTTCTGCATCCTTGGTAACACTTGTTACAATGTGTCTTTTTTGGTTATAGCCATCCTACTGTACGTACTGTAGAAATGTTTATATATACTTCAGTAAAAATGTTTATAAAAAATGTTTTGGCCTAGTGCAATGGCCCACGTCTGTAATCCCAGCACTTTGGGAGGCCTAGGCAGGTGAATCCGGGAGGTGGAGGTTGCAGTGAGTCGAGATCGTGCCATTGCACTCCAGCCTGGGGGACAAGAGCGAGACTTTATTTTTAAAAAAATCGTTTAGCACTTATTAAGTAGTCATTGCTTCCATATTTGTTTATGTTGCTATTGTTCCCATAAATTGATACATTTCTTGCAGTCTTTCTGGAAGGCTATTTGGCAGGAACTATGCAAACATCTCTTTTTTTGTACAAATAATTCAATTTCTATGACTTTAAAAGTCGTATGAATATAACTCAAAAGGAAAAAGCTGCACACATAGGTACTTATTGCACTTAATTATAATAGGAAAATATTAGGAGAACTTTATTTACTAAGAGGAGAAAAGGTTAATATTCAGTAATGAGAATGGTATTTAAACTTAATGAGCTGTTGAACATTCATTAAAACCTATATAGGGCCGGGCGTCATGGTTCACACCTGTAATCCCAGCACTTTGGGAGGCTGAGGTGGGTGGATCATGAGGTCAGGAATTCAAGATCAGCCTGGCCAACATGGTGAAACCCTGTCTCTACTATAAATACAAAAACAAAACAAAAAAATTAGCCAGGGGTCGTGATGGGCACCTGCAATCCCAGCTACTTGGGAGGCTGAGGCAGAGAACTGCTTAAACCCGGGAGGCAGAAGATGCAGTGAACCAAGATGCCGCCACTGCACTCCAGCCTGGGAGACAGAGTGAAACCCCATCTCAAAAAAAATGTAGATCGGTCGGGCACGATGATCACACCTGTAATACCAGCACTTTGGGAGGCCACGGCGGGCGGATCACAAGATCAGGAGATTGAGACCGTTCTGGCTAACGTGGTGAAACCCTGTCTCTACTAAAAATACAAAAACAAAATTAGCCGGGCGTGGTTGCCGGTGCCTGTCATCCCAGGTACTCGAGAGGCTGAGGCGTGAGAGTGGCATGAACCCAGGAGGCAGAGCTTACAGTGAGCCGCCACTGCACTCCAGCCTGGGCAAAAGAGTGAGACGCCATCTCAAAAAAAAAAAAAAAGAAAGGAAAACAAACACAAAAACCTTTATAGATCACACAGCAGTGTGGAAAAATATGAAACGTCAAGTGAGTATACTGTGTTTATGGCTTTGTTAAAATGTGGAAAATACAAAAAGAAGAAGGGAACATGGAAAGAAAATCAAAGCAGGGAAAAGGCTTTTCTTTCAATATATACTTTTAAAGTTTTATCAAACAAAAATATAGTGAATTTGTCACTTGAAAAAACTAGCACCAGTACCAAGGTTTTGTACAATAGTAGTAAATTTGATTTTTAATTTGTGTTGTTTTTTCTTGATATGAGAGCTATAAATTAATAGCTTTTTAAGATTCTCACAATTGCAGTTTTCATTAAATACCTCAAAGTAATTACAATAAAAATGTTTGAAATAAGATAGTGTGGGTCTGGCCTTTGTATGTTGATATGCTGAGCAAGGACTGAAAGAAGCGTCCAGAGCTTCACAGTGTCTGCTGGGCTGGGGGTGGAGGGTGGTGGGAGTAATGTGAATTGGGACTGTAGAATTAGAGTTAAGATAGGATCAGTTGGAATAAAGAGTTTACATTTTATTCTTTATATCTTTGATGGTTTTAATTTATGTCATAATCTATTTATATGTTAAATATTTTAGTGAATTATTTAATTCCTTTTAATGTTCTCTGAGCCAAATTCCAATTTCAGTTCTATGGTCAATTGACATACATTAGAATGGATAATCTCCTATGAAATACAAAATTCATGTTGCTTCCTCTCTCTTGATTTTGAAAAATAATTGCTCTTTTCTGTTACAAGAGGTTTTGTGGCAAGTAAGACAGTTTTTGCTTTTACTCTGTGTATTAATTTTGGCAAACGCTTCTTACTCGGGGATTGCCTTTTTGTTTCATAGAGTCCTTTAACATCTATTGAAATTATTTTGCTTATTTCTTAAAGTAGTTTTTACAGTTATATATTGTTCTGAATTCATCATTTAGCTTTATATGTACCTGGCAGTTAGAGTAAGAATGATGGGAATAAAATGATTTCATTCTGTCTGTATTATTTCCTAGAGGTTTGTGTTCGTCAGTTTATATCTTTTTACCTTTTACTATATATAGAAACGACAAATGAAATAGCTCAATTTCTTAGCATTTATAAAATAAGTACTCCAGTGTTATGTTTACCAAAAATGTTTGCGTGAGTCTTCTCTTTGTCTTTCTCTTTTTAAAAAAATTCAGGTTCTGCTGGCTCTTCATCAGTTAGATGGCATTGATCTGTGGAATCCTGGTGTTCCTGTAGAAACACTCTGGGAGATTAGGTATATGTACTTTTATTTTTTCAATTGAACTTTTAAATTTTATTTTGTATTTTTTGTCTTGAAATATTAACTCTATAGTACTTAGTACATTGTAACACACTTCCAAAGGTTTTATGATTTTGTGTTTTATTTAACTTCAAATTATTAGAATTTCTTGTTTTAACTGTAAGAAAAGTATCACAGCAATTTAGAAAATAAATTTTAAGAATAGTGCTAAATTTTGTCACCCAAACATAAGTACTGTCGTTTGGTGTATTCCGTTTTTCACATTTCAATGTGGTTACTTCTGTGTTTTTAATAGATTTTCACAGTTATAAGCCTAGAATGATAAAATTTTGTAACAATATTGTTTTTTCAGTTTTTTAAATTATGATCTTTCATAAACTTTCTGTAATACCAATGCTTTTGATGAATGAATTAATCATAGATACCAGCTTAGAAGACAAAAATATATACAGAATTTTGTAGTGTACTTCCTAGATTATATATATCATTACATTTCAGTGAGCATGAAGTGACCACACCGAGGAAATGTAAATGTGTAAACCTGAAGTTTGCCGTTTTCACATAGGAATGGGTGTGCTTAGTTACTTGGCAGCTGAATTAAACCTTACTCTAGAGCAGTGCTCTCCACTAGTAATATAATGAGAACCCCATATTTAAAGTTTTCTAGTTACTACATCAAAGAGTACAAAGAAGCAGGTAAAATTAATTGTATTAATGTTTTATTTAACCCAGTGTATATTATCTGTAATTTCAACATGTAATCGATATAAAAGTTATTAATGACATATTCTATTCTCTTTTTTTAATAAAGTCTTCAAACTTTGGTGTGTCTTTTATACTTACAGCACATCTCAATTTGAACAAGCGACACTTAAAGTGCTCAGTAGCCATGTGTGGCTGGCTAGTGGCTACCATGTTAGACAGTGCAGCTCTAGAGTAGGAATCAGGAAACTTTTCTCTAAAAGGCCAGATGGTAAATATTTTAGACTTTGTGGGTCATACAGTTTCTGTCATAACCATTCAGTTCTGCCTTTGGAGCATGAAAGTGGCCACAGACAACATGTGAATGAATGAGTGTGGCTGTGTTTAACAAAACTTTATATTTACAATAACAAGAGGCAGGCTGGATTTGGCCTGTGGATGGTAGCTTACAAACCCCCACTGTGGAGCACTGGGTTTATAGGCAGTCTCTGCTGTGCATGTGGTTTATTGCTGCTGCTTATGTCCACTGCAAGGATGAGATACATGGATAGAAACACTGGGAGTCTAATGAAACGTAGGGGGCTTATAAATAAATACTTGCTTTTTTTTCTATAACCTACAGACTTATTTCCTTTGATTATAATGCTGTTGACACTTTGATAACTATTTCTCTAACACCCTACAAAGGAAACTAAGCTTCTCTAAACCTGTATTCCTTATGGAAGGATGCCATTCTTATGTCTGCTTATATCTGCATTAGGTTATTGATGATGCTAGTAACAATGAACTTTATGTTACTGCAGCTCACAAATGCTTTTTTACACCTGCAAGAAATTAGTCATCAAATGCTTAGTAGCACAGAAATTCTCGAGTGGTTGCGGGAAATTTTGATCTGCGGGAATAAATTTCTTCTTAAAAATAAGGTAGTCAAAATGACATCTTTAAAAAATGGAAGAATATTTGGAATGGTAATGGGGAGAGATTAAGAAGTGTTTTATAGCCAAACTAGGTCCTATTTCAGCTCCTCCTTCCTCCCAACTTTCTCAAAAGGATATGTATGTGCAAAGGACAGTGGCTGGCAAATCAGCATTTTAAAAATTTTTCTGAGGCTTTGGCCTTAAAACCACACTATTGATGAATTCTAGTTCTAGTTGAGTTAATTAGGTCTCTATGGGGCAGGCCTAGGAAAAGTGGGGGCTGCTATAACCAAAGTAGCCTGAGGAGCATATTCTATCTTTACTCTCAAGTTCATACATAAGACATAATTCATACATAACATTTATTTTAACACATAGCTTCTATAATTAATTTAAGAATTCTATTATGGTGTAGATTTGGGAGTACTTGATATTAATGAGTTTTTGTCCAGTTCTAGAATCATAGCTCTCAGAAATCATAAAGACCTAGATCTCATGGCTAGACGAGTCCAGAGAATTATCTGTCAAGAAGCAAAAGGGAAAAGGTTGAGGGTCCTCAATCTAGATTTATTTCTATTCCTCCAGTAAACCTCTTGAGAATTTCAGGAGACTTCTTTGTTGGGGTGGAGTGAAATTTTTTGATTCTGAACTATTGAAACATGATGAGGTTGTGGAGGACAGAGAAGAGCCTTAAATTTCTTTTAACATATAGTTTCTATAATTAATCAATTTAGAAATTCTATTATGGCCTAGTTTTAGGAGTACTTGATTTAATGAGTTTTTATCTGGTACTAGAAGCGTAGCTGTGGAAAACCTTAAATGTATGAAACTCATGTCGTTTTCAGTATTGTACAGCTTGTTATTAATAAATTGTTTAGAAATAGACTAGTGATGAAGTGGTTTTATTCACATCTGGCCTATTTGATGTGTTAATGTAGTGGAATTTGGCATTATTCCAAAGATAAGGAAAGAGATTAGACTTCAGACTTTCATGCCCTTGCCTATGGTATAATCTCCAGAATACAAGTATGAGGAATCCAGTAATGAATTTGTAGTGTCCTGGTCAGCACAGTCACTCTTGTGATATACTTGCTGTGTATACCAGGATTCATTACTGGTCCAGAAGAACGTAATCTGAAGAGCCAATTTCTAGTTGTCCCAACATGGCACAGGATAAAATCTTACGAAAAAAAATTTTTGTCACTGAGATCGAATTATAGTTTTCATGTAGTAGATTTTTGTTGATGTTTTACTTATGTTTATGCTAGACTTAATTTATATTTGTAGAATCTACTGTTTCCAATGATTTAGAGAATGGGAAACTGAAAGAAATTTTAAAGACATTGAGTAAACATTATTTGTTCTAATGGGTTTCTAGTGAATGGGTTTCTCCTTCAAGGTGGGGCATAGAGATTGAGAGGAGAGGTTTTCTAGGAGAGTCGCAAACAGGAAAACAACTCAAATAAGTGTTTATCCTTTTTGGTTGTCAGTGCTTCAGTAAAGCTTATTTATTTTTTCTAGCAGGCAGATAGAAGTTCCTGTCACTTTCTCCCTTTTTTATGGCATAGGATGTGATATTCCTTCTAGTGGAAAAACCAGTCAAATGTCCACGGGTCATGAAGAGTTGCTACGTACTCCTGGAGCCTCTCTCCAGAAGGGAAAAGGGAACTCCTCTATGGTCAGCTTCTTTCGTAATTTTCCTGTATCATCTTATGTGCTCTATTTGTTTTCTGAATAACTTTGGTAAATTTCATCTGGGTAATATAGTGTCATAGTGAAAAACTGCTTAGGCTCTAGTTCTATCACTGCTCTTTGGAGAACATTGGGCAAGTTCTTAACATCCTTGTTCCTCAGTTCCTCAACTTTAAAATGGGGGCAATAATAATTCCTGCCCCAGAGTTGTTGTGAGGGTTAAATAAAAGGATGTGTAAATAGCACTTGACACAAGCTGTATCTGATAACTATAATTATTATAAACCTCCACCCCATAAGAAACCATGCATACCACAGAAATGTAGAATTTGTATCAGCTAACAAAGGTACAGATTTACAGGGATAAGAACAAAGTATTTTGCTTCATGTTAAAGATAAGTGTTTCTGTGATTTGTGTTTGTGTGTATAATTTCTTTTAAATATAAATCATATTTCAAGTGAAAATATCAGATCATTACAGAAGAGTTGATTTTCCAAACCAAAACTTTTTTTATCCCTAATTTTTAATATAACCTTGTTAAGAAAAAACATCTAAGCAGTATGGTATTTACTATTGTCTATTTTACTTGTAGAACGTGCATTTATTTTGTTAATTATTTTCTCCATTTTGTGTTTGGGGAATAGGTAATTCAGAATCAAGTCTATCTTCTACAGCAATATTTAGTTCTTGTTTATGCCATTGTTTCAATGAGTGCTGCAGTGTACTTATTTTATTACTTCCCTATAGCAAATAGATAGAATTTCCTGTTACTTCCTCTTTTTTTATCATTTCTAATTGATTGGGAAGTACATTATATTGTTACCGTAGATTTATGTTACGGTGTTTTACCTGTCCATGTTAGAATCAGTTTACATTTCTGGAATCTGGAATGGAAGAATACCTATTTGATTTGAAATTGGACAGATAGTAGCTTTATGTTGGTCTACGTAATCTCATTTCTCACTTGGACAAGATATTTTGAGGTTTGAAAAATTCCTATAATGATTAAAGGAGAAAGCTTTTGTGAGTTATATGCTGAGATACACATACACACACACACACACAGAGTTTATTGCATTGTTGGGTTTTATACATAAAATTAGTCAAGTTGCAAATATATGTCTTCCACCCTTGATGGTCAGGATAGTGCAGCAGGATGCAGCGGAACCCCCTGATTTGCCGACAAGCGCAGACCAAACTAGAAGTGGCCCTGTACATGTTTCTGTGGAACCCTGACACTGAAGCTGTTCAGTTGCCATATCCTGTTTCTGCCACCTCTGTGAGGCAGCAGATATCTGGTGTGGGGTGGATGAAGTGTCAGTGCATAACCTGTTGCCCAACTATTACACATTCATGGAGTTTGCCTCTGTCAGCAATATAATGTCAACAGGTAAATGTGAGTAGTGTTTTTTTACTCAGCCTGCTTCAAAGCAGATGGCATCTGATTGTGAGAATGTATTTAAGGTTACTACTTTGAAAGTTTACAGGGGAAATGCAAGTATCTTACTTGGAATCCTTTTCTGAACGAAGTAAGATGAAAATAAAAAGCATTTGAAATAAATTGTTAGTCTCCCGCTGAGTTGTTAATATGCTATACATTTTAAAACTAACTGGCAGTATATGTTACTATCAGTTATGATTATGTAATTTACTCTACCTAAATTGTAGATAGTGAAGTTTACACACATTGGCATTTGTTTTGAGTAAATTATAGGTTGACGTAGCTATTTTATGCTGTGGACATTGTAGAGTCCTAGATAAGTACCTTTCCTGGGAGGTTAGTGAAAGGAAGTTTTTGGCTTTATCATTTGAAGCATTTGCTCTGCTCCTATTCTGCCTTTGGGGTGGGGCTTATCAAGTTCTCCTTTGGCAGGAGGGCTCTAAGTGCAGTAACTTGATTTGCTGTTGTATTTGCTTAGGAAGAGCAGCATTTCAGAAAAGAGTGATGGTACTGCTGAGGCGCACTGAGCATCCCACTGCAGGAAACACTGAGGTGTGCCCTTGGCAACAGAAACACGCCTCCCAGGCGCTCACCCTTAATTTTGGAAGCCTCTTGTTACATAATGTGTGATCAGGAATAGCTTTTGAAGTAAATCCAAGATATGTGCATATTACAAGTGTAATATCTGAGTACTTAATATACATCAAGTTTGAAACTTGGCTGTTGCTGATTGATGTTTAGCTCTAGACTTGAAGTTGCTTTCAAGTGATAAATGCCTTCATTTTAGACTTGGGAAGACACACATGCAAAATGGGAGCAAGCAACACAACTAATCCTTAACTATCCAAAAGCCAAAATGGAAGATGGCCAGCTAAGTTTGTAAAGTTGACTTTTGTCTATTAACTGATCTGCTAAATATATGTACTTCACTTTGGTAATCTTTCATAGGTCACTCAGTAAAGTGAGCATATAGTTGTCTGAAGACTGATATTTAGTTGTGGTTTATCTAGACCTGTACTTTGTAATATGGTAACCACTAGCTGTTTGTGATTATTTAACTTAGTTTAATTTAACATAATTAAAACTAAATAAAATTTAGTTCCTCAATCATATAGTATCCACATTGCAAGTGCCTAGTAGCCACATATGACAATTACTACATTAACCATCCCCACCTTCCCACGACCCCCACCACTACCTGTCCCAGCCTCTGATAACCATCCTTATACTCTCTATGTCCATGAATTTGTTTTGATTTTAGATTCCACAAATAAGTGAGAACATGTGACATTTGTCTTTCTGTTTCTGGCTTATTTCACTTAACATAATGATCCATAATGTTCCATCAGTGTTACTGAGAATGACTGGATCTTATTTTATCCATTCATCTGTTGATGGACACTATGGCTTCTTCCAAATCTTAGCTTTGTAATCAGTGCTGCAACAAACACGGGAGTGCAGGTATGTATTTGACATACTGATTTTCTTTATGTTTGGTATACACCCAGCAGTAGGAATGCTAGATCATATGATAGCTCAACTTTAATTTATTGAGAAACCTCCAAACTATTCTCCTTAGTGGTTTTACTTACATTCCCAGCAGCAGTGTACAAGCATTCCCTTTTCTCTGCATCCTTGTTAGCGTTTGTAATTGCCTGTCTTTTGCATACAAGTCATTTAAACTGTGGTGAGATGATATTTCATTGTAGTTTTGATTTGCGTTTCTCTGATGATCAGTGATACTGAGCACCTTTTTTTCTTATACCTGTTTGCCTACTGATGGCTCATATAGGTGTTCTTTTGAAAAATATCTATTCAAATCTTTTGCCCCACCCCACCTTTTTTTTTACCAGGTTATTAAATTGTTTCTTATAGAGTTGTTTGAGCTTTTTATATATTCTGGTTATTAATCCTTTGTCAGATGAGTAGTTTACAAATATTTTCTCCCATTCTGTGGATTGTCTCTCAACTTTATTGATTGTATCATTTTCTGTGCAGAAGCTTTTGTTTTTTTTTTTTTTTTTTTTTTT
>NW_016807452.1:4616-54254 GCF_001698545.2 Rhinopithecus bieti | reverse complement strand
TTTTTTTTTTTTTTTTTTTTTTTTGAGATAGAGTCTTGCTCTGTCGCCCAGGCTGGAATGCAGTGGTGCGATCTCGGCTCACAGAAAGCTCCACCTCCCAGGTTCACGCCATTCTCCTGCCACAGCCTCCTGAGTAGGTGGGACTACAGGCACCCGCCACCATGCCCAGCTAATTTTTTTGTATTTTTAGTAGAGACGAGGTTTCACCGTGTTAGCCAGGATGGTCTCGATCTCCTGACCTTGTGATCTGCCCGCCTCGGCCTCCCAGGGTGCTGGGATTACAGGCGTGAGCCACCATGCCCAGCCGTATCAGTTAATTTGTAAAAGGTTTATTTACATACAATAAACTGCACATACTTCAATTGTTCTTTTTGATAATTCTTGGCATTTGTAGCTCTGTAAAACCAACAACATATTAAAATAACTAACATATCAATTACCTTTACCCCGTTTCCTGGTTTTTTTTTTTTTTTTTTTGCTCACTTTCTCCTGCCTACCCCCATCCCATCCACAGGCAAACACTGATCCACTTTCAGTCTGTATCCGTGAGTTTTTATTTCCAATACATTAAATTATAGAGTACATATACTTTCTGATCACTCCGCATCACTATTTTTGAGATTTATTCCTGTTGCTACATCTATCAATTGTTCTGTTCTTACTATGGAGTATTATTTCATTATATACATAGTAAGTTTATCAGTCAAAAATTCACCTGTCCATGGACATTTGGACAGTTTTCAGGTTTTGGCTATTGCTAGTAAAGCTGCTATGAAGATTCATGTAAAATCCTCTGAATGGGTATATGCTTTGAGGATTTCATCTCTACTGGAAGTGGAATAGATGGATATATGGCTATCATGTCTATAACATGAAAACACAAAGCCTGACAAAACTGATTTCTAAAGTGGAAACTCCACCAGAGAAACTTAACTCCAGCCTGGTTTTTTAGATTATCTCCTATGTCTGGTGCAATGACTGGTCCTGGGGTAGCCACATGACCCAAGGAGGACCATGTTTAAACTTCTGAGTTTTCACCGAGATTAATATGCATTTGTTGAAAGAGAAACCCCTTTTCCCCTACTCCCCCAGCTGTAAGTGCTTTTAGGGCTCACATCGTGTTGGAACATTTGGTTGCAGTTTTATCTAAAGTTTGTGGGTAAAAATTGTTCAAGTAGGTAAAATGGAGCAAATACAAAAAGAAAAGCAGTTCAGAAATATCAAATACAAAAGGATCTCCATAAAATCATTTGAACTGTATTCATCAGTCATTAAAAGCAGTTTCATGTACAAAGAATCATCCCCTCCACCACCATCCTTTATTCCTTCACCAGGTTTAAGTTACATTTTTTAACTTGCAGACAAAAGGTTTGTCATTAACTTACACATCAAAATCCCTTGTCTCTAGGAGCAATCATTCAACTCTGTCCTTCTCACTGTTAGAATAATATGTTCGCTTTATTCTGCATACACCTCCCCTTTGCCCTCGTCTCCACTATTCTATTAAAGTTATATTCAGACATTTATTTCATTTTATATCAAAGAAACCGTATTCATGTTTTTAATCTTAGAAAAAGTTCTGAGTAATTTTTTGTCTCACATTCGATTTTAAGCTACCCAAGAAGCATTATTTTCTCATTGTTAGTATTTTAACTTTTCTAACTTAGGACTTTCATAGTACATATTATGTCTTTTTTAAAATGCTCTGCTTCAATATACTTTTTAAATCTAATCTTAAAAATTGTATGTTTTGAATATTTGCATAATGTGTCTCAGGCCTAAATATCCCTTGATAACAAATACTGTCTTTTTTCCTCTTCATTTTTCACATATTTCAGTTGTGAGCCATATTGCCACAATAAAAGCTTCTGTCAATATAATACACAGGCAAAATATTGTTTCCAAGCGATTCATGATGTGGTGCTTTCAGTCTAGTCACAATCTTGATTTAATCATCATCCCTAAATCTAATGAAATATGAAATAAATATTTAATTTTGTTTCTTCAATTCAGCAAATACATAGCCTGTCACATATAGCCTGTAACACCAACATATAAAAATAAAAGCTGTTCCTTCTCCACTCCTACTGCTTCACTTGATTAACCTTAAAAAATAATAACAATAATAAAAAATAAATGCAAAATTGTTCCTTAACATATTTTTGAAATTTAGTGGCTATACTATCAGAAAAGCACTTATATATATGGAGGGCCTCTATAAAATATAGACTCTTAACTGGAAAAGTAGACTTATATGCTAGTTAAATTAAAAACACAATGATATATACTACCTTCACAAATGTACCAGTACTTATTTCAGAACGCATGATGTAATTGACTAAACCATTTAGGGCTCGACCTCTGAAATGAAAGGCACTCACACTTTGTGATTCTAGGGGGAAAATATTATTCAAAATAGAAGCATGAAGAACCTTTACCTGATCATGATAAAAGTCTGATGGCCAAAATTATTTGTCTTACTGTAGTTACCATAATATCTATTAAGTGTGAATTTCTTCTGAAAGAAAACAGGTAACACTTTTCTCAGAAATGTCTTTAGATGAAGATCTAGCACATCTTTTTTTCTCACTTTTAAAATTTTGTTTTTATTGATAAATATGATGTACAATGTGGTATAATACATGTAAATATTGTGAAATAAGCAAATTAGGCCAAATAACATATCCTTCACCTCAGATATATATTAGATTATGGAGAAACATTTAAAATGTACTATTTTAGCAATTTTAAGATATGCACTACATTATGAGTTGCTGCAGTCACTTTGCTGTGCACCATATCACCAGAATGTATTTCTCCTCACTGAAGCATTGTCCCATTGAACATTTCCCCTTTTCCCAACCCCTTCCCGCCGTGCTCAGCCTCTGATAAACCACCATTCTACTCCCAACTTCTATGAGTGCACATTTTTGGATTTCACATTGAAATGATATTATGAGATATTTGTCCTTCTGTGTCTGGCTTATTTTACTTAGCATGATGTCCTCTAAATTCATCCATGTTTTGGCAAATGACAGAATTTCACTCATTTATAAAGATAAGTAGTATTTTTGTATGCATACTACATATACTTTTAACTTTCCATAGCTTTATTGAGATGTAATTTGTACATTATTTAATTCACTCATTTAAAGTGTAAACTTCAAATTATTTTAGTATATTAACTGGATAGACAAATAATCATTGTAATATAATTTTAGAACATTTTAATGCTCCTTAAAAGAAACCTTACACCCATTAGCAATCTTTCCCCATTTTCTCCAACCTTTCCGAAACCCCTCCTAGTCTAGGCGACCATTCACATCTACAGTTGAGCATGAGAAATCTTCCGCAGACAACCTGTGAATGAATGGGCATGGCTGCACTTCCAAAATACTTATGGACACAAACAGTTTATTTTATTTTATTGTTATTTTTTATTTTTCCATAAGTTATTGGGTTACAGATGGTATTTGGTTACGTGAGTAAGTTATTTAGTGTTGATTTGTAAGATTTTGGTGCACCCATCACCAAGCAGTATACACTGCACCATGTTTATGGTCTTTGACCCCTTGCCTCCCTCCCACTCTTCCCACATGTCCCCAAAGTCCACTGTATCATTCTTGTGACCAGTTTTAAAGTGTCCTGAAGTATAATTCCCCTCTTGATTGGTTCAGCTCTTTGGAAATGTAGAATCCATTCTTGGCTCACGGTTGGCCCAAACACAAGTGGAGAAAGGTTGTACTTTGCCAGCCTCTGGCTGAAATGAAACTCAGAGGAGGGGAGAGGTTTGGCCAAGCCCAGCATCCTCCCAGTATGGGTTCACCCCAGAAGGAGTCGCTCTCAGCACCCGCCTCCCCATCCTTCATTTCGGCTTCAGGAACAGTCCAGGGGGAGAGCAAGGGAGCAGAACGGAGATCAGCTACAAGAAGGAAGAAGATGCAGGCTCAGGCGGTCATATGGATGGATCTCAAGTGTCCAGCAGCCACCTGTGTGCCTCTGCCCCTGGGGATGTGCTGTCACCCCAGCTTCTCCGCCCTCAGGTGGAAGCAGCCAGGGTCTTCACCTGCTCTGTGGCTCCAGCTCTGCTGTGCTCCCCTGGTTATTATCACTGCTTCCTCCCAACAGCCTGCATTTTCCTCTGTGAGGCGGGGGTCCCAGGCTCCCTGCAGGCAGAAGCCCATACCAGTCTGTCCTGTGGGCCCAGCTGGACCTCCTCACCCCATTGGCCTTTGAGACCCAACTGGCCAGACCTGGTGTCCTATTTGTACTTTGCTCTTTTTCTCAGTGTGTGTTTTTTGTAACCAACTGCTGTGAGGAATTTCCATCTAAGATGCAGGCTGCAGAGCCTTGTCCACCCTAGGCACTGCCAGGTCTGGTCAGTCCTGTGCTCAGCTTAATGGAAAGGCTCCTGGAGTGTGCACTGCTGAGTGAGATCCATCTACATGCCCGCCTGGCCCTGCAGCTCCTTCCTTCTTGTTGCTGAGGGCTGTTCTGATCCCTCATCTGCCACCTGAACTGCTCCTGAAGCCAAGATGAGGGATGGGAAATGGGGTGCTGAGAGGGACCCCTCCTGGGGTAAATCTCTGCTGTGAGGAGGTTGGGTTTGCCCTACCCCATCTTTCCCTGCCCTCAGCTCCATTTTTACCAAAGGTTGGCAAAATGTAACTTGTCCCCACCTGTTCTTTTATGGCCCATGAGCCAAGAATGAATTTTACATTTCCAAATGTTCAAACAAATCAAAAGAAGAATCATACTTCACGACCTTTGAAATCAACATTTTTCATGTCCATCAGTGAAGTTTTATGGGCATGCAGCCATGTCCGTTCATTCTCAGACTGTGACAGAATCTGTCCTACTACAATGACAGAGTTGAGCCCCTGGAACAGAGGTAGGTTGGCAGAACTAAAAATACTGACCTCTGACCCTGATTTGGGAGTTGTGTGGTGGAAACCTAGGCTCTTGGTCACATCCTTCTTCTCTCGGGGCCTGCTGTGGCCTTTGCTGGTGTGTGTGTAAGGTGGCAATGCCCACTGTGCCTCCCATGGGTGGGGGTCAAGGGCTGGTGTGCCAGATTCTGGGATACCTTCCTCATGTGTCATATCTCACCCAAAGAGGTCCCAAGCCTGGTCCAAACCAGCAGGAACAGCTGGTCTTTCACTGCAGGGACACCATGGAGCTGAGCTGCCTCCCACTTGGAGGTAGTTTTTTGAGGCCCACTGTCTGGGTCAATGATGCCTCAGGGCTGCTGTACTGAACTGCATCCTGGAAGGGCCCCAGCTACTGAAGTGCTGATCACCTTCCCTGAGGATGCCAGGGCCAACAGCTGTTGGCAGCTGCTCACCCACTTACGCTGTGCCCCTTCACTGTGTGTGTGACAGGTGTTTGCCTACCAGGGCCACTGAGTTCCCTGAGTGGGTATGTGGCCCAGGGGTGGCTAGGGAGTCTCAGGAGGTATGGCGGCAGCAGCCCTGCCCTGAGGGTATTGCTGATTTTTGGTAGAGAGAAGGGCATCCCAGGGAGGTGCTGTGTGAATGAAGGGTGCCAGCCCAGCCTGTAAGAGGCACCTGGGGTTCTGAGGCAGGTCAGAGACAGCCCTGGGAGGGAAAGATGCACATTCCAGCTGAGAAGCAGCAGGCTCCTGGATATGGCCATGGTGGGGCCACTGCCCACCCCCATCCTCTCCT
This sequence comes from Rhinopithecus bieti, assembly GCF_001698545.2. Taxonomy (NCBI): domain Eukaryota; kingdom Metazoa; phylum Chordata; class Mammalia; order Primates; family Cercopithecidae; genus Rhinopithecus; species Rhinopithecus bieti. The sequence goes on along the minus strand of NW_016807452.1, from coordinate 48,567 downwards.
GCATTGCAGGTGCTCCATCCTTGGGAGGTGAGAAAGATGGAAGAATGAGGCTGAAGACTCAGGTGAGATCAGCTCGCAGCACACAGGCTAGACAGGCATGGGCCTGCTTTTTACCCACAAAACTCTGTCCTCAACAGGCAGGGGAGGGACCAATGCCTGGTGGACAGTCTCCTTTGGGTCACACCAAAGGTCCAGGTCTGAAAAGGAGGAGAGGCCAGACTATCAAGATGATTCTAGATTCCTGCCCTGGGTTCTGGGTGAGAGGCTGGGGATGATAGAGGGACAGCCATACTGTAGATGGAGAGACTGAGGCCCAGGACTGTGAGGGATCCAGGAGCAGTGAGGAGAACAGCGCTGGACTCTGGGGACTTTGGTGCTGGTCCTCAGTGAGGTAAGCTGCCATAGATGTGCGGACAGCAGGGCATGTGGCTTAGGTGGCTGCCAGGTAACAAATGGCTCCGGGGTTGAGGGCACCCAGAGGTGAATGCTCCGGCCCAGTGGAAGGAGAGGGCAGCTGTAAAAGCAGTGTCTTCAGCATTTCCTGCAGAGGGGCTACGGGTTTGAGAGAGCTCTCAGTGGGACAATGTTGGGATGTTTTGGCCCCCAGCAGTGGCAGATGGACTTTGCCCAGCTGTGGAGGGCTGGTCAGAGAGATGGGGCCTCTGGTTTTGGAAGACAAAGAGACAGATGTGCTTGTGCAGACGAAGGTCTTTGTGGAATGAATATGGGGAAATTTACAACTTAGGGACTGATGCTATGTGGGCCGAGGCCCTGGGCCCACACGGGAGAGTAGGAAAGGAGGCGAGAAGTACTCGGTTAGGGGGTGGAGATGGAGGAAACCAGGGTAGCAGGTCCCAGGAGAGGAGCATAACCCAGGATGGAATCAGAACATTTGGCCTCAACTGAGCCCTCAAACCCTGCCCAGACCACACTCTCCAGTGACCTCACCCTGAGTTTCGGCTTGCTCTCATCCACCTGGCCATCCTAGGCAGGTGTTAGGTGTTCCTCCCATTGTGGACTTGAGCTGTGAGGGTTAGCAGGGCACATTTCAGAAGGCACCATCTGGCAGGGAGCAGCATCGAATTACTGTGGTCTCCTTATGTTAGAAAACAGCCCCTTCCACAGCCTGATAAGTTGTCTCTGTCACCCTGGGGTCTCTGTCTCCCATCCCAGGACACTCAGGAGGGCAGCCCAGAGCCCTGGGAGGTGACTCTTCCCACTGTCTGCCACACTGCTCTCACCTGTGCCTGCCACACTGCTCTCACCTGTGCCTTAATGTCCTCCTCCATGTGATGGGCATGTTCCTGTGGGTGGACGGCAGTGAGGTCAACTTGGGGGAGGGGACTGCCTCCATTTTCTTCCTGGGCTCCTGTTGACTCCCTCCTGGGGAATGATATGCCAGCCTCCCCAGGAGTCCCAGCAGGAAGGCAGACCCCAAGAAGGAACAAACACAAGTTGAGCTGTGAGGAAGTGGGTAGTGGCAGCCCTGGACACCAGGAGGGGAAGAGGTGGGGCCTCCAGGATGCCATCCTCAGTCACCTGGTGCCGGCCAAGCCATGGAGCTTTTCAGAGAGTGGGGTAGGATCTGAGATCCTTGTGGGCTGATAGCTCCTGGCTGCCTCTGAGGCTCCCAGCTCAGCAGGCAGCTCGGTTTCCCCTCCTAGCGAACTGCTCCCAAGGCCTGTCCTGCCTCATCCATTCAGCTGAGCTTACCACTGGGTCCTGGGCCTGCCCAGTGTGCTTTCCTGGGTGGGAGGGAGCTCCCTAGGGAGATACCCCTATGCCCAGAAGGTTCCCAGGTCAGGGGGAGCACACTGACCCTCTTGGCACTAGCAACCACTTGGGGGAAGCAGACGGGGAGGGGTGGGGATACATGGGCCAACTCTGAGAAGGCTTGAAGTTGATGAAGGGCCATGCTGCAAAAAGTTAACTACAAACCAGATGTCCCTCAACAGGTGGATCAATAAACTGTGATGTAACCATAGACTCGAATCCTATTTTTCAACAAAATGGAACTCTTGCTTCACACAACAAAACTGATGAATCTGAAGTTTATTTCTATAAATGAAGGAAGTCAGATCCAAAAGGCTATATATTATATGTTTACATTTATATGATATTGTAGAAAAAGAAAATTATAAAGATCAAAAGTGATTAGTGAATGCCAAAGAATGGGATGAGGAGAGGCGTTGGCTACAAAGGGACAGCCTGAGAGAATCAGGGGGTAATGAAACAATTCTGTGTGATACTGTGAAGGCGGATGATACTCTGAACAGTTGCGAAATCACACTGAACTGTAGACGACAAAAAGTAAACTCCTTGAAGCAAATTGAAAAAATAACCAGGAAATTCGGGACATTTAGATGAAATACAGTAGGTGATAATTGAGTTTAACTTACTAAAAATGTATGGCCTAACCCTATTGAAGATGGTGGGGATCAAAGTTCTTGATCTGAGTCACTTTGGAAAATAGGGTTTTGATTGAATGTTGTAATAGTCAAAAGCTGTACACCAACACTGTATTCTAGTTGTATTTTTATTTCCTGTAAAACTACTGAGTCACAATTTTGATACTACTTTACATGTTAGTTTATAGATGTATATGTGATTGATGATTAGTGCCTGTTTCTCACTCTAGTTGAAAATAAACTAAGAGGGAATGCTAGAATGAACCCTGTCGTGCTGCTCTGCAGCTGGAAATATCAGAATAAACATTTCTATTGCAACGTATCTATCCAGAGAGAGAGAAGGAGATATGTGTGCACACCTTAGTTTATATTTATACATACATTTCCAAACCATGTCTGCTAATAGGCACCAGAAGCAGTGACACTTCAGTATCAATGAGCACACTTAGCTCTCAGATCTTGGTTTCTAAATAATGTTCTTCAATAAAAAGAACCAGGGCTACTTGTAATAGTGGATAATTCTAGGGCAGGATATAGAAAACACAAGTTGAGCCTAGAGTATCTTATAGAGCCAGAAATTCAAAAAAATGCTTGAAAAACATACAAGGGAGCATGTCAAAAGGAGCCACCCTGTAAGACTTCCCAATGGCCCAAGGTGGAACAATGTGAACAGCAAAATAAACAATGATAGCATTAAATTATAACCAGAGAATAAAATATATATCCACATGTCCATACCAATATAAAAAAGATGAAATAAATAAGGAAAAAAAGAAGAAAGTAAAGGAGGGGATGAGGAGGGGAGGAAGAAAGAAAATATTTACAGAATTCCAAATACTGCATCTACCAATGTAGATGAATAATTCAAAACAGAAAATCACTACTAGAATGCCCCAGTAATCACGACTGTAGGCAAAAGTTAGTAAAGAATTTCAAAATTATGGGTACAATTTAAAGGAGAAAGAAAGTATTTGCATAGCCCTAAAGTATTCACTTTCTAATATTTTAACATATCATTTTCTCTAAAATTTTAAAAGACATATAATTACTTAAGGCAAAAAATTAACATTGTATTGTGAGATTCGTAATGTTTCGATGTAAAATTTATAAAAGAAGCAGAAAGGATAGGAGGAGGAAAATGGAACTGTTCTGTAGGAAAGTTTTATGTTTTACGTGTAGTAAAATGTATTAAGTAGATTGTGATCTGTTAAAGATGTGTATTGTAATCTCTGGATCAATCACTTAAAAATGCTGATACAGAAATTACATTATATATATAAAGTATTTGTATAAGAATGTGTATAGACCTTTTAGTCATAGTAACCCAAAGCAGAAAATAACCCAAATGTTTTTCAACAGAAAATGGATGAGCAAATTGTAGAGCATTCATGCCACCGAGTACTACTCATCAACACTAAGGAACAAACTACTGAAGCACACAGCCTGTATCATTCTCATGAACCTGCTAAGTGAGACAAGCTGCAGATAAAATAATATATATTGTATGATTTCAGACAGAACCTATGGTTTAAAAAAAATCAATAAAGAAATAAACTCTGGGGGAGAAAAAAATTGCCCAGGAAGGAGCATGAGATAATTTTTTGGAGATGGTAAAAGTATTCTATTCTTGAAAGTTATGAATGTTATATTGTATATTTATCTGTCAAAGTTGTATATGTAAGATTCGTGCAGTTCAATATACATATGACCTCACAAAGCAAAACAGAACTAGGGGTGAGCTAGGTTGAAGTATAGATAAAACAAAATGGCACATGATTAGTTGTTGAGGTTGGGTGATGGGTCTAGTATATGATTTTGTATCTGTTGTGCATGTTTAAAATATTTTGAAATAAAACACTTTGTATAAAAATACAAAGTTACTGTACAATGTAGGCTATTAAAAGCTTAGCTACGATTGGAGGGAGGGAGGAAAAGAATAATTGCCAGGGCGTGAGTGAAGCTGGTTCTCTTTCTTGGTTATGCAGGTGTATTTGCTCTGCAATAATTCATCAAGCTTTGTGTGAATACTTTGTGCATGTATTTTTGTATGCCTGTTGTACATCACAAAGTATAAATAGTACATATTTTCACATAAAATCGAACCAAAATCTCAGTATAACAACAGTATTTTGTTTTGGTTAAAGCCAAACATGTTCTCTCATGACGTTATTAAATGAGTTTGAATATTCAGAAATCTATTCCTGCCCTAATTATTGAATGAACACAAGGTCTTTTTATTTTTACCTCAATTTGGAAAGTGGCATGGAGTTAATTTTTTGAAGGCAACACTTTCTTCCAGAAAATTTCTCTCTCCACAGGGATGCTCATTGAGGCCAGGGCATCTGGCACAGTGTCCTGCATATAGTATATGCTCAGCACATACAGCACTGGGTCGTATCAAGAACAAAATGAGTCAGATAGTGCTTACGGATAAGAGCCAGGTGTGGCAGAAGCAGATGCACATGTACTTGATCTTTCTTTAATGAGAGATGCTCTTTGTTGTTTCAGGTGATGGGCTGGTTTCTGAAAAGCCCAGTGCCTTTATTTCCCCATTTATCCAGGAGGGGACAAAGCTGGCAGAGCAGACACCAAGCTCATCTATGAACACCCCATTGATGAGCACAGACACTAGCCGTGTTGCGGGGTGGCTGAGGGAGGTCCTGGTGAGGCTGCAGAGGGGAATGGAGATACAGCAGCTCCACATCCTACACCAACCTTGTCCAGCCTGTGCCCACAAGGTGCATGCAACCCAGGATGGCTTTGAATGTGACCCAACACAAATTCATAACACGTTATGTGATTTTTTTTCTATGATTTTTTTTTAGCTCATCAGCTGTTGTTAGTGTTAGTGTATTTTATGTGTGGCCCAAGGCAATTTTGCTTTCAACGTGGCCCAGGGAAACCAAAAGATTGGACACCCCTATACAGAAAAAAAATATATGATCTGCTTCCTTATCAAACTTCTGTTCTAGGGCTCATGGCTCTCCATTCAGACAGATGCTGTCATCTTTCTCCAGGCCACAGTGTACCTGAGAGCCACAGAAAACTTCTGTTCCACAGTTCTCCATGGGAGTGGCTACGGGGCAGAACCTATTAACTCAGCCCAATACAGACATTTTTGTGGTTCACCTGATCTTCCATGCAGGGATGTTGCTGCTTTCATTAGAGAGGCCGGGCTCTGCCTTTTGCCCCATGCAGGTGAGTGTCAGCTGTGGTGGTGTTAGTTGGTCGGGTCAGCCTAGGCACAGACCCTGAGTTGTGTGATAAGGTGCCAGGAATGGTGGACTGGGCTAGGCACTCTCCCAATCTTCAGGCTTCTACATGGCCCTCTGCACAGCATGAATGAGTCCTGGAGGTCCTGGATCTGAACTGGGCCAGTGAACTTGTCTTTGGGTCTTCAGGGTGCAGGTGTTGACTGAAGAGAAAGAACTTGAGTCATAGGGGTCACCAGCAGAACTCATACAGGCAGGGCCAGCAGCGCATCAGAGGTGGCGCGTTCAAAGGGCCAGATCAATAGGGCTGGAGGGCGGAACTCACAGAAAGGTCCAGTGCAACATGAGCTTAAAAATCCAACTCACATGGGAGGAGGGCAACTGTGAATGCTGCCTGTCCAGGGGAAGAGCAGGGACCCATTACAATAGTGAGAGAGTGGAAGGCGATAGATGCTGAAGCTACTTGATCAACTCAAATGGTTTTACTTCAACGGAGCATGCCGCAGTAATCCACCTGGGGCACTAGGGTGTGTGGCAGTGCCTGGTCACCCATTGCCTGCCTGGTCCAGCAGTGACCGTGGCAGTGGCAACAGTGGTGATGGCAGTAGGGGCTCCAGGACAGAATGCAGACCTCTGCAAGGCTGGAATCTCAGAAGACCACTGGGCAGCAGCCAAAATTCCTGGGTGCAGGCAGAGCAGCTCTGATCTAGGGCTGTCACTGGTGAGCCTTGCCCCAGTCCCTTGGAGGGTGCAGTGAAGACTGACAGCTGTGGGCACTTCCATCCTGCAGAGCCAGCCATGGATTTCACTGCTGGGTGCACGAAGGTGTCCAGGCTCCATGCTTCCTTGTAAGCCTGGTGGCAGCAGTGGTAGCAGCCACTGTGACTGCAAGGGGACTCCTCAGGGAGTATCACTTGCCTCTGCTGGCTGAGCTCTCAGAAGAACACTGGGCCAGAGCCAAAATGCTCAGGCAGGAAAAGGTCAGCTGCACTGTGCGCCTGGCAGTGGGAAAGACAGGCCCTGTCTAGTGGGACTCACCGCACAGGTCTTTAAGCCTCTGTTTATTTTTCTTCAAACTTTTATATTTATTTTCTTCAGACTGGATAATTTCTATGGCTCTGTATTTCTTCAGTTTCTAATCAGCTGAGAGCTCAACAGTATTTTTTTGTTTTGTTATCTTTCTATTTGATTATTTTATAATTTCTATTTCTCTACCAGGTCTGTTCATTCATTATGAGAATTTATCTCCTTGAACATATTTATTTTAGCTGCATTCAAATCCTTATCTCCTAATTGCAACATCTTGGCTATCTTGGGGATCATTCCTACTGCCTGTTTTTTATATTGTGTATTGGTGACACTGTCCTGTTTCTTCATACGTCTTACACATTTTAATGTTTTGTGCTAGAAACTGGAAATGACAGTTGTAGAGATTTTGGATTCCATTGTGTTTTTTTGAAGAGTACTGTTATATTTCTAGGATGAAATTAACTCCAATCTCCATATCCCCTACATAGACAAAGGTAAAATTGTCATTCAGTTCTTACCTATATCATGTCATATGTGTTGTATGTATGTATGTTTGCATATTACTACATATAATATTTATATATTACTACATATATTTATATTTTATTACTACATATTACTATATATAATACATATATGTATTATAATACGTATTATAATACATAGTACTACATATATTACTACATATATTTATATATTACTACATATAATATTTATATTTATATTTATATTTTATATATTATATAATATATATATTATTTTATCAAGAATTTATTACTTTTTGTGAGTGTATTAGTTCCACAAGTTATTCCACCCTTGCTTGAAGACAGAAACTGAATGTTGTTTGCTTTTGGAAGTTTTAATAAATGAGATTAGATAGTATACATATTTTTAATGTGTTTGAGTTTATGCAACATTGTATTTGTGATGTTTATCCATCTCATTCCATGTGCATATAATTTGTTCATTATTCAGCAATAATACATTTGGTAATATGATATAAAAATAAAAAATGTCTGAAGTTACAGTTATCTTTTACTTTGGTTTTGTTGATGAGGACTGAGACCAGGCAATGCACCTGGGCAAGATTACTGAAGAAAATGAGCTTATTCATTACCAAGTTTAGGACCCATCTGCTGCTACTCTACTTTTCCATGAATTAGGTAATTTCAGTTTTCGCTGTAATGACTCACATTTCTACCAATCCCAGAGCCTACTGTCTGTCTTCTACAGATGACATGACAATAATTAGTACAGAGGGAAATGAAATGGCAGCATTTATTCTTTATACCCATGTCTCAGGGTCAAAAATTCATATACACAGAATGACTCCAAGACAAACCTTGGTATCTGTTTCTTAGCTTCATTACTGATGAATACTCAAGACTCAGTTGGAAAGTTGGAGGAGGCAGAAATGTATGAATGAGATCTGTGATTTTCTCATGATTTTGCTCTCATATCTCACTGAATGATAACTAATGGGTAGGTGTTCCTACATAAAATATTATGAACATATAAACGTATAGCTTTGTGTAAGAAAATGTGTAATTTTGTAATGTTACACTTTAATTGCAGGTTTATTTGACTGTTTCTCATTTTACAGCAAATTTTGCATTTATGAACATTTTTATCTTGACACTAAAATATGAGCTCATTTATAATGATTTAATCATATTTTTATTTTTTAAGTTCGAAGATATGTTAATATATCTCTAATACTTAAGAGCTGTTTGAATAATCATGTGATAAAACAAAATTTTAAAATATTTTACAATAATGGTATTTTAGCAGATGACCATAAGGAACATTATGTTTAATTGTATTAGAGTAATTGCTAATAAACAGGTCAGTTTTGTTTTTTTTCTGCCACAAAACTATCTAAAAACATTACCTTCTGCTGGGTCTGCTACAACTCTGTAGAGTGAATACCTTGTATGCATGGAGGCTGGTGATACTAAGAATGATTTCAAATATTTTGGTTTTTTTTTTCTGAGACAGTCGTGTTCTGTCACCCAGGCTGGGAGTGCAGTGGTGTGATCTCAGCTCACTGGAACCTCCACCTCCCAGGTTCAAGGGCCTCCCGAGTAGCCGAGATTACAGGTGCCTGCCACATTGCCCAACTAATTTTGTATTTTTAGTAAAGACGGGGTTTCACCATGTTGGCCAAGTTAGTCTCAAACTCTTGACCTTGTGATCTGCCCGCCTCAGCCTCCCAAAACGCTGGGATTACAGTCATGAGCCACCACACCTGGTCCAAATATTTTCTTAAATTCAGTTTAATATTTTGTGTTTTATGGTCTAAAACTAATAAAATGTTATATGTATTAGCTTTTATAAGACTGTTTAGTGTTGAGAGAATAATAGTTTGCAAAGTAGAATGACAGCATTTCCTCATTATAAAAATTAACCTTAAAATTGAGTAACTTTTTTTTTTTTTAGAAGGAATTTTACTCTTGTTGCCCAGGCTGGAGTACAATGGTGCAATCTCAGCTCACCGCAACCTCTGCTGCATGGTTTTACCTCATGGTTTCAAGCGATTCTTCTGCCTCAGCCTCCCAAGTAGCTGGGATTACAGGCATGTGCCACCACACTGGACTAATCTTGTATTTTTAGTAGAGATGGGTTTTCTCCATATTGGTCAGGCTGGTCTTGAACTCCTGACCTCAGGTGATCTGCCCACCTCGGCCTCCCAAAATGCTGGGATAACAGGTGTGAGCCACTGCTCCTGGCCATAACTCTACTTTTTCTCAGAAATTTTCGAATGTGCTATAGCTCAGTAAGACATGTATTTACAAAAAGTGACAAGTATATTTTAATTTAAATGTTTGAATTCATAAGTTAATGTTTTCTGTATTGAGTAGGATTACTGCCTTCTGGTGTCTATATGTTCCTAAAATGGAAGACAGAGATGATGAAATTAGAACTTAATGGGTCATTTTTTCCAAGATGTTTTTGGTTATTCTTCCTCTATTAGCATAAAATGTACTTCAGTTCACTTGCAGAAACACACGTGATTTATTTTTACATGCACTCACTATTTGTCATTAACATTGAATAAAAGAAAGTAAAAACTTAAAGTTTTCTAAACGAATGATTCTTAGGCAGTACAGGACAATGTGACTATTTATACCTCTTAATTGTTCACATGTGGGTCCTTGATGCATTGTATTAACAATTGGGTGTATAAAATCATTTCCAGACCATATTTTTAAGAAATATGAGCTACTCAAGATTAATCAAGATAAATGATTGGAATTAAAATCATGCTGGTGATAATTTTTACTATGGAATAAACATTGATGCAGGAGTTTTATTTCTTTTTGTTTCAGATACATAAAATGTTTCCTATTTTCGATGAAGATGAACACACTTGCTACCTATATTATCATTAAAAATGTCTTCTTTTCCCAAGCTGGTATTGGAGTCTCAGCCAATGCCTTCCTCCTTTTCTTCCATGTGTTCACAGCCTGTGGATCACAGGCTTAAGCCTACTGACCTACCAGTCACTTGGCCTTTGTCCATATCGTGATGCTGCTCACCATTGTGTTCTTGTGTCTGAAGACATTTTTGAGTCACTGAATTTTCAGACTGACTTCAAGTGTAAGATGCTTTTCCACATGAACAGGGTGATGAGGGACCTCTCCATCGGCACCACCTGCCTCCTGAGCATGCTGCATGCCGTCGCCATCAGCCCTGGCACCTCCTGGTCTGCAAAGATTAAACAGAAGTTCACAGGTTACATCTTTCACTCTTTTTCTTCCTATGGGTTCTCAGTTTGTCTCTCAGTAGTAACCTGCTCTCCTCCACTGTGGCTTCTAATGGGATAAAGACCGATGTGTATCAGTAAATACTGCTCACTTTCTTCCATAAGCTACATCATCCGGAGCCTGTCTTTCATGCTGCCATTGCTTACGAATGTCTTCTTTGTCGCAATCATGTTGCTCTCAAGTGCATACATGGTGATTCTCTTGTCCAGGCATCAGAGACGATCCCAGTACCTTCATAGCACCAGCCTGTCTCCAGGAGCCTCCCCAGAGAAAAGGGCCACCCAGACCATCCTGCTGCTGGTGAGTTGCTTTGTGGTCATGCACTGGATCGACCACATCATCTCATCCTCCTCAACCCTGTTATGGGCTTGTGACTCAGTCATCATGGGCATCCAGAGGCCTATGGGTAATTTCTATTCCACTGTTAGCCCTTTCATACTAATTAGTTCTGATAAAAGAGTAATCAAAATTTTCCATAATGTGCAAAATACATATCACAGATTTTAATTAAATTATGAAAATAATTATCTGAAAATAGATTTTGACATCAAATTATTCAAGAAAGATATGATTTGATACATAATTTGATGAAGAGGGTCAGCCCCTCCACACCTGTGGGTATTTCTCATCAGGTGGGATGAGAGACTGATAAAGAAATAAGATACAAAGTATAGAGAAAGAACAGTGGGCCCACAGGACTGGCACTCAGCATACGGGGGACCCACACCGGTGCCGGCCTCTGAGTTCCCTCAGTATGTATTGATGATTCTTTTTACTATCTTAGGGGAGTGTAGAAGGGCAACAGGTGGGCAGAAGGTCAGCACAGAAACATGTGAGCAAAGGAGTCTGTATCATGAATAAGTTCAAGGAAAGGTACTGTGCCTGGATGTGCACGTAGGCTAGATTTATGTTTCTCTTTACCCAAACATCTCAGTGTAGCAAAGGGAAACAGAGCAGTATTGCTGCCAGCATATCTCGCCTCCAGCCACAGGGCGGTTTTCTCCTATCTCAGAATAGAACCAATGGGAATGGTCAGCTTTACACCAAGACATTCCATTCCCAGGGACAAGCAGGAGACAGTAGCCTTCCTCTTATGTCAACTGCAGAGAGGCCTCCTTCTTTCACTACTCCTCAGCACAGACCCTTTGCAGGTGTTGGGATGGGGGATGGTAAGGTCTTTCCTTTCCCATGAGGCCATATCTCAGGCCGTCTCAGTGAGGGGAAACCTTGGACAATACCCAGGCTTTCTCAGGCAGAGGTCTCTGTGGCTTTCCGCAGTGCATTGTGTCCCTGGTTAACTGAGAATGGAGAATGGCAATGATTTTAACAAGCATACTGCCTGCAAACATATTGTTAACAAGGCACATCCTACACAGCCCTAAATCCATTAAACTTCGATTCATTACTGCACACGTTTCTGTGAGCACAGGGTTGGGACTAAAGTTACAGGTTAACAGCATCTCAAAACAAACAATTTTTCTTACTACAGATAAAAATGAAGTTTCTTATGTCCTCCTTTTCTACATAGACACAGTAACAATCTGATCTCTTTCTTTTCCCCACAATTTGATTACACTTTTATTTCATCTAAATACTTTTGAAATCTATGCTGCCAAGTCTTTAGTTCCTTGTCCACCATCATAGTCCCCTGTGTCCACAAGTTCCTTATCTTGAATTTTGATTCCCTAAACTTTATATAAGACAACTTTTCTATCTTCGTGAAGTGTACACTTAAGATGCTCCCATTGGCAAATAAAATTTGTCTCTCAGGCTGGAGTGCAGTGGTGCCATCTTGGCTCACTGCAATCTCTGCCTCCCGGGTTCAAGCAATTCTCCTGCCTTAGCCTCCCAAGTAGCTGGGATTACAGGCATGCACCACAATGCCCAGTTAATTTTTGTATTTTTAGTAAAGATGAGGTTTCACCATGTTGACCAGGCTGGTATTGAACTCCTGAACTCAGGTGATCCACATGCCTCAGCCTCCCGAAGTGTTGGGATCACAGGCACCACTGCGCACAGCCAGTTCTGCAGGTAATTTAGTTTATCCTTATTTATTAAAAATATGCTAGCTATGTATCCATGTTCATGCCTGGCTTTTAATTTTTGAAGTTGGTAAATATTTTATTAGTGTGATTTATTATTTGTATGAATTCAAGTGAAATAATTGTGCTTTATTTTTTGTCATTCCATTATATATATGTATAATTACATTCATTTTGCTATTATTTTCTCTTTTATTTGTTATATTCATTCTGCTCAAAATTCCAGTTCACTAATCCAGTTCACTAGTTCTCTCAACTCAGCCTAATTTTATATTTAATTCACATATTGTATATGAAATTTATCTTTATTTATTTGTATTTGACGCTTTTGCAAATTTGCTTTCTCAGTTTAGTTCCCTGCTCTTTCAAGATTATTGGATTTTTGAGACAGAGTCTCACTCTTTTGCTCAGGCTGGAGTGCAGTGGTGCAATCTTGACTCACTGCGACCTCTGCCTCCCAGGTTCAAGTGATTCTTGTGCCTCAGCTTCCCAAGTAGCTGGGATTACAGGTGCCCGGTACTGCATCCGGCTAATTTTTATATTTTTAATAGAGATGGGGTTTCACAATATTGGCCAGGCTGGTCTCGAACTCCTGACCTCAAGTGATCCACCTGCCTCGGCCTCCCAAAGTGCTGGGATTACAGGCATGAGCCACCATGGCTGGTCTCAAAATTATTTTGATATTCTCTTTTCTCCATTTGTTTTTACTGAAACATTTAACATATATTTCCAATATTCAAAGTTTATGTGATGTCTAATTTCTTCTGACCCCTTTTCCTTGTACCTTATTTTCTTCCATGCTTCATCTTTTCCAGTTCTTTTTTCAACAGGATTCAGTTGATTCTGCCTTTTCAGGGTGGTCCTGAGAGTCCTGGGTGCCACCCTATCCTGGGCCAAGGGAGGCCCAGGGGGCCAGTTAAGGACAATGGTGGGCAAAGGTGGGGTTGCAGTCCCTTGAATGCGGTGAAAACAGGCTGAGGCCTGGAGGCAGCTGTGGTAGGCCAGGGCAGGGTGGAAGACACCAGACTGGGGCCCAGTCAGACCTACAGACCCAAGGACCCAGGCAACACAAGTACCCCAGGGCAGGCAGGGCACAGTGTCACATGACACAGAACATGAAACACAGGCCCAGGCTCACAGTAAGCACATGGGCAAGTGGTCACAGATTCACAGGCCAGATGGACAGCCAGCCATGGCTGGGCCAGACATGTGGACACAGTGGTAGTTTCACACACAGACACAAGGAAGACATGGCACTGTGGGACACAGGGACTTGATGCCACAATGCACAGAGCAGGCTGCAGAGCACAAGGGACGTGGGACGGCGCCTTATGGCACTTCTGCCCTGGAATCCTGTGAGACAAGGGTGGGGGCCCCACTGGAGGTGCCTGGAGCGTCCCCTTGCAGCCCCTCTGGGCTTAGTCCCTCTTCCACACTTTGTTGAGCGGCTTCACCACCTCATCCTAGATGATAAATGCTGTGGCCACATCCAGGCAGACCTGGTCAGTGACTGGCAGGGGACAGTGCCCTTGTGACGGCCTTGAGCCCCTTTCCTCGGGATCTGCAGCTGGAGTCCCCTGTTCCCCTGTTTGTGCACTTCCAGGCCCCGCATATGGGTCTGGATCCCGTCCAGAGGGGCGTTTCCGAAGACGTGGGCTGTGCCCCGCAATGGCTCAGAAGACCCCAGTGATCAGCGGGTTCGTGGGCTTATCCCTTTGGCACCAGTTGCTGCAGGGAGGTCAGGATGAAGAAGCAATGGCCTGGTTCCAGCCCTGCTTCAGCACAGCGGCCGTGAGGCCCTGGTATGTCACCTCAGCCCTTGTTCCCGCACAATCTCCCTAACCCCGAAGAATTACCTGTTCTTGGGGTTTGGGGAGGTCTGGCGGTGGATGAACTTCACTTTGATGGTCTCCATAGGACGGACGACCACCACGGCCTCGACCACGCTGGAGCCCAGGCCAGGCAGCAGCCCGAACCTGCTGTTCAGCAGTCCCTGGACATCCCCCGTCTGGGTGCGGAGGAATTGGAATTTCCCGAACCTGACGCTGCCTCGGAAATGGAGCCGCAGAGCAGAGAGCTGAGGCTGCTGTCCAGGCCCAGGACGCCGTGGCTGTCACTGTGCCCCACAGGCCCCCATGCCCAGTGCCCGGCGGGGACGAGCGCTCCTAGGTCCTCGCGTGCTCGGTAGGAAACGGAATATAGGTGTAGATGCCGCCCGCCAGGTCGCCTGCCATGGTGATCGCCTTCCCCGGGGGAGGCGATCTCCTGCCATGGCGGGCAGGAGAGGTGATGCCCGGCGTCACCTCGGTCCGAGTCTCCTGAACTCCGCACTCCGACCTTAATTTGACACAAATAAAGATCTCACATAAACATAAAATGGGATGTCTTGGCTTCTAATTTTTGTTGACAGCAATAGTATTATTTTATAGGATAGTGTATTGGAGTAAATAGGTTTTTAATTTGTATTTTCATCAGCTCACTGACATTGATATAGTTTTTAGGTTATTGATGAGCAGTTCTCCCTCAGGTACGCCTTAGGGTAGGGGTTTGTGGTCACATAGTTGAGAGGTAGGCTGGGATTAGAGTTTGTTATGGCAGCCATGTTCTGGGAACCAGGAAATTCAAATCCCTCTCATGATACTTTGCTAATATCGCCCAGGCTTGCTGTGCCTTCCCTTTGTGCTGCTTACCAGAGATGGTCTCTTGCACTCGGCCCAGCTATAATATGTTCCATTGTTCTTTTTATTCCGTGCTGCTTAGCCTGGTGGCAGGGGTGAGGGAACGAGGAGATCTCTGATGTTCTGAGGAAGCCTCCCACTCAGCACTGTGAACTGGGGTGTGGGGTGACTGACCTTCAGAGTTTCCTGCCCCTCCTATAGAGGCAATGCCAGGATAAGAGCACATTCCCGTCCCTCCCTCAGTGGTAGGGAGGCTCCTTGTCCATGTTCCTAGCTTCCAGTTGAAGTGGGTCTGCAACAGTGCCCTGTAAATTAACGCTTTCGTTTCTTTATGGGAGATGTATCTGGGCAGAGATGTGGGTGTTGACCTTGTTTCTCCGCCATCAGTTGCAGTGAGTTTTTTCACAGTTCCCTCTGGCTCAGGATTGGATGCTCTTTCCCTGCAGATCGGGCCTTGTGTTCTATATGAGAGATGGGAAAGCTGTGTCTCCAGAGTTGTAGCGGTGGGTGGGATGGTGGTCCCTCCCCATCAGCACCATGGGGGAAGCATTCTCAGGATTCTACCCCATTCTTCCTGCCAGGCCTTGTACAGTTCCTAGAAAAATTATACACAAAAGTATAAACCCTATGTCTATAGACTCCAGGGTTTCTCATTCTCCTTCACCCACCCAAACACAGCCACCAGGACTAGTTCAAAAGTCCTGCTTTAATTTTACTAGTTTCCATGGTCTTCCAGGTACACATTAAAAGCCTGGTGCCTGTGTGACCTGCAGGCTCCTGCATGCCTGTTGTTGGACCTCAGTTCTCCAAAGGGCTCAGAACAAGCCATTCATTTATTTGCAGTTTCTCCAGCTTTTTTGTTTGTTTAACGTAGGAGCAACTCCTTGTCAGATCTCTATATCTACAAACTTAACTCGTACACTAATATTTTTAAATGCATTTCTTTCCTATCATACTTTTAGTGCTGCTCTACCTATGCTAATTGTTATTCAGTATTTTTTATTTGTCTTTAACACCAGGTTTAATTCCTTCTTAAACTAATTTGTATCTTTTCTATTTTCTTCCATTTCATTTATTTCCCTATGTGACTTTAATTCTTTTCAGACAGTTAAATCATTGATGTGTAATTCCAGTGTAGGAGGTCAGATTATACACTGACATTTCTCCTTGACCACTGGTTATAACACTTCAGCCCTGACGACAGTTATACTTGAAGCCAGATCCACTCTTGACATGTATTTATTTTACTATTCAATAAAAATTAACTCATCATGAACTGTATTTTATTAATAGTTGTAGGCTTTATGGACCTGAAAATACAAAAAATAAAACAAAATTACATGACCTCAGGGGATAACATTTGTTTGGTTAATTAAAGCATTTTTGTCTTTCTGTGATTTGCAACCTTTAGTTATCACCTTGAAATATAGAGCAGAGTTGAAACTAAAGTAGTAGGTGTTGGTGAGATTTTGATGGCTAAGAACTTGGAGCTCATTTTGTAACTGAAAGGGAAGTAAGAACACGTGTCACCAGTTCCATATGCTCACAATGCCTTTGGAGTAATCACCAAGGCAACAAGTGACTTACATTTCAAGAGAGAATTGGAATTAAAATGACCAAGTATAAAGCTGAACCAAGGGCTGGGCGTGGTGGCTTATGCCTGTAATACCAGCACTTTGGGAGGCCAAGGCAGGCAGATCACCTAAGGTCAGGAGTTTGAGACCAGCCTGGGCAATATGATGAAACCCCGTCTCTAATAAAAATACAAAAAATTAGCAGGGCGTGGTTGCGGGTGCCTTAATCCCAGCTCCTTGGGTGGATAAGGCAGGAGAATCTCTTGAACCCAGGAGGTGGAGGCTGCAATGAGCCAAGATTGTGCCACCGCACTCCAGCCTGGAAGACAGGGTGAGACTCAGTCTCAAAAGATGGATGGATGGATGGATGGATAGATAGATAGATAAGATAGATAGATAGATAGATAGATAGATAGATAGATAGATAGATAGATAGATAGATAAGATAGATATATCTGACCCAGTCTGACTTGGATCTTTGTCTTTGATAGATAGATAGATAGATAGATAGATAGATAGATAGATAGATAAGATAGATAAGATAGATAGATCTGACCCAGTCTGACTTGGATCTTTGTCTTTAACACTTATCTGCAATACTCATGTAGGCAGTGTGTAAATAACTTGTCAGCAATATTGATGCCCAGGTTCTTCTTGAATTTTCAGCGTTTGGTTTCTCCAGTAGTGACATGTGTTACTGGGCAAAAGGGGCTTGCTATCCTATGCACTGAAGTCAATACTATGACAATGAATTTTCTTTTAGAAAAAAAACTTTTTTGTTGTAATTTTGTTTTGTTTTAAAATGTTTTTATTTCAATATCATTTAGGGTACAAGTGATTTTTGGTTAAATGGATGAATTATATAGTGTTGAATTCTGAGATTTTAGTGCACCCATCACCTGAGTTGTACACATTGTACCCAATAGGTAGTTTTGTTTTTTTTTTTTAATCTCTCATCCACCTCCCACCCTCCCCTTCTGAGTCTCCAAAGCCCGTTATATCACACCATATGCCTTTGTATACTCATAGCTTAGCTCCCACTTATAAGTGAGAACATATGATATTTGATTTTCCGTTCCTGAGTTATTTTACTTAGAATAATGGCCTTCAGCTTCATTCAAGTTGCTGCAAAGGACATTTTATTTCTTTTTATGGCTGAATAGTATTCCATGTGTATGTATATCAAATTTTCTTTTCTTTTTTTTTTTTTGAGACAGAGTCTTGCTCTGCCGCCCAGGCTGGAGTGCAGTGGCGCGATCTCAGCTCACTGCAAGCTCCGCCTCCCGGGTTCACGCCATTCTCCTGCCTCAGCCTCCCGAGTAGCTGGGACTACAGGCGCCTGCCACCTCGCCCGGCTAATCTTTTGTATTTTTTAGTAGAGACGGGGTTTCACCATGTTAGCCAGGATGGTCTCGATCTCCTGACCTCGTGATCTGCCCGACTCGGCCTCCCAAAGTGCTGGGATTACAGGCTTGAGCCACCGCACCCGGCCTGTATATCAAATTTTCTTTATCCACTCATTGGTTGATGGGCATTTAGGTTGGTTCTCTATCTTTGCAACTATAAATTGTGCTGCAATAAACATACATGTGCATGTGTCTTTTTCATATGACTTATATTCCTTTGGGTAGATACCCAGTACAAGGATTGTTGGTAAATCTACTTTAAGTTGTTCATACTGTTTTTCATAGAGGTTACACTAATTTACACTCCTACCAGCAGTGTATAAGTGTTCCCTTTTCACCACATCCACATCATGTGTTGTTTTTTTGACTTCTGATAATGGCCATTCTTAAAGAAGGTGCAAGGTGGTAGTATCTCCTTGTGATTTTAGTTTGCATTTCCCTGGTGATTAGTGGTGTTGAGCATTTTTTCATATGTATATTGGTCATTTGTATATCTTCAGGAAACTCCCGGGTTACAAAATCAATGTACCATATTCGTACATTGTACCAACACCAAGCTCGGAATTGAAGGGATGGCCTGCCCCTCCACACCTGTGGGTGTTTCTCGTTAGGTGGAACGAGAGACTTGAGAAAAGAAATAAGACACAGAGACAAAGTATAGAGAAAGAAAAGCAGGACCCAGGGGACCCGCGCTCAGCTTACAGAAGACCCACACCAGCCCTGGTCTCTGAGTTCCCTTAGTATTTATTGATAATTATCTTTACCATCTAAAAGTTAAGGGAGTAAATCAGCAGTAAGACATATAGATAAAGATCTTGGTGACCTGAATAAGTTCAAGGAAAATGCTGTGCCTTGAGATGCATATGCAAACATCTCCATAAACCTTCTCCATAAACCTTTTAGCAGTACCGCTCCGGCAAGTCCCACCTTATTCCTAAAAGGCGGTTTTCTCTTTTGCTCAGTAAACAAAGCACAGCATGGGTTTCACACGCGGAGATGTCATTGCGCAGGGACGTGGCAGGAATACAGAATGTTTTTCGCTTACTTGAGATTTAGAGAATGGTGATGACCTTTAACCACAAGCAGCCTTTAGGCACTTTGTTTAACAAAGCACATTCTCTATAGCCCAAAATCCTTTAAAACTTAAGTCACCACAGCACATATCTCTTGCAAGGACAAAGTTGGGGTAGGGTCACAGATTAACAGCATCTCAAATACAGAACCAAATGGAGTCTCTTAAATCTACTTCTTTCTATATAGACACAGTAACAGGCTGACCTCTCTTTTCCCCACAGGAATCAAGAACTTAATCCCTTTTACAATAGCTGCAATAAAATAAAATAACTAGGCTTTTACTTAACCAAGGAGATAAAATATCTCTACAAGGAGAACTACAAAACACTGCTGAAATAAACCATATGGGCACAAATAGAAATACATCTCATGCTCATGGACTGGAAGAATCAATACTGTGAAAGTGACTATACTGCCTAAAGCAATCTGTGGATTCAGTGCAATTCCCATCAAAATACCAATATTTTTCACAGAATTAGAAAAATTTTAAAATTCGTATGGAACCAAAAAAGAGCTTGAACAGCCAAAGCAATTCTAGGCAAAAAGAACAAATATAGAGGCATCACATACATTACTGCACTTCAAATTATACTACAAGACTGTAGTTACCAAAACAGCACGGCACTGGTATAAAACTAGGCACATGGGCCAATGAAACAGAATTGAGAAACCAGAAATAAGCCAAATACTTACAATTAACTAATCTTTGATAAAGCATACATGAATATGCATTGAAGAAACAAGACTCTCTTTAATAAATGGTACCAGGAAAACTAGCTAGCCACATGTAGAAGAATGAAACTGGATTATTATCTCTCACCTCATACTCAAATCAACTCAAGACAGATCAGTGACTTAAATTAAATCTAAGACCTGAAATCACGAACATTCTAGAAGATGACCTGGGGAATGGGAGGAACTCTTCGGAACATTAGCCTAGACAAAGAATTCTTGATTAAGAGCCCAAAACAAATGCAAATAAATAAAAGCTTCTGCATAGCAAAAAAAAAAAAAAAAAAAAGAGTAAACAGAAAACCCATGGAATGGAAGAAAATATTTGCAAACTATGAATCTCACAAAGAACTAGTATCCAGAATCTATGGGGAACTAACGCAAATCAGCAGAAAAAATAGTTCCATCAAAAAGTGGGCAGATGACAGAAATAGATATTATTGTTATTTGACTCAAAAGAAGACAGGAGTCCATATCTGTCTCTCTGTGTAGGCCTCAAGCCAGTATTTTTACTAGAAAAGGTTCAGGAAGTGGGTTTGGAGATTAATTGGTGATTGGTGGAAGGAAAGGGAAGGTCTGGAAAGTCCTTGAGCATGCACAGTCATCTCCTCATGCTACATCATGGGTTGTATGTCAAATTCAGGGGAAGTTAGTATAAAACATTTGAATGAAATTTGGGCTGTGATGTTTGCAAGCTTGTTCTGTGCAGTCTCCAGCCACCTTGGCTCCAACATTTTTCAGTTAGTTTTTTCTTGATATCACAAATGGAGGGAGTTCAGCATTTCAGAAAGTTGTTCCCTTTAGTATCTGCTATCCTGCAAACTCAAGAATACCTGTTAGTCAGTGGTTTCTCACTCTTTGGGTCACAATTTTAGTTTCAGCTTTTCAGCACATTTTTTTTCTGTTCTCATATGCTATCCTGTAAGCCCAATAATTCAGTCATATATGTAACTATTTGGGGGTATGGTTTTATCTGCACCCTTCCTGCCCCAGATACAAAGTCTGCCCAGGATTTTGGACCCCAATGGGGCAGAGCCTGTCACTGGAAGATCCATGGGATGGGGCCTTTATGGGTGGTGGTGGAGCACTGGCCTCAGTAAAAATCTGTCCCCTAACATGGGTCCAGGCAAGAGGGGGTCTCATCAATTCAGACTTCAGCTGGGGTCACTGTGGGACCCACCAGATATGTGGGGTCCCCAGTCGGAGTGGGGAGCCCTCTGCCCTCAGACATTCATGGACAATAAAATAGTCCTAGAGGAATGGCTGGGAGGTGAAGGGTGCCCTTCCCATTGGTCATGAACAGGGGCTTTCTGCATGGCCCTCTCTGTCCCAACCTCTGGAGGCATCATGCTTCCTCTGCCCTGAGTAGTCCCTGAAGAAACAGTTTCTCTGGGTGTTCTCAAGGACCACACCACTAGAGCTCATTTGTTCCTTTCTGGTAACCTGGGCAAATGAAGCCCAGGTTATTTTCTAGATTAAAAATAGTACTGTACTGACAGCCCAGAATTGGGGAATCTGCTGTCCCTTTACCTAAGACATAATCTCCACGAGCACAGAGGCTACTCTGGAATCAATAGATCATTTCCCCTCAACCAAACATTTTCTCACCCGACTGGTTTTCTTAAGCTGACTCACCAGCCGCAGTGAGTTTTGAGTAGACCAACGCTGTTATGAGATTTCTTGTTTTCTTCAGTAACTGGGATTTTTGTGGTCCCCAAATGATCCCAGGTGGCTGATCATACAGAGGTCTCTGGTCCTTGACCCCACTCTGCCTCCAGGTGCCCAGAACAACCCATCATAGGACCTTTCCCCTAGGCAGGTGGACATTGTTCATCTTCCTGAAGCAACTGTGTGCCCATCTTGGCACATTTGAAGACAATAGACTTTGCTGTCCAGGGCCCCCTGTTCTCATACCCTCAGGCAGGAACACACCCTTGGACAGGGGAAGAGACTCCAGAGACCCTGGTGGGGGATGAGGACTGGGTCTGGGCTTTTGTTCCTGGTGGAGAATGTGGTCATCTTGCTGGTATTTGAGACCCAGGCAGGACCTTGGTTTGGGGTGTTCTCTGAAGCTCTCGAATGTAGTGTAATATTTAAATTATTTTTTGCTTGCAGGTTGGACATGGAGGAGGATGTGGACACCCTCTTACCCAGAATCAAGGGGACATTATTGCCAAGTATGAGTGGGTACAGGGCAGGCTGCTCTTTCGAAGCGGCAGGGGAATCACCACTCCTTCTGTGCTGTAGTCAGAGGGTCCTGGGCCTACTTGGGACACAGGGCAGGGAGTGGCTGCACACACCCCCATGCCTCCACACTCCACAGCTTGGCCCCCCTCACCCTGACCCCTCTGCATTGCAGGGATGCCAGGCCAGGGTGCCAGTGGACATAGGGCAGGAAGATTTTTTAATCTAGAAAATCACCAATTATCTCCAGATTCTGTAGTGTGTCTTCTGTCTCCTGAGCCCCCACCCCCAGCAATCTCATCTCAGTGATAGGTTTTATTTTGAGAAAGGCCTCTCTGAGGAAGGACATGTCTCAAGTCTGCCTCCTTCCCATGATTGGAACTCCTCCCCAGGTGCCCTGCAAATCCAGCCCAAGGTCAGTGTTAGGCCAGAGCTGAGTGGCCCACTGTGGGAACACAGAGAGCAAGTGGAGACAGAAATATGGCTGGGCTAAGCCCCTGGGCTCTCCAAGGGGGACAGCAGTGCAGTCTCCAAGTCAACAAGGGAGGAGGAGTCCAGCCTGAGGGACCAGCCCTGTCCTTTGGAGCCTGCCCTAGAGAATTACAGGGTCTAGCCACAGGACAAAGGGCTGCTTGGAATGGCTGGTGGGCAGTTGTCCAGAAGGTCTCTGAGGGCTAAGATAGTCCAGCCCTGCCACCCCACAGGGAGGGGTACAGGGGCAGCAAAAGCTGTGACCCAGGGAGAACATGGTCAGGGCCCTGGCTTGGGCATCTCATAGGGAAGGCAAGGTGGAAGCAGAGCTTGCAGCCAAGGTGATCTGACCAAGGGTCTCATGCTAAGAGGGGATCTGGGATCTGGTGGGAGGAGCCCAGTATGGAGTCTCCCTGTAGGGGTCACTGGAGAAGCTAAGGTAGTGGTGACCCAATGGAACTGATGACTTTGGGATGTATCTGGATCAGCCAGCCTGTGGTGAGTGGATGGAGCTGGGGAGGGCAGCAGATTGGGTGAGGCCAGAAGTAGGGACTCAACTGGGACCTCTCAGCAGAGAAGCTTTGGTCAATCCCAAAGCTCTGGAGCACCCTCTAGAGACCCAGCTCCCTGCTGGCTTGGTCAGCACCATGGCCAGAGGGAAGACTGGGGAGACTGAGTCAGAAAAGAACAGTGAGAGGAGGACAGCCAGGTTCCCCGTGTGAGGGCTGCTGCAACAGGAGGGAGGAAGCTGCTGGCTGAAGACCCTAAGTACCATCTGAGGCTGGGGACTGGGTACAGGGCCATCCCAGTTGCCTGTGAAACCCTCAGTCACCCTCATTGACCCTGGTGTCCACCAGCAGTGCTGAGCAGCCCAGTTAAAAAGTGGAAAGGCAGGTGCGTGGATGGATCTGGGGAGTTCTTGCTCAGAGTTTCTGACAAAATAAGGATAACAGAAGAACTAGAGTGCCTAAAGAGACAGTCATGGCTTCGAGGGCACACAGGTTAGGGAAGTGAAGCAACAGGAAGGGTGGGTGGTCAGTAAGCAGAGAGTGGCAGGCTAGATGGTCAGACCCTGTGAATGGCTGTGGGGCCATCAGGAAGAAAGACTCCAGGTGCATCCTCAGTGCACTGGGCAGCTCTCAGGCCAGGCTCCCTGCACCACAGCCTGGGGATGCGGTTACTTCCTGGCGTCTTCTGTCAGAGTTCAGACTCACAATCTTGGGCAGCACTGGCCCATCTCAAGACTAGAGTTTCTTGGTTCCCAAAGAGGACACTGCCTCCAGCCCAGGAGGGGCAGCCCTATCATTTAGCCCAAACCTCCATGAATCCCAAGCAGCACCTACCCAGCCCTTTGCTTCTTCTGTTCCCATTTCCTAGCCTCTCCTGTGTATCAGCCAGCCGGGAGGCTGAGACCTGGGGTGGATGGGGAAGAGGCTGGTCTTTCTCTGGTGCCTGCTCAGGGAGGGGGTCTTTCCTGGGCATCACGCCTCACCAAGCCCAAAGAGTTGCCTGCTTTCTGAAGCTGCTGTGGAACGGGCCTGAGGTCTGAGAAACTGTCCATTGTGCTGCTGCCCTCTGCTCTCTCCAGCCAGAGTCTCAGTTCAGCCGCTTTTGGGAGAATTCGCCATTTGGCCTGCCCATGGACAAGTTCAGAGCTTGGCAGGGGTGACATGGGCTGTGGTTTCCTGGAAAGGTCACCCTCACAAGTGCTTTTTTGCATGAAGGAGGATAACTATTGGTTTACCCAGGAGATGCAAAGAGCAGAAGAGAAAACCCCAATTCCCAGGCATGTGTCTTGAGCCAGGGACAGGCTGGCCAGACCTTGATCCCCTGGGGCCCCAGAGAGCAGCCTACTGCCCTGGGTTCTGTGGAACTCCCCACAGACTACTGGCCATAGCCTCAGGAACATGCCAGCCAGGTGAGGTTTGTGATGACCCATGGGCTTCTGAAGCTGGGCTGCTGGTCCTGGGAGGGCCAGCCCATCCCCCTTGGAGAGCGCCTTTGTGCTGAGGGATGCTCACAGAGGCCTGGGTATGAGTCTCACTCGCTCCAGGCAAGGGGCCCTCCTGGGGAAACCCCACAGATCTGACTGAAAGGAAACAGCCCGCAGCCCATCTGGTCCTTGCAAGGCTGGGCCTCATGAACCTGGGTCCCTGGACTCCTTGAGGGTCCTATATGGCCCACTCTTTCTGACACGGAGGATACCCCTGCAGGCTGCTAATTGTAGAGCAAGGAATGTGTCCAGCCTGGGGCATGGGTGTTCCTGGGATGTCTAATCAGGGTTTGGGCTGGCTCGGGGCTCCCTGCATCACACCCTCACCCCAGGGCTGCTTGACTGGGCTTGATTCCTGGTCTGGAACTCAGGTGAGAGAGGCTGTAACTGTCAACTGGCCTCCTTGCCACCTAATGTAAGGGCCTTTATCCACAGTGGGTGGGATGCCCCTGGGCACTGGGTCCCTCAGCCATCCAGCACCCTCCCCTCCATGCCATGAGTTCCCATGGTCAGCTGAACTCCGTCTGGCTCCAGGTCACGGAAAGACCCCAGGGGTGCGGGTGGGAGAGGAAACTGAGCTAAGCAGCCAGAGGAGAGGTGAGGATGACTGAGCAGAAGTGAAGTGCTCTTTGTAGCATCAAATCTTGCTCATTGTCCCTCAAGTCTCTCTCCGGACTTACTCCCCTTAGCCAGGGGTGACACAGAATCGGTGACTGACATTGCTTTGGAAGCGGAGAGGTCCAGGCTGCCTTCTTACCGGTCCCACCTGGGCAGCACACCACCCCTGCTCATGCTGGGACTACAGTCGGTGGCCCTGAGACCCAAGGCCAGAAATGGTTAAGAAACTACGACTCCCTGCATGCCCTGCGAGGAACACACTGCACTGCCCCTCCCTCCAGAAATGCTCACTGTCCAGGCATGCTAGGAATGTGGTCCAGCTTCCCTCCGACCAACAGGCAAAAGGGGTTAAGAGACTACTATTTCCTGCATGCCGGGCCAGGAGGATAAAGCTCTGTGCTTCCCTCAAAATATCTGCACCACCCCCAATCCCGGCGTATGCTGCGATTGTAGTCTCGCTTCCCTGTGACTAAAGGCCAAAAGAGAGGGGAGGAGGGCACCACGCTGCCCCTCCCACAAGTTAAGGGCACCACCCCAAATCCCGGTGCATGCTGGGATTGTAGTCTAGAAGGCAGGCTACCAACAACCAATAGCGGTTAAAAGATTGCTACTCTTGGCCCGGGCGGTGGCTCAGGCCTACAATCCCAGCACTTTGTGAGGCAGAGGCGGACGGATCACCAGATCAGGAGTCACGAAGTCAGGAGTCTGAGACCAGCCTGCTTAACATGGTGAAACCCCATTTGTAAAAATACAAAAATTAGTTGGGCGTGGTGGTGCATGCCTGTAATCCCAGTGCAGAAGGCTGTGTTAGGAGAATCGCTTGAACCCGGGAGGGGGAGGTTTGCAGAGGTTGCAGTGAGCGGAGAGCCGAGATGGTGCATTGTGCCACTGCACTCCAGCCTGGGTGACAGAGTGAGACTCTTTCTCAAAACAAAACAAGCAACCAAAAAAGATTACTACTCTCAGCATGCCTGGCAAGAGGAGCAACATGTTGCCCCTCCCTCAAGGCAACCGTACGACCCCCCATGATCCCCAGAGACTCCCCCGACCCGGGTGCATACCAACTCAGATGCACACTGGGACAGATGCTACCCGCAGGACCCCCAATAACACCACAATCCCGGTGCATGCCAACACCAGTGCGTGCTGGAACCAGTGCATGCTGGAATTGTAGAGACTACTTCTCCCAACACACCAGGCGAGGAGGGCACAGTGCTGCTCCTACCTCACAGCACAACTTCCAGTCCCAGTTTGGGATTGTAGCCTGGCTGCTTGCCAAAAGGGGTTGAGAGACTACTACTCCCGCGTGTAGCAAGCGATGTCACACAGCGATGCCCCTCCCTCCAGGGATCCCCATGGTCCCCAATCCTGGTCCCTGCTGAGAATGTACTCCCCCAACTCTGTGACTGAAACAGATCAAATGAAATACACAGGCAGACAGCCCAGGCGGCCGCCTTGAGCCTAGGTAAAAAGTGACCCCACGGACCTAACCGATTATGTTATCCTATAGATTCCAGGCGCTTGTATGACAAGCATTGTGAAGGTCCCTGTCTTTGTTCTTTTTCTGTTCTCAATTACCCGCGTGCTTGGGCCAGTATATCTCCTCCAACTTCCTGAGCCGCAGTATAAACACATCCCACCATATGTCTCCGCCTCCATATGTCTCTCAACTTCCTGGGCTCATCCCACCCAATCTATGTTCCCCACCATAGTACCAAAGACCTACCATAATATCCACCAAAGCTTTAGAAAGCAGCCACCTTGGAAAGTCCCCGATAAGAACACAGGCCCGTCTTGTGAGAGCGTGGGAACCAATAAAAAACTCGCTAAATGTACTAAACTTAAACTGTTAACCAATTGTAAAAGCTGTAACCTAGAGAATTCCCTCGTTCCTCCTGCAACTTACAAGTCCTGTTTACATTAGGCAACTATAAAAGGCAAAGCACATGCATTGTTCGAGGCCGCTCCTTGTATTTGTAGAACGGAGGGACGCAAGTCGAAACTTGCATTAAAGATCCTCTCGCCCGGCTTGGCTTTGACTCTGGACTCTGGTGGTCTTCTTCGGGGAATAAACGGTCTGGGCATAACATGACCAACAGGCAAGGTGGAACAGGAATTAAAAGAAATTAAAAGAAATTCAAGTGTATGTAAGCAGAAACTCAGTTCTATGTAAGAAAACCCAGCTCCCCCTGAGAAAGAGAAAGAGCTGGAGTCCTTTAAAAACTTACTGCTTGTTTTTCTGTGGCTAGTGAGCCTCATCTCTCCTCCCTTCCCAGGCATTGTGAGCTGGTGCTGACCAAGCCAGCAGGGAGCTGGGTCTCTAGAGGGTGCTCCAGAGCTTTGGGACTGACCAAAGCTTCTCTGCTGAGAGGTCCCAGGTGAGTCCCTACTTCTGGCCTCACCCAATCTGCTGCCCTCCCCAGCTCCATCCACTCACCACAGGCTGGCTGATCCAGATGCATCCCAAAAGTCATCAGTTCCATTGGGTCACCACTACCTCAGCTTCTCCAGTGACCCCTACAGGGAGACTCCATACTGAAGTCGGCATAATGAACGCAAGCCAGGGGGACCAGAGGGCCCGTTGGTCTCTCTCCACACATGAGGGAAGTTTGTGTGGTGAGGTCATGGGCAGTGTCTGCATTTCTGCCATGAACAGGGCTCTAGTGGAAATACTTTCATTATCCCTTTTTAAATATCCCTTTGGACCAGTTTTAGTAGTTTGCTAGGGGACCTTATTATAAAATATTATACATGGTTATATAGTGATAACAGTGATAACTCTCTTAATTCATTTTTTTCATTTGGTTTTTAAGATTAAGTACTCCACGGCTACACACTAATGAAACCGTGTAGACAAAGCCTCAGATTATGAACCAGGGTCACCTGTGGAAGGTCCCCGCTGAAGCCAGTCAGCCTATCAGCCTGTCCCTCAGTCCCAGCAGTATAAGTCCTTCCTCCAACAAGTCATTCAGTTGGCTGGCAGCAACCCCTGTTAGGATTCTGGAAGGCATCTGCTTTTCATCTTAGATTGTAACAGAAACTCAGGATGAAAAGTTTTCAAGACTTAAAAGCCCAAGTCTCTTATATATTTAGTGTAATTTTGGGTATTAGAAAATCAGTATTTTCAGCATCTTTGAAATCACAATGCAAAAACAGCCTCAGCTTCATAAGACCAACCCTTGGTATCTCTGTTGTGCAAAGTAGGCTAAGATAATGCCCCAAAAAGCATGTTATATGCAACATTATGCTCACTCCAACAACAGAATTATCACACGTTAATTCAGGGGGGTCTTTATAAGACATAAAAAAAAAAAAAAAAAAAACTTTCTTGAGAGGGAAAATTTTACAAATCAAAAAGTTTCTAGAACATAACATTTACATCTTATAACAAATAAATTATGTGCACAACTCTTTTCCTATGAATACATTAGTTTTCCATAATACTTTTCATTTTAGCTTGAAAATACCAGTTGCTTAAAAAAAAAAAGACACAAAACAAAACCCCAGAAATTTTTTTTTTTTTGAGACAGGGTCTTACTCTGTCACCCAGGATGGAATGCAGTGGTCGAATCTCAGCTCACTGCAGCCTCAACCTCCCTGGCCCAAGTGACCTTCCCACCTCAGCCTCCTAAGTAGCTGGGACTACAGAGGCATGGCACCACACCTAATTTTTATTTTTGTTTTTTTGTAGTTACAGGGTCTCGCTATCTTGCCCAGGCTGGTCTTGAATTCCTGAGCTCAAGCGATTCACCTGCCTTCGCCTCCCAAAATAATTACAGGTTGTGGGCCACCATCCCTGGCCTATTTTTTTAAAAGCTGATAAAGAAATAACACACCAGTGCCTTCTGGGGGAAAAGCTTTCAGGGAAGCAGTCATTTATAGAAGATGCTACCATGGTGAAATGGGGGAACTAATCCAGAAAAATTCATACTTTCTTTTTTTAGATCTTCACTCCAATCAGCCTCATGCACAAACATTCCTGACCCTCACTTCAGTAATACACTTTTGCCTCTCTCTCTTTTACACTTTCTCCCTGTAGCTGATTTTTTGTGACTCCCTGGCAGGAAAAGAGAAAACATGCTATTAATTGAGCACTATTATGTGTCATGGACTGTGGTAAATACCTTCAAGAAGAAAGTCTGGGCTAAAAGGGCTTCACCTCAGTCTACAGGATGTACCTCACAGGGTCTTTGAACGTTTGGTGACAGGCATTCTGGGCACGTCTTCCAGGCTGAGGTGTAGCCCTTATGGAACAGACTCACTCTAGAAGAAGCTCAAGTCCCACCTCAAATTTCTGTCTCCTCTGTCTGGGGCTATCAGGGGGGACAGAAGCCAAGGGCATCCTTGGGGATCGGCCATAGGAGCTGCTCCCTGGGTGGGGAGATGGAAGCTAGCAGCTCAGAATGGGGACACAAGATGAGTTCCAAACAGCTCTGTCACAGAGAGTGTCAGCAGAGCTTTGTGACATCAATTGCAAAGAGAAGGGGCATGTGACAGAAGAAGCCCTGATGAGTCACAGCCCATTCTGAGGAAAGGGAGAAGAAAGTAGCTTCCTGAAGTTCTCTTGCCTTGTTAACCCATTGCATTTATTCTGAGAGGCTCCTGCCAAAAACAAAGACATTCCACTTCCATCTCCTTACACGCTAAGCCAGAAATATGTGAGTTATAATTCAACTGCACAGACCTCTCTATTTTATTCCCCCTTAAATGATACCTGTAATACTAATACGTTCCTCAAAATTTTTACCTCACATACGGGAGACAGAAGAAATAGGGCTTCAACACTGAGTTAATTAAAATAATTCAAGCTAATTATTTTCCTTCATGCCATAAACTGTGAACAGTTTTCATTATTCTTTGGGTGTTGTTACATGCTTAAGCAGCCAAGCAGGCATCTCCTTAATCTTTACTAATGATTCCAAGGAAAGGCAAGTGTACTTCAAAGTATGTGAAATGTACGGGGTGAGAGAAGAAAAGGTTGTAGCTGGAGCTTCCAACATTCAATCAGGTTTAATTTATTTACTTTGTCCCAGTATATAATTCTATTATTTTATTTTTGTTTGGTACCTTTGTTCAATTTTACTTTTGATTGACAAATAGTAATTTACATATTTATGGTGTACAATGTAAAATTTTCATACATGCATACATTGTATAATGATCAAATCAGGGTAACCATCATATTCACCACCTTAAACATGTACTATTTATGTTATGAATATCAATGGAATTAAAATGAAAATGTTTATCAGTGTTGTCCTTGCCTCAATTTGTTTTACACATTAGTGTCTAAGGCAATGCACTGTTCAGTTGTCCACTTCAGTGAGCTTTTGAAGTTAATTTCTTGCTCTCAGAAAAAAATACTGCTCCTATCATTTTCTTCAGTCTCCAAATTTAAATGCACAATAAACATTCTGGACAGTATAGAAAAATTACTAGACTGAGGATTGTGGTAAATTCCAAATCACATTAATTGGAATAAAGGGTATCCACAGGCTCTTCCATTATTCATGTGTAATTGTTAGCTGTGGTCATTAACACTTGGAATTGTCTAATTGACTAATATTTAGCTTTGTAATAAATGTTAAATATTATCTATATGGTATTTTGAGTATTCTATTTACCAAGGAGATGAATCCTCTTTCATATATGGTAAATTACTTATTCATTTATTTTACTGTGCACATTAATATTTTAATATTGTATGTATTGCAGATTTTTGTGTCAGTTTTTTGTCTTTTAACTCTCTAATTTTAATATATTTGAATTTGTTAGTTTCTTCTTTTCTCTTTTCCTTATATCAAAAACTGCCTATTCTTTATCAAAAAATAACCCCTGGTGACTTCTGCAAGTTTTCCAGTTGTATTTTGCACATTTGAATCTACAATCAATTATTATCTACAGAATAGAGAGGAATGAATGCATTTTACCAATTAAGGCCAGGTACGTGATTCACACTGCACTCAGGAGTTTGAGACCAGCATGGCCAAGATGGTGAAACCCCGTCTCTACTAAAAATACAAAAATTAGCCAGGTGTGGTGGTGGGCACCTGTAATCCCAGCTACTCGGGAGGCTGAAGCAGAAGAATCGCTTGAACCTAGGAGGCGGAGGTTGCAGCGAGCCGAGATCGTGCCACTACACTCTAGCCTGGGTGACAAAGCAAAGCTATGTCTCAAAAAATAAATAAATAAAATTTAAAAAACAAAGAAAAATATTAAAAGTAGGAGATAAAAAACAGAGGTAAGCCATAAATTTGTAGGCACCATCCATACAGCCTTTATAGAACCCAGAACAAAGATAAGTAAATGTTGAGTATAAGTATTTAATATTTAGTCAAATATTGTTAATAGATAAAGATAAAAGAAAACATTTTCAAAATATGAAGACAAAGAAAGTTTATTACCAGATATTCTTATTATTATACCTCAGAAAGAAATGAAAAACAGACACTTGTAAACATATGGGAATTATCTATCATATATATTAAACTAAAAACGAGAGAACTGACAGCATTAATTTCAAAAGTATTTAGACACATTTAAACTGTAAGTTCATATATTTAAGTTAAATTAGATGGCAACTTCTGTACTACTTAAATTAAGTGGTGACAGAATAATCTGTTTTTAATAAAAATAACTTGGTAACTTTCTGTCTCAGTTTCCGTCACACTGATTATCTTTTTATCACATCTGGGTAGCACTGAAGGACTGACAGTGGCATATACATTGCCCACAAGCCTCTGGACACCCAGGACAACAGGGTCATATGACCATAGCAAGGCTGAGGTAAATGAGACGATGAAATCAACCCAGTAGATGACCACAAAGAAACTCACTAGGAGCAAGATGGTCAGAGTGGCACTTTTCTCTGGGGAAGGTCTTGGGGAGAGGCGGGTGCTGTGAAAGTACCGGAATTTCTTCTGGTGCCTGAACAAAAGAACCACCAGGTATGCACTTGAAAGCAGCATTATTCCTATAAACAAAACATTTCTGGATAATGACAGAGTAAGAAACAGTCTTCTGATGATTGAGTTCATGGTGGAAAAGTGAATAGTATTTACTGAGACGCAGAAGAATGCTCAGGGTCACACTGGAAGAAGCTATAGTGTACAAGATGAGATTACTACTGAAAAAAAAACTAGAAAAAACATAAAAAGAAGAAGAAATGGCAAGTGAAAATGGTGGATTTATGGTTAAACCTCACCAACCAAGAGCTGCTGGGGCTGATAGAACACTCACTGGCCTGCAGAACACTCAGGAGGCAGGCGGTGCAGATGAAGAAACTTATCATCTTGTTTAGGTAGAAAAATACGTTACACTTGAAGTTATTCTGAAAATACAGTGACTCAAACCGACCTGGAGAAAACAATGACACCATAGTAAGGAGCATCACTATGTGGTTGAGGGCCAAGTGATAAATGGTCAGGTCAGTGGGCTTAGGCCTGCATTACAAAAGAAGTATGAAGACGTGGAAGAATGAGGAAGCTGATGGTTGAGATTCCAATGCCAGCTTGGAAAAAAGAGGTATTCTTTAATGAAAACATAAGTGAAATGTAATAATCTAAACTGAGGAAGAGAAACATATTTTGAGTATCTCAAAATAAGACTTTACATCACAAATGTCATTATGGTATGTTCAAAATCATCACTAACATGTTTTAATCTCATAAAATTCTTTATTCATTAATTCTAGTACATAAATTTTCAAAAATGGTCTCAGCATTATTTTATACACTATATATAGTGTACAAATATATATATATTCCAAGAATATTTATGTGTATACATAATTCAATTTTTTTGAAAAAAAATCTGACTGACTCTCACATCACAGCATAAATTTTCTCAGCCTCTCTTTCACATTTAAGAACTTCTGTGATTACCTTAGGCTCACACTCAACTCAGATAAGATCAGATGCATTCAGGTTGGTATGGTTGTAGACACCAAACTCGTAATTCAAATTAATCTCCTTATTTTAGAGTCAACTGATTTATCACCCTTGATTGTATCTGCAGCCTCTATTCGTCTTTGTCATGTACCATAATATATTCCTAGAACCCAGGCGTCAAGACATGGGCACTTTTGTGGGGCATTATTTCATTTATCACAACTCCTATTGACTGTATTTTATTTAAATAATCCTGGCTCTGTCCACCTTGTGTTTCCATCCCAGAGAACCCTTATGTAAACTTTTTTTTTTTGAGACAGAGTCTCACTCTGCTGCCCAGGCTGGAGTGCAGTGACACAATCTCAGCTCACTGCAACCTCCAGCTCACTGCAACCTCCACCTCCCAGGTTCACGTGATTCTCGCACCTCAGCCTCCCATGTACCTAGGATTATAGGTGCCCACCACCATGCCAGGCTAAGCCTTGTATTTTTAGTAGAGACAGGGTTTCACCATATTGGTCAGGCTGTTCTCAAACTACTGACCTCAGGTGATCCGCCTGCCTTGGCCTCCCAAAGTGCTGGGATTACAGGCATGAGCTACAGCACCTGGCCTGTAAACTTTTATATCATGGAAGAAAATTGCAACCAGCACGGTAGCTCATGCCTGTAATCTCAGCACTCTGGAAGGCTGAGGTGGGCAGATCATTTGAGGTCAAGAGTTCAAGACCAGCCTGGCCAACATGACAAAACCCTATCTCTACTAAAAACACAAAAATCAGCCAGGAATGGTGGCATGTGCCTCTAATCCCAGCTACTCGGGAGGCTGAGGCATGAGAATCATTTGAACCTGAAGGGCAAAGGTTACAATGAGCTGAGATCACGCCACTGCACTCCAGACTGAGTGACAAGAGTTAGAACCTGTCTCAAAAAAAAAAAAAAAAAAGAAGAAGAAGAAAAGAAGATTGCTAAAATCCAGCTCTCAATATTAAAATGACCTACACTACCATTCTCTGCCTTTTAACATAAAATAAATTGCATTAAAATGATAACTTGTTGATCCTTGTTGAGACTTCAGTTATTACAGAGATATCCTTTCATGCCCTTGAAAAATACTAAGGTCTTTAATACTGAAGATAATTTGCTGTATCTTAAAGAGAATATCTCTGTATCAGAACACTTTATAAATTTATGAAATACTTTTGCAATTGCTTTCTCTTGTTACTGTCCCTGGATATAGGCACTATTATTGTATCCAATTAAGTTAATCCAGGGCTTAGAATAATTTACCTTTATAACACACACACACACACACACACACACACACACACACACACACATTAAATTAGCAAATAAATTACTCAAACTTCAAGATAAAAATGTTAAGTTATGATTTCAAGGTCACTTACAATTATACCAACTTATAAATGTAATATATGTAAGACAATGAAGATAATTTGACAACATTTTTAGATTATACTGAGAAATTCACATCTAAGTTAGAACACTGCTCTAATATCAACTGATGTGGATGCATTTACAGACTAGAAATTTTGTAGTTGATATAATCATTGTTGTTTTATCTCCCAATGCATAATCTAGTACATGTAAACATTTATGTCAATGTCCAGAACCAAACAGCAGACAATTGCCACCAATATATACTGGTGCCTTCAACAAATTTAGGTTTTGCTTTCATGTTAGATCGAGAAGCTCCCATATTATGTCAGATTAAAGGCACAATAATCTCTCCATTTAAAGTACAACAGTTCAGTACCAACAAAACAATAGTTGTACTTGAACTACTAATATATAAATAATTATTTAGTAAATATATAACAATCACTTTACAAATATACTGTGTGTATTGCAAGTCATGTCCCAGAAACAAATAATAAAATTACAAAAAAAAAAAAAAAAAAAAAAGATAAGAATTCTAATACTTTTTATTTGCCCAATGTTGTGTCCAGGTCACATATTTTAATACATCCTGCACATTTTTAAATAACTACTACCTACTACAAAAGAGTTTGTCTGTTAAATTATCAATTTTTTTATCTAATGAGGATGTTGAGGACATTAGTCCTGAGTCTAGAGGAAAGAACAGTGATTTTCACAGACTAGGGTTAAATAATTAAGTATAAAACATTTAGTTCAATTTGAATTTTAGGTAAATAATGGATAATGATTTTGTGTAAATATCTTCAAAGAATTGCTTACACATACTACAGAAAAATATGCAAATATTGCATAGCTGTATAAAAAAGTTTTCTGTTGTTTATTCTAATTTTAAGCTTAAGTGTGTATTCTGTATTTTAATTTGGTAAATCTGCCACATCTACCATAAAATTATCACAAAATTTGAAATAACATGTTACAGGGCTGAGGGACACAGAATAGAAAAAAATTTATACAGGCCATATGATTTGGTCAGAATGTAAAAGAAAATTGCTTCCTGAATAATATACTAAAAATATAAATTGAGATGAACATGTGAGATCTCACTATGAGATGTGGCAACCAGATATTGCTTGGGCTGAGAATAAAGACCCTGAGCAATCTCAAAGACTGACAAGACAGGTCAAGTACATTCTCATTATACTTGATTTATCTTCTAAACAGTGCAAGTTTACATACACACACACACACACACACACAGTGATGGGGAAGATAACACCATTAAATGGACTAAGAATAAAAGAGTGATTACAAAATTTGCAAATTTAGATCATATGTCTAAAGAAGACAGTTTTAAAAGACATTAGCCATACACAAGGACCCAAGTACTATTATGCATAGAATAATATTCTATTTTTGGCTGTGCAAAGTGACTTATGGCTGCAATCCTAGCACTTCTAGAAACTGAAATAAAAGGATAGCTTGAAACCAGGAGTTCAAGTCCAGCCGAGTCAAAATAGTGACTTCCTTTCTCTACTTTTTAAAAAAAATTTAAATTAACTGGGTGTGGTGACACAAGCCTACAGTCCTAGTTCCTAAAGAGAATGAAGCAGGTGAATCACTTAAGCTCATTAAACTGTGGCTGTAGTTAGCTATAATCATACCTCTGCACTCCTACCTGGCTACCTGGGTGACAGAGTGAAAGACTGTTCTCTGAAAAAAAAAAAAAAAAAAGATATTATATCTTGGAGAAAATAAAGTTAAATAAAGTCTATTTCCTTATTTTTATAATAATGTCTAATTGACAGAGATACTTAAAATAGCAATTGATCTACAGAATTTTACACTGTACCTGATTTAGATTAAAGTTACATATAGCCTAAATAATGAAATAAAATAATGCACTTGTTTTATTATTGTTTTGATAGCTTCATGGTCATTACCAATTTTATCATATTCTATGAATGGCACTTAAGACTTATGACTGGTCACTGACAAAGTGGTTATGAGAATTGCAAGTGACAAGTGATGGGGGTGGATGATTTAGTGGCAATAGTTGAAACCTTTAAAATAGAGCTAGGCATTGTAGAAAAAAAACACTTTTCAACCTAGATTATTACATGAAAAAAATGTGAAATGCAGAAATGCCAAGAAAACCCCAATTATGATAGGTATAAAATAATAACTGAATAGATTAAGTACATTTCAATTTGTTTGGCAATTTAACTTACTGTTGGATGCAGCTAGGATGTTTGCTAACATAAATTTTTATGATCTCAAGACAATTACTTCTCAGGTCCCTGAGCAAAAAAATAAGACTATGAAAGTGTCACTGAAGAAACAGGAGACAAAAAAACACTTGAGGGGCTTGGTCACAAGCCATGCCATGGGCTACAAATTGGGGAAATTTTAAAAATCTGCCAAGTAGTGTGTGTGTGTGGGGGGGGGGGTGTCTGTGTGTTTTAATCTCTAGGATGAAGAGTATATGTGAGCAAAATAAAATATAGCATTTTTATTTTTTAAAGCTTGTGAGTTTTTGGTCTATTATATCTCTGGGCATCACTCTAATGTGAAGATGAGGCTGTATCTAAAATTCAGTTTGGGAGGAAAGACATCTGTGTCCTCTGTACCTCAGGTACACTGATCAAGATCAGTAGAGGTCCCTCCCTTCCGACTTTCTCCCTTATGAATGCATGAAATGTAGAGTTTGTTATGAATAATTTTAAGACAAATTAAAATAATCTGAAGTTCAAGGACATACAGGTTTACTATTGATTATGTTTTTAAGATGCTTCTGAGCTTGTGGGTCACAATCTCTATCAGCATTATTTTGTGTATTTATTCTACCCTAATTTCATCCTGTCTTTCATTTTAAAGAAACACTGACACGGCCGGGCATGGTGGCTCACGCCTGTAATCCCAGCACTTTGGGAGGCTGAGGTGGGCGGATCATGAGGTCAGGAGATCATCTTGGCTAACACAGCAAAACCCCGTATCTACTAAAAACATACAAAAAAATTAGCCAGGCGTAGTGGCGGGTGCCTGTAGTCCCAGCTACTCAGGAGGCTGAGGCAGGAGAATGGTGTGAACCCGGGAGGCAGAGCTTGTAGTGAGCCGAGATTGCCCCACTGCACTCCAGGCTGGGCAACAGAGCAAGTCCGTCTCAAAAAAAAAAAAAAAAAAAAAAAAAAAAAAAAAAAAAAAAAAAAAGAAAGACAAAAAAGAAAGAAACACAGACACAAAGAACACTATTTCTGCAGAAATAGCTAACTTACTAATTTCAACAACTGACTTGACATTTACTAGTTATATTTATGAATACATGTTTTAACTAGATTATAAACTTAGCCAGGCATGGTACCTCACTCCTGTAATCCCAGCACTTTGGGAGGCTGAAGCAGGCAGATTACTTGAGGTGAGAATTTCCAGAGGAGCCTGGTGGACATGGTGAAACCCAGTCTCTACTAAAAATACAAAAGAATTAGCCAGGCATGGAGGTGGAGGTTGTAGTCAGCCAGCACCATGCCATTGCACTCCAGCCTGGGTGACAAAGTGAGATGACTATATAGAGAGAAAGAGAGAGAGAAAGAGAGGAAGGAAGGATGGGAGAGAGGGAGGGAGGGAGGGAAAACTAAAATCAGAACTTAGAAGTGATAGGGATACAATACGAGAAGACCCTGTTTGAAAAGGAAATACTATATCCTTAATATTTTTGTAAATTATTACTCTCTTATCACTAAGCAATCTCACCTAAAGAAATATAAAAACAACTTTATAAGTTTGGTTGGTTTATAAAACACAGTAATAAAACTTAATTAATTTAAGACAATATTTTAAGTTATGATAAATATTGCAAGTCCCCATTCAGGTAAGATTTTAACTCTGTAAAGATTTAATAAATAGCAAAATGTGACATTCTTAGATAGTTATGTGGTAATCAGAAAAAAACTATTAAAAATTTTATAAAACAATGAAAAGGAT
The DNA here is from genome assembly GCF_001698545.2 of Rhinopithecus bieti. Classification (NCBI taxonomy): domain Eukaryota; kingdom Metazoa; phylum Chordata; class Mammalia; order Primates; family Cercopithecidae; genus Rhinopithecus; species Rhinopithecus bieti. The sequence continues at coordinate 10,114 of NW_016807452.1, read as the reverse complement.
CTTTATGATTTCTAATAATAATTATTATAAAGTACAGTAAATATCTAATATATTCAGATAACACAATTTTAAGCAATCCTAAAATATTATAAACACGTTAATGATTCTCCAAACTAAAAGAACAAAGAAAACTAAATAATCTCTCAATTGGCTTATATTTGTTTTAAAATATAAAATTTTACATCAATGAATAAAATAAGGTGTCATATAGCTAATTTATTAAATTCCAACTCAAATACAACAACATGAAAATACAAAGGTCTTTCCACAAATCTATAAATGTATGTACTCATAAGAGTAAATTTGTATTTTATCTTGAAAACTGTTCTGCTGTTAGCAGTGATTCAGTGATAATTAGACTGTGATTACGAGAAGCAATTCTTCTAACATTCCACTGAGAAAATGTTGCGTCATGCCACCACCCACTTGAGTCTTAAGCTCTCACTGTTTATGCAGATGAATAATAGACACTCACCCAGCTGAGACTTTCAGTTGAATCTTTGTAGGTAGGTTGAGGACCACAATATGCTACAAGGAAATGATGCCAGGAGCTCATCTCCCTTTAGGCCAATAATTGTCATGTCACCTGTAGAAGCAGGATAGCCAAGGGGTAAAGGTTATTAGAAAGAAGTCAACAAGGGGAAAACTAAACTTAACTCCTGAAAAACAGCAGGTGAGGAACAGATGGGCTTTAAACTTTGTCACGTCTGATCTCGCTTTCATGGTAACCTTGCCCAGGTGGGTGGTCTGGTCTAAGTCCTTGTCAACAAAACAGAAGTCAAACAATATTTTTACTTAAAAGAAACAGAATATAATATTGGGTTTCTTGATGTAACCCCATTGGTTCCAGAGTGTCCTGTAGTATTCATACATGTTCCTCAATGGTCTCAGGGTAACAGCTAGACTCTAAGCTACTCTGTTGGGATAAGAAAAATGTCCCCCTTTTCAGGACAACTTAGAAGAAATGCTTTTCACCACAAGAAACAGAGTCCTGAGCCAAGGCATCTGGCAGGGAAAGGAAAATGTAAATTTCTTTTCACTTGCAATATATTAGGCCTGGTACATTTATCAAAGGCAAAATGAACACCTCCTCTGCAAGAAGCACTGATGTTTGGGGAATGCACTTTTTTCGTATAACTTACTTGGATGTGAATTTCCAGCCACCTGTGTTTCTGTGTTCTGTCCTCCCATCTCTCAGCATCATCTACTGTTTTCAGTCACAGGGGTGTTTAATTTTACAAACTCAGCATTAGATCATCCACTTTTGGCAACTGCCAAGATTTTGCTTTGTGCCATTTATCAGCCATACCTGTAATATAATTAACTCTAACTGTAAACTTAACCCTTATTGTGACTGCAACATTTAGAACCCGATGCTAAAGTGATTGCTTTTCTTTTCACAAACCAATGGATCTTGACAAAGGGCATCAGCTTACCCTGTAAACAGGCTACAGTTCAGCATGGTGTGTTCTCATGTGTCATATCTGATCCTCAAAGAAACAAATCTTTCAATTGGCCTCAGTCAGAAACATCTTTACTTCTAGACTTTCAATCACTGTCTGCAAATATAATGCTGCTACTATGTCAAACCCACTTTAATCTATTATCAGGTGCCATCCCCACAATCTCATTGCTCAGCTTAGGTAGTTTCTTAGGTCTTGATTTGTTATTTTGATTGCCTTTTTATGTCTTGATTTGAAGTTTCTTTATTTCTTCCTTTTTTGAACCAGTGCTCAAAAACAAAACTATCAACAAAGACATATTCACAGCAAAGCTATTTAAGTAATCACGACATTTCAGATTTTTTTTTAAGTGAAGATAACTTGTGCTAGTATATCTATCTTCCACGTTTGTAGATGGCCACCTTCCACTGTTCTCTCACAGGAAAAAGAGAGGTAGAACGAGAGAGTGCATGCTCTTTCTCTTGTTAAAAGACCACAGTTCTATGTTAGTACCATCCAACCCTTTTGAACTTATTCAACCTTAATTCCCTCCTAAAAATCCTATCTCTAGATACAATCATATTGGTGGTTAGGTTTAACCATAATAATTTTGAGGAAGACCCAGTTTAGTTCATAAAGGGGAAAAGAGCCATATAAAGGTTACATTTCTGTATCTCATTAAAGCTAAGTGAGTAAAAATGTCAAACAGATTCTGATAAGATGTATATTATAAGCCTTGGAGAAAACAATAAGAAAATAAACAAAAAATGCATAGAAAATTATTACAGAAATTATAATATTGCATGGAAAATATTTACTTAATGCAAAAGAAATCAACGAAGTTAGAAAAAATTTAAAAAGACTACATGAGACATACAGAAAGCAAAAAGTAAAATGGGAGCTATAAATTTAACTCTATTGAGAATTCATTAAATATGAAATAATTAAATAATCAAATCCAATGGCAGAGATTGTGAGACTGGATATAAAAACAACATATAACTAACTGGTGTCTACAAGACATTCCTTTTTAAATCAAAGAGACAAACAGAATAAAAGTAATTAAATAAAAACATGAACTATAAGCAAGTAAGAGTAGCTATATCAAAATCTGACAAAATAGTAATAAGTTACTACTAAAGATAAAAGAGACAGTTTATAATTAAAAGTGTCAATTCAACATGAAGACATTAAAAACTATACATATATTAATGTACCTAGCAAAAGAACATAAAACTTCCAAAAGCAAACACAGAGAATAAAGAAATAGAGATAATAAAAATAACAAGTAAAGGGAACTAAGCTATGAGGATGCAAAGACTTAAGAATAATACAATGGACTTTGGAGACTTGGGGGAAAGAGTGGGAGGAGGGTGACATAAAAGACTACACATTGGGTACAGTGTATACTGCTTGGGTGATGGCTGCACCAAAATCTCAGAAATCACCACTAAGGAACTTATTCATGTAACCAAACAACACCTGTTTCCCCAAAAACCTGTTGAAATTAAAAGTATATGGAGGGAAAAAAATGATTGGAGACTTCAATATCCCAATTTTAATAATAGAAAAATGAGACAGAAAATCAACAATTAAAGAGACTTGAACAACACTGCAAACCAACTTGAAATGACAGTCTTACACATACTGTTCCACCCAAGATTAGAAGTACACATAGGTCAATCCTCACATAGACCATATGCTATGCCATACAATGAACAAACAGTAATAAAATAAGAATTGAAATAATTCAAAGGGTGCTTTTTTTCTTTTTTAAAATTTATTTATTTATTTATTTATTTATTTTAGATGGAGTTTCGCTCTTATTGCCCAAGCTGGAGTACAGTGGTGCAATCTCGGCTCACCACAACTCCACCTCCCAGGTTCAAGCGATTCTCCTGCCTCAGTCTCCTGAGTAGCTGGGATTACAAGTACACGCCACCATGCCCAACTAATTTTTTTTGTATTTTTAGTAGAAACAGGTTTTCACTATATTAGCCAGGCTGGTCTGGAACTCCTGAACTCAAGTGATCCACCCACCTTGGCCTCCCAAAATGCTGGGATTACAAGTGTGAGCCATCACACTTAGCCTAAACGGTGCTCTCTTTCAAAAAAAGGAAATTGAAGTCAATGCAGAAAATTTGGGAAAATTACATATATCTGGAAATTGAACAACACACTAAATAACCATCATGTCAAAATAATTGGATATTTTCAGATAAATAATAAAGTAACATATCAAAACATACAAGACACAGCAAAAACCTGCTCAGATATATTTATAGCAGTAAACACCTATATTAAAAATGAACAACCATAACTTATAACCAATAAACTAGTATTTGGCACAAACATGCAAAGGCAAATTAACTACACATCAAACCTGGAAGAAAAATATCAGTTGGAAAATACAAGAGTCATGTAGAACAGGAAGACTGGAGAATAAAATCCCTGGGGATAAGGGCTCTGAAAACTGTCCACATATTTCTGAGAATCTAGAAGCCCATATGCCTGCTCAGGACTAGGCAAGGGTAAGGTCAGTGTTCAGAAAAGCTCTAAGAAGACGTTATCAGTCATGATTGCTTTACCCCCTAATATGGTTTGGCTCTGTGACCCAACTCAAATCTCATCTCGAACTATAATCCCCACATGTTGAGGGAAAGAAGTCACTGGATTATGGGTGCAGTTCCCCATTTCTGTTCTCAGGACAGTGAGTAAACTCTCACGAGATCTGCTGGTTTTATAAATGGTAGTTTTTTCTGTTCTCTCACTCTCTCTCCTGCCACCTTGTGAAGAAGGTACTTGCTTCTCCTCCACTTTCTGCCATGATTGTAAATTTCCTGAGGCCACTCCAGTCACACAGAACTGTGATTCAATTAAACCTATTTCTTTTATGAGTTACCAAGTCTCAGGCATTTCTTTATAGCAGTGTGAGAACAAAGTAATACACAAACTCTGCACAAACAGGGGGAAAAAAAGGCGAAAACATAATCTTCCTGGTTTGTAAGCTGAGCTGCAATAATTAAGATGTTTTGGGTGAGTAAGCATTTGAGAAAATCTCTGTCAAATTACTAGTTCATAAGATAATGAAACAGAGACTTTTATTCCATACACCACAAAGAATAAAATATTTACAAAAATAACATTGAAAACTCATTAAACAAATATAAATAATCATGAGAAACAAAAATCCAAAGGATTAAAAATAATGACTTCAAAGTTACCATATTATAATATCCAAATGTACAGTTTTCAAAAACAACAAAACACAAGGCAGGCAAAAAAATATCACTCATTAACATCATAACAAATTAACAGAAACAGTCCTAGAGATATCCTAGACATTGAAAGAGATTTAAAAGTCTTTAAATGAATGGACTTAAATATGCCGAAAAACAGAGTAAACCATAAAAAAGAAAAAAAATGGGAAAATTATGTCTCATCAAATAGGAAGTATCAACAGAGATAGCAATTATAAACAAAAACATCTGAAGTCAAAAATTAAAATCACTGAAAGAAAAAAATTTACCAGAAACCCTCTACAGCAGATATGAGTTAAAACAACAAAGGAAAACAAAAAGATTAGCAAAGCTTAAGTCTGCTCAATTTTAACTATTTAGACCTACTAGGAGAAAGAGAATTAAGAAAAATTAGAAGGCTCTAAGATACTAATGAGAAATCATTACATTGCCATCACAAGGATTATGGAAAATACAAAAAGAAGAGGGAGAGCATAAAAGAATCAGAAGAAAAAAATTAAAGGAATAATGGCAGTTAAATTTCTAAACATGATAAAACTCATGAATCTACACATTCAAAAATAGAACTGAGCTCAAAATTGTATACACTCAAAGACTTCCACAAAAGACACATTACAAACTTTCAAAACCTACAGACAAAAAGACTCTTAAAAATAAAGACCCTTCATATACAAGCTTTCATAGTAAAATTAAGAACTAATTTCTTGTTAGAAACCATAAAATCATGAGACAGCAGGATGACATATTTAAAGTGATAAAAGAAAAAAAAGCCAACAAAGAACTCTGTTTTTCATAA
>NW_016807452.1:0-3433 GCF_001698545.2 Rhinopithecus bieti | reverse complement strand
AAATTATTTGGTTTTCAGATTTTATAAGTTGTTTTTCAGAAAATAATGTAGCAATCTTATCCTATGGAATGCTTAGTTTTAAAAGTCACTGTTTTAAACTTTGCATAATATCACACTCAATATTTCTAGTATGTTTATCATTATAAAAGCCATAAAAGAATAACCTTAAACAATTTTCCACTTTCAACAACAGACCATCATGAATCTACTGTCTCTATTCACTTGCCTTTTATGAATATTCTTTTTTAAAAACTGCATTCTTGTAGTAAAATTAACATTTTCTCTCTATGCAAAGATACATTCTGCCATATTTCAATCTGGTTTCTTTCACTTACTATAATGTATTTGAGATAGATTATTCTTCTTTTGCTTTATGTATTGGGAAACATATTTAGGAGAAAAAAAAAACAGAAGATATCTATGTTTCTTCATATTTTTGCCTCTTTTTCCCTGGAAATGTTGAGTCAACTACTAGCAAAAATACTAATTAAGCATTAAGAACTATACAGGTGGCTGGGCATGGTGGCTGATGCTGAGAAGCCGAGAAGAGTGTATCACCTGAGGCCAAGAGTTTGAGAACAGCCTCACCAACATCATGAAATTCTGTTTTTACTAAAAATACAAAAATTAGCTAGCATAGTAGTGTGTGCCTGTAATCCCAGCTACTCATAAGGCTGACAGACGAGAATCTTTCAAACCCAGGAGGTACAGGTTGCAATGAGTCAAAATCATACTACTCTACTCCAGCCTGGGTGAGAGAGTAAAACTGTCTCAAAAAAAGAAAACAAAAGCAAACAAACAAACAAAAAACAGTTAAAAGAAATAAGATTTAGGATTTGGTAACACAATAGAGTCAATAGTTAACAATAATCCATTGTATGTTACAAAATACCTAAAAGAGAAAATTTCAAATAAATATTTGAGCTGATAAATATCCCAATTACTAAGCTTCATCACACATTGTATGCTCTTATCAAAATATTACATGTACCCTGAATATATGTATAATTGTTATGTATCAATAAGAATTAAAAATAGGTCAGGCCCGGTGGCTTACGCTTATAATCCCAGCACTTTAGGGGGCTGAGGCAGGCAGATCACAAGGTCAGCAGTTCAAAACCAGCCTGGCGAACATCACGAAACTTTAGCTCTGCTGAAAATACAAAAATTAGCCAGGCGAGGTCATGGGTGCCTGTAATCGCAACTACTTAGGAGACTGAGGCAGGAGAATCACTTGAAACTGGAAGGCAGAGGTTGCAGTGAGCCAACATCACGCTACTGCACTCCAGCCTGGACAAGAAAGCAAAACTCTGTCTCAAAAAATAAATAAATAAAATAAAAATATTCAAAAATAAATTGCTCTCAAATAAGATAGGAATTTTAATTTTTGAAAAGATCAAAAAAACTTTGAAAAACATACAGAAAAAGATAGTTAATGTTGAATCACTTATAAAACTGAACTTTAGGGAGTCTAAAAAAAATGTGGTTTGAATTAACTTTTGCTTTATAAATTTCTTCATTTTAATTCATGTTCCAGTGCACAGAAAAATGACAGCTGCTCTCCAGGAGAATCAGAGTTTTGGTGTTGTTCTGAAGCACTTTATCTTCTCTTTCTGAGTCTCACTTTCATTTCTGTTCATAATCAAGAAGTGTGATTAGCTAATGGCCTCTCCCCTAAGAGATATGCAGTGTCCATCATCTCTTGGGCTGTAGGCAGAGATGTGAGTTTGTGATCCCTGCAAGACAACACCAGACCCAGCTGATCCACAATGACCACAATGCTGCACTTTTAAAAAGTCAAGCCCTGAGATTTTAATCCGCAAATATTCACCATTGCTTTCTGGTACATGGTAGATGTGAGTAGCCTCTTAGAAAATCAGACAACCCTGTTTGCTGACAATGAAGCAGGATAAAACAGCACAGATCCGGGGACCCCACACATAGCTTCAAATGGGAGGCTCATCAGACTAACAAAGAACTTTTCAACAGGAATCCTACCATTTGCCAAGAGATTAGATGCCAATATTCAACATTCTTTAAAAAAATTCTAACCAAAATTTCATATCAACCAAATTAAGCTTCAAAAGTAGAAAAGAGATAAGATCCTTTTAAGATAAGCAGATGCTAAGGAAATTTGTTACCACCAGGCTGGCCTTAAGAGAACTGCTAATGAAAGCACTAAATAGGAAAAAAGAAAGACCATTACCAGCCACTACAAAAACACATTGAAATACACAAACCACTGACACTATAAAGCAACTGCAAAACAAAATCACTAGTTTTACACAATAATGAAGTCTGCCAAATAACCAGCGATGATCAAATGATAGAATCAAATCCACACTTATCAACACTAAGCTTAAATATAAATGGGCTAACTGTCCCAAATAAAACAAAGCAGCAAGTTGCATAAAGGATCAAGACCCACTGGTATATTGCCTTCCAGACACTTATGTTACATAGGCTGAAAATAAAGGAATGGAGAAAAACCTACCACGCAAATAAAAAGACAGAAAAAAGTAAGGGTTGCAATCTTTATTTCTGAAAAAAAACAGACTTTAAATCAAAAGGATTATGAAAATATAAAAAGGGCATTACAAAACGGTAAAGGGCTAACTATGCTACATATATACACACCCAACACAAAAGTATCCAGATTTATAATGCAAGTTCTTAGAGGCTTTAAAGAGACAAAGACTCAGCTGAGCACGGTGGCTCATGACTGTAATTCCAGCACTTTGGGAGGTCAAGGCGGGTGGATCATGAGGTCAAAAGGTCAAAACCATTCTGGCCAAAATGGTGAAACCCCATCTCTACCAAAAATACAAAAATTAACTGGGCCTGGTGGTGAATGCCTGTAGTCTCAGCTACTAGAGAGGCTGAGGCATGAGAATCACTTAAACCCGGGAGGCAGAGGTTACAGTGAGCTGAGATTGTGCCATTGTACTTGAGCCAGGACGACAGACCAAGATTTCACCTCAAAAAAAAAAAAAAAGAAAAAAGAAAAAAGAGACACACACTCTTACACAACGGTAGTGGGGAACTTTAAAACTTCGCTAACAATATTAGACAGATCATTGCAACAGAAAATTAACAAAGATATTCAAAACCTGAAATTAGCACTGTGTTAAATGAACCTGACAGGTACATACAGAACTCTCTAACCAAAAGCAATAACAACTATACTGTTTTTATCACGATGTGATACACACTGTAAGATCAATCACATAATTGGATATAAAGTACTACTCAGCAAATGAAAATAACAGATATAGCAATCTCTTGGACCACAGCACAATCAATTTAGAAACCAAGACTAAGAAATTCACTAAAAACCGGGGGGCGAAGCAAGATGGCCGAATAGGAACAGCTCCAGTCTCCAACTCCCAGCGCGAGCGACACAGAAGACCGGTGATTTCTGCATTTTCAACTG
>NW_016807451.1:0-1287 GCF_001698545.2 Rhinopithecus bieti | reverse complement strand
TCTGCACAACTCTTTTGTGATGCTTATATTTATCTCATAGAGTTAAATCATTCTTTGGACTGAGCAGTTTGAAATCACTGTTTCTGTGGACTTTGAGAAAGGACATTTGTTAATGCTCCTTAGAATATCCTGAAAAAGAAATAACCTCAGAAATAAATCAGAAGGAAGCTTTCTGTGAAACTGCTCTGTGTCATGTGAATTCCACTCACACAGTTAAGCTTCTCTTTTCATTGAGCAGTATCATAACACTGTTTTTGTTTAGTCTGTGAAGGGATATTCAGGAGTGCTTTGAGGCTTATGGTGAGAAAGGAAACATCTTCAGATAGAAACTGGAGAGAAGCTTTCTGAGGAGCTGCTTTGTGACGTGTGCATTCCACTCACAGAAATATACCTTTCTTCTACTATAGGATTCCGGAATCCCTATTGGAGAAAGAGCTACCAAGAGATATTAGGAAGTATAGGGAGGGCTATGGTGAAAAGGAAACATCATCAGACAAAAACTGAAAAGAAGATTTCTGAGAAGCTGCATTGTGTTAGATATATTTATTAATCTTGTATACTTAAAACTTTTCTTATATTACACAGTTTGGAAACGCCGTCATGCAAGGGTCCACGAAGGGACATTCGGGAGCACATACAGGCCTACAGTGAAAGAGGAGATATCTTCAGGTAAAAACTGCATAGAAGCTTTCTGAGAAACTACTTTGTGATGTATGCATTATACTCAGGGAGTTATACCTCTTTTCTCACAAGGCAGCATTTGAACACTGTTCCACTGAAATCAAAAAAATGATACTTCGGAACGCATTGAGGACAATGGTGAATAGTTAAATATACTGAAATAAAATCGAGCAAGAAGCGTTCCAAGAATCTGCTCTCTGATATGTGCATTCACTTCACAGAGTTAATGCTTACTCTATGTTGCCCAGTTTCAGAACTCTGTCTTTGAAGAATCTGTGAAGGGATATTGAGTGACACCTGGAAGCTTGTGGTGAGCAAGGAAACGTGTTTTGATGAAACCTGCAGAGAAACGTTCTGAGCAACTGCTTAGCGATGTGTGTATTCGTCTCCTAGAGTTAAACCATTCTTTATATTGAAGAGCTTGAATTCACTGTTTTTCTGGAATCTGAGGAAGGACATTTGGGAATGATCCTTAGAATATGGAGAAAGAAATATCCTCAGGTAAAATCCAGAAGGAAGCTTTCTGTGAAACTGCTCTGTGTCATCTTAATTTCTCTCACTCAGTAAGCCTCTCTTTTCATTGAGCAGTTTTCTAGCCCTGTGTAT
>NW_016807450.1:0-12746 GCF_001698545.2 Rhinopithecus bieti | reverse complement strand
CGTACCAGTGCTTTTTAAACATACATCTTGGAGAATCTTTTAGTAAAGTCTGTTATATGAATGGGACTAGTTATTTAACTACTCCCAATTTTATTTCTGGCCTCTTGCTAATGTATTTAGTGTATCTTTTGTCATTAGTGTATATAATGCTTTTATTTTAAAATACAGTATTTTCTGATTTATTTTCAGTAAGCATGGATAAAAGTACATATGCATTTTACAGTTTGATAGTAATTGCCAGCAATATATGAGACTACTTATGTCTACATCCTTAACATCACAGTATGTTACACAACTTTTTGATCTTTCTAATCTGATAGGTGAAAAGTGGCATCTTAATGAAGTTTTAACTTGCATTTCCTTATGAGTGAGATTAAATTTCTTGTCAGTTTTATGAGTCAGTTATTTCTGAAATATCTGCATTGTATCTTTTGCCCATTTTTTTTCTTTTTTGCATTATTGGTACCCATTTATTACAATTTTATACTAATAGGAACAATCAGTGTCAAATGATGAGCAAAACAGATATGATTCCTGCGCTCATGGTACTTACAGTCTGTTGGAATAGAAAGATAGTAAACATACAAATATGCAATTAAATTTTCTATTATGTTATGGAAGAAAAGTTAGATTTTCTGAAAGATAACAGTTTAGGTTGAATTTGGGTGGGATGTGGTGGCCAGTAATAGCCCTTAAGGAACCTGTAAGAACCAATGAGGCAAATAATTGAAGGGAAAACATTCCAGGCGGATGGACAGCATGGACAGCTAGCTGAAAGAAGGGGATGTGGCTGGATTGCAATGAGGAAGAAACGATGAGAGATGACTAATTTGCCCTCTGTTCCTCATATACTAAATCTGTATCAATACGTTTCAGCAGTGTTCAAAAATATACAGTGAGTTTCTCCTGTCATTATATGAGGGGCTTTAAAACAAATCTTTTTCCCTGCATACTAGATATTCTCCATGAAAGGAATATGAATCAGAGAATCTGATTAGCAGAATATCTTTAGGGTATAAATTGATTGATTGGGAGCTTCTATGTTTTTGAATTTTCCATTTAAAATTTTTTTTTAAATTTAAGAATGAATTACTGTATGTCATCTTGTATTATTTCCTGTTTCTCCACATGTGTGATTAGAAATTCAACTGGTTTTCTCATGTGAAATTAATTTGTGATTCTTTGAAGCTTGCTAAATGATGCATTGTTTGCTACTAAGTTGTCTGTAACAATTTCCCCATTAGGGAGAAAAGCTCTTTGAGTGTGTCCTTCTGTATGTGACCAAATTCCAAATGTCTGATGATTCTACATAGGGGAAAAAGTGACACTCAGAGAAAATAATTTGGAGCTCGTTGTACTTTGCAGTAAATTCTACATTTTAGGTAAAATGAAGAGCGACAGATATGCTCAGCTTAGTTTTGATCAGTAATTTTCTTAAGCTTTCTATACCGAATTTCTCATCATTGAAATAGAAACATGGTAGTATTTTAATGTCTTTTACCCTTAGTTACAAGTCAACTTACTGTAAAAAGTGAAACATAAGTATTGTTAATTTTGAAAATTAGTTCCTGGTTTCTTAGTTTCTGGATTTATTAGATAAATATATTCTTTTGTTTCACTTACTTACCCAATATCCTTTCACTTTGGCCTTTAGATTTCATGTTTATTAGGAAATATAATGAAGTATACATGTAAAATAGACAGAATGTCTTGGTAGAAACTAAGCAATAGACCCTATGGTGTGGGCACAATCTTTTTTATTTATTTATTTTTTTGTTTTGTTTTGTATTCCCCTGCCTGTCAGATAAATAGTTCAGTTGATACCTGTTGAACACTGTGAATGGAAATACTTGGAAGTGCCTGTGTTCATTCTAAGTAAATTTTCTATAGAGCAGGTATTTCTCATTACTTTTTAAAAATTGTTAGTCTTGAATGTACAGCTACAATCCGTCTTCATTTTATTTTTATTATCACTAACAACAGTGGCATTAAGTATGGTACTTTTTTAGGTTAACATAGCTTTTCTGTTATTGCTTGTAAATATATATATATATGCAGTTGCAAGATTTAATAGAGTGAAATAGAGTGAGAACAGAGCTCCCATACAAAGGGAGGGGACCCAAAGAGGGAAGCTGTTGCCGGCTGGAATGCCTGGGTTTATATCTGGATCATTGTCTCTCCAGCTGTGTTCTCAGGCAATAGATGATTGGCTATTTCTTTACCTCCTGTTTTTGCCTAATTAGCATTTTAGTGAGCTCTCTTTACTATCCGATTGGTTGGGTGTGAGCTAAGTTGCAAGCCCTGTGTTTAAAGGTGGAAGTGGTCACCTTCCCAGCTAGGCTTAGGGATTCTTAGTCGGCCTAGGAAATCCAGCTAGTCCTGTCTCTCAGTCCCCCCTCTCAACAGGGAAACCCAAGTGCTGTTGGGAAGGTTAGCTGATGACTGCTCTAACTGCTTCCTGCTGAATTGGGACATAGTAGGGGTTGTGCAGTTGAGATTTCCTCGGGAGGGGTGCCTTCAATGTCATTAACATCGGAGCAAGGGCTAGCAGGCCGGTCCAGGGGTCCGTGGTGGATCTTAGTCATGGACTGCATCTGGGGCTCCATTTGAAGAACGATTCGTGGTTTTACAGCTTTGATTCTGGAAGAGACAAACTTAACAAGGAGGTTAAAGATACAGGGATTGAAATGTATGGCCTGCAGTGCAGGGGATTATTTCTTTGGCACACTTCACAGGCCCTGACTATTAAGTGCTTGATAGTTTTGAAAAGGCCTGGTCCAGTAAATAATAATTTGGTCATCTGATGGGTGTTATCAATGCCTAAGTGAAAGGTTTGGTGAGGGCTTTTAAGTAATTTCCATTGGTTAGCTTCAGGCACAAGTATTTTTCCTTCTTCAGTGGCTAGCCATCCTGAGGGGAGGAAACTATGTCCTCGTGAGGTTCCCCATTCTGTTTCTCCTGCTGAGTCCTGGGGCTTGGTTTTCTGGAGGGGATTGCCCCATACTAGGGGTCCTTCTATAAGCATTTCTAACAGAGGGTCCTGCCTTGTGGCTCTTTTGACTTCCATATCCACTTGGCGGTTCCCTTCTATGTCCCTTTCCTTTCCTTTCTGATGACCCTGGCAGTGTAAGACTGTCACCTCTTTAGGTTTCTGTACAGCCAGTAATAATCTCCTAATGGCTTCTTGATGTTTGATAGGTGTTCCCTCAGAAGTTAGTAATTCCCTTTCTCTCCATATTGCTGCATGGGCATGGAGGACTAGGTAAGCATACTTACAGTCTGTATATATATTTACCGTTTTTCCTTCTCCTAATTCTAGTGCCCGAGTGAGGGCTATTAGTTCTGCCAGCTGAACACTAGTTCCTGGAGTGAAGGGATTACTTTCAAGTATTCCATTATCACTGACCACTGCATACCCCGCTTTTCGAGGTCCTTTTTCTACAAAGGAACTTCCAAGAGTATACAAATTGAGGTTGGGATCAGTCAAGGGAACCTCTAAAAGGTCCCCTCTAGCTGCGTAGGTTTGAGCAATTACTTGTTGACAGTTACGTTCTATCTTCATTGTCTGAAAGAAGTGTGGCTGGGTTAAGAGTTGCACAAGTGCGCAGTCGCAGCACTGTCCCTTTAAGTAATAGGGCCTGATATTTAAGTAAACGGTTGTCTGACAGCCACAAGTCTCCTTTAGCAGTGAGTATGCCATTCACGTCATGAGATGTGCACACAGTAAGATCTCTTCCCTGTATTATTTTAACTGCTTCAGATACTAAGACCCCTACTGCTGCCACTACCCATAAACAGTGAGACCAACCCTTTGCCACTACATTAATTTCCTTACTCAGGTATGCCACGGGTTGCAAGCCCGTCCCTCGGACCTGTGTAAGGACTCCTAGAGCTATTCGTGTTTTTTCTGTGACATGTAAAGAAAAGTCTTGCCCCATTGGCAAGCTTTACACTGGGACTTGGGTTAGGGCCTTCTTTAGGGCCTGGAAAGCTGCTTCTGTTTCAGGTGTCTGTCTTCTAAATGGGTATTGGCTTTCTCAGTTTCCTTAATTAGTGTATATAATGGTCTGGCTATTTTGCCATACCTGGGAATTCATATTCGGCAGAAACCTGTTATGCCAAGGAACCCTCTTAGTTGCTTTAGGGTTTTGGGATGAGTATGAGCCAGTATAGGCTGGATACGTTCCTCACTGAGGGCCCTGGTGCCTTTGGATAATTTTAGCCCGAAGTATTTAACCTGCTGTGAGCAGAGCTGAACCTTTGATTTGGAAACCTTGTAGCCACAGGTAGCGAGGAAATTTAAGAGCACTTGGGTGGCTTGATGGCACAAGGTTTCTGAACAGGTGGCTAAAAGTAAATCGTCTATGTACTGAAGGACAAGAGTGTCCAGGTGTGAGAGTTGGCTCAAGTCTTGGCCTAATGCCTGGCCAAATAATGGGGGCTATCCCTGAACCCTTGGGGTAAAACAATCCAGGTGAGTTGAGACATGGTTTGAAGGATCTTCAAAGGCAAACAAGAATTGAGAGTCAGGATGTATAGGGATGCAGAAAAAGGCATCCTTAAGGTCCAGGACTGTAAACCACTCTGCTTTCTCTGGTGTGTGGGAAAGCAGAGTATAAGGGTTAGGTATAGTTGGGTATAGAGGAACAACAGCCTCATTGATAATCCTGAGATCTTGCACTAACCTCCACTGTCCGTTGGGTTTCTGTCCTCCTAAAATTGGAGTATTGCAGGGGCTATCGCATGGTTCTACTAGGCCTTGGGCTTTTAGGTCCTTAACAATCTTTTGGAGTCCTTGTTGGGCCTCGGGTCTGAGGGGGTACTGCCTTTGGTAGGGAAAGGAGGTGGAATCCTTTAGTTTAACTTGAACAGATGGGCATTCTTTGCTCAACCATATTGTCCTTCTGTTGCCCAGACTTCAGGATTAATTCCTTCCTCAAGCAGGGGACAACAAATGGGTGTTCTCCTGTGTTCAGGTGTATAATGGCCCCTGCTTTTGCTAGAATGTCTCTCCTTAACAAGGGAATGAGGTTTTCAGGCATAGTTAAAAAAGCATGTGAAAAGAGTAAAGCTCCCCAGTCACAACTTAGTGTCTGGGAGACGTATCTAGTGACTGGCTGTCCTAGGACCCCTCGGGTAGTGACAGATCTGGAGGACAGTTGTCTGGGACAGGAGAGTAAGACTGAGAAGGCCGCGCCAGTGTCCAGGAGAGCGTTAACCTCCTGGCCCTCAATGGTCAAGCATACCCGGGCCTCTGTGAGAGTGATGGCATGGGCTGGCACTTGCCCCGGGCACCCTCAGTCCTGCTGCTGGATCATCTGATTAGTGGATTCTGACTCAGAGGACCTTGATCCCCTGGGGCAGTGGGCCTTCCAGTGATTCCCTTGACATAAGGGGCATGGATGAGGGGGCGGCTTACTTTTACTTGGACAGTCTTTTTAAAGTGTCCTTATAGACCGCACCGGAAGCAAGCCCCATTAGGCATTCAATTTGTCCAGCTTTTCCCTTTTCCAGAGACTCCAAAGTCCGCTTGTCTGAGGGCCGTAACTAAAGTGGTGGCCTTTTTTTAAAATCCTGTTTATCCCGTTCCGCCTGCTTCTCCTGATCTCTATTATAAAAAACCGAGGTTGCCAAGTTCAATAGGGTTTCTAAGTTTTGCTCTGGGCCTAAGAGCTTGTAAATATTTTTAAAAGTATTTCCAGACATATTGTTTCTGTTAAGACTTTTAGTCCTAGGTTTTGTAGTTATCACTAAATGATGATGGTTATTGCTGTGCTTCTCAATAATTAGGTCGACAATTTTCTTTGTTTTTTGGGGACTATTTCTTATTTTTCTTTCACTCATCAGATGCTTCCTTAAGTGCTTATCATATGTGTTCTAGAATTCAGGGCAAATTTGTGTCCTTCTGATGTTTTTGGGTTTTGTTGTTTTGTTAATGGCAAGTGTTTTTGCTTAACACAGGAAATGTTTTATATCAGACCAAACCTTCCTGCCTGTAAGAATTTTCTGGTTTATTATCTGTTTTTCTGTTCTTGTGGATGGGTTAGAGGGTGATACCCTAGGAAAAACAGGCAGTTCAGTGAAATAGGAGTACTCACTAACCTGATTATTCTATCAGGTATCATGCTATTACAATATGGTTCATATTAAAATAATGTTGTCTCTTTTCTTCCATGGGGTGGGTGTTTTGTTCTATCTTATAAAAGAAACTATGCTAGAAAAACTAAAACCTGTGTACTTTCTGGCCTGCTATTATGATGTCAACTATATATGATATGATATATTTGTCTGTTTTTGACCTACTCATGCAATTTTCTGAAAACCTGTATGAGCATAGTATTTTAAAATATGAATCCCTTGGCTTCCATGACATAATATCTTGGCATTTTCTTATGAGCTGCTTTTAAGTCACTCTGAGTCTTAAAAAGAAAAAATATAACTCATTCTTACTCCACTAAATTATTGGCTGTTTTATTTTTATATTTTTAATTGATGCAAATATTTGTACATATTTATGGGGTATATGTGATATTTTGTTACATGCATGAAGTGTGTAATGATCAAGTCAGGGTTGGGGTATCCATCACTTTGAGTATTTATCATTTCTAAGTGTTGGGAACATTTCCAGTCCTCTTTTAGCTGTTTTGAAATATACAATACATTGTTGTTAACTATAGTCACCCTACTCTGCTGTTGCACATTATAACTTAACTTCTTTTATCTAACTGCATGTTTGTACCCATTAACCAACCTCTCTTAACCCCTCTTCCCAATCCCTACCCTAAGTCACATACTCTTCCCAGCCTCTGGTATCTGTCCTTCTACTCTCCACTTTTGTGAGATCAACTTTTTTTTTTTTTTTTTTAGCTCTCAAATATGAGTGAGAACATAGGATATTTGTCTTTCTGTGCCTGGCTTATTTTGCTTAATAGAATGACCTTCAGTTTCATTCATGTTGCTACAAATGATATGATTTCATACTTTTTCATGACTAAATAGTATTCCATTGCATATATATACACCACATTTTCTTTTTCCGTTCATCTAAATCAACACTTAGGTTGATTCCATATCTTTGCTGTTGTGAATAGTGCTGCAATAAACATGAGAGTCCAAGTATCCCTTTGGTATACTGATTTTTTTCCTTGGTATACTTGATTTTTTCCCAGAAGTGGGATGGCTGGATCATATGGTTGTCCTATTTTTAGGTTTTTTTTTTTTTTTTAAATAAATCTTCAGTGCCTATTTTAATAATGTAAATTTTTTAAAAAATCTATTTTTCAACTTCCTATTCTGACTCACTGATGTGTTTATTTCTAAGTCACAGTTATGGTAGCTTTTTAATGGCTTTTACCAACTGGAAGGACAGATTGCTCTTTATTCCTCTTTTCTAAAATGTTTCAGGCTAAATTCAGATTTATTCTTTTTGCCCTTACTTTAACATTTCTTATCTCCATTTCTCTTATATTTTCCTTCAGCTTGATCTTTGACTTTCCTTTCGCTTGTTTTCTGTTAACTTTCCATCATTCCCTATTTTCTCTATTATTAATAGTTCTTTGAAACTTAACTTTTTAATTGGCCCCTTTTCTTAAACTTACTCTTCTTTATCACTTAACTCCTTTTGAATGTCACACTGTCATAAAAAGCCCTGTCCAAATTTAGATTCATTACTACGAAGTGACTTCCTTTCTCAACTCTATGTGTATTAATACTACCACTCCGTTAGACACCTGGAATTAAAACTCTAAGTCATATTTGCATTAATCTTATTGTCTATCTTCAATCATTTTCTAATTACCGTTGATACTTTTTCATGTAATGTCTCCGCTGTCTTCCTCCTCCTCCATATTTCATAATTACCACTACCATATTCTAGATCATATCATCTCATACCTAGATAATTGAAACCTCATTCTGACTGACCTTTCTCTTTCTGTTTTATTTTGCAAATATCTGTGAGCTTTTTCTAATATAAAAACTGTAGGTAAATACTAATATTAGACTGATGGCCTTATTAATTAATTCTTCATTTATGTAACAAATATTTGAATGACCATTATTTGCCAAGCAAGCTTCTGAGTGCCGGACATGCAAACGTGAACAAAACACATTCTAGTCCGTGCTCTCTTGGAGCTTACGTTCTAATAGTGGGTAGAGGTCGGGAGGGAAAGAATAGAGATCTGACAATGAACAAGGTAATTCTGGTTTCTGATAAAGACTGTGATAGATAGAATGGGAGGTATACTGGGAGTGTTAGTTTAGCTTGGGTACACATGAAGACGTCTCTGAGCTGAGCTATGAGGGCAGTTGAGACCAGCCAGACTGGGAAAGATAGGGGAGAAGAAAGTAGATAAATGCTGGAAAACATTTTAATAAGTGAGAAGTTTTTCATGCCTCCTCAAAATTAATAGACAGAATAGTCTTTAACCCTTTATGTACAAGATAAGAATTCAGTTTTTGATGAAAGTAGCATCTCAGGCATCATGGGGAAGATATGGATTATTAACAAATGGAGCTGGGAAAATTAGTTACTGTATATAATGTAATTCTTGGCTGGTTGACTTTCTTGAAGACCACTGATACCTGTGGGACGGGAATTATGTTGTCTATTAAAACTGATATAGATGAAAAAAGAAAAGTTCTATCATTGAAGTAAATTTTTTCCACTTAATTTTTAGTTTTCTTAATCTGTAGTTTTTTTCTCTATTCAAGATCAGCAAAGAGTTTGTTTTTGATTTATATCTGAACTTACATCTGAAATTTTCCAAAAGATCTATTTATTGAGGTATTGAAATAATAAAGTCAAGTTTCCATATTTGATAATTAGATACTAAATCTCATATTGTCCTGACATCTCAGGCTGCCAAGCATAAGACATAAGGGGCAGGTTTGGTCCATAGCCTCTAGACTGTGGCTAAATCAGGCAATCACCAGAAAGATAAGAAAAAGAACTGATTGTATGCATAGGTCTACTGACAGTAAAGGTGGGACCAGTAGCCTTGAATTTAGTTGTGTTCTTAAAGAAGTGTGGTTTTTAGAAATTTCCACCTTCTTCATTGTAGGTTCTTGATTTGGGCCTTTGAGAATCTGAAGTTTGATTGGATATTGGGTTTCTTTAGACATTCTAGTAAGTTATCATATTCTTCATGTGAAATTATATTAGTTGGTGATCCCCATGGCAACATAAATTTACTTCTTTAACTTTTGCAGGGAATTTATTATTTGATTTTTTTTAATAGAAATTATGACCATTATTCACTCTGTTACTGGTTATATGATCATGCATATGTTTGAATTATATGTTGTGTTAATGTTGTGGCTTCTATCATATGCTTTGTAGGAAAATAGTTATTCATCCTCTGTGCCTCTGGTCTGCTTCAACTAAATTTGACTTGAGAGTTGGCTGTTAGCTGTAGGCATTTAGTGATGTATGTCCTTTTTAAAGCTGCTTTGCTTGTGTCTGAAATTTTACCCCATTTCCCAAACCATCTTGTTGCAGGCTGGCAAGTCTGTGGCACTTAAGATAGATACTTGCTCAATTTTTTTTTTCCTTTCCTTTCCTTTCCTTTTCTTTTCTTTCTTTCTTTTTTTTTTTTTTTTTTGACACAGTGTCTTGCTGTATCTCCCAGGCTGGAGTGCAGTGGCATAATCATAGCTCACTGCAGCCTCAAACTCAAGGCTCAAGCAATCCTCCCACCTCAGCCTTCCAAGTAGCTGGGACTACAGGCATGTACCACCACACCTGGCTAACTTTTAAATTTTATTTTGTAAATATGGGATCTCCCTATGTTGCCCAGGCTGGTCTAGAATTCCTGACCTCAAGCAGTCCTCCTGTCCTGGCTTCCCAGAGTGCTTGAACTACAGGACTAAGCCACTGTGCCAGACCTTGCTTAAATTCTTGACTTTTATGCTTTCTTGGGCACTATTTCAAATTTTTAATTAAGCTTATGATTTTTTTTTTTTCTTCTCAGGGGAAAGTATCTTCTCAAAACAATTTTATTAGGACTAGGGATCTTGTTACCTGGTATGGTATTATGGCAAAGGAATACCCAGTAGACAAATAATGATACTGTTAGAGCCTTTCACTCAATAATGAAAAATAAACTGTATAGCCTATATTTCACCTGATTCTGGAGCAAAGTGCTTTATGATGTTATCTGTATTCCCAGAGTCATGTGGTATTTACTAGCTTTACCCTTGTTATTTTTCAGGGTAGTTTGAATGATTAACTTATCAGTGTCAGAATGACTAAAGTAAATATTGATTTTTTGATAAAAGTATATTGAAATAAATAATGAGCTTAAAATGACAGCCTTCCAATAAATACTCATCAAGCATATACTCTGTGTAAAACACTTTGCTATGTGCTCTGCAAGATTCAGAAATAAACCAGATGTGGGCCGGCGCGGTGGCTCACACCTGTACTCCCAGCACTTTGGGAAGCTGAGGCAGGTGGATCACCTGAGGTCGACAGTTCGAGACCAGCCTGACTGACATGGAGAAACCACGTCTGTACTAAAAATACAAAATTAGCCGGGCGTGGTGGCGCATGTCTGTAATCCCAGTTACTTGGGAGGCTGAGGCAGGAGAATCGCTTGAACCTGGGATGTGGAGGTTGCAGTGAGCTGAGATCGCATCATTGCATTTCAGCCTGGGCAACAAGAGTGAAACTTCGTCTCAAAATAAATAAATAAATAAATAAATAAATAAATAAATAAATAAACAAACCAACCAACCAACCAGATGTGGCTTTTGACATTAAGAATCTTTGAGGCTGTGTGGGAGTTTATATCCTTGTGGAAGGAACCTCCAGAATGACCTGTGTGGTTTTTCCTACAGAAGGGCAGGGCTCACCTGAGACACTGGGTGCTATCTTGAGGTCTTGAAGTTGAAATTCATTCACTGGTTTAAAAAAAAATTTTAACAACTAGTATATATACTGGTTATATTTAAAGGCTGTTCTTAATGTTTATGCTTGTTTAGTTTTTTATTTGAACTTTTTTTATATTTGTTAATGTGGACTCTTGTTATTTTCTCTCTAGTTTAATAGAAAATGGTCAGCTTGAAATTGTGACAGGTGGCTGGGTTATGCCTGATGAAGCCACTGCACGTTATTTTGCCTTAATTGATCAACTAATTGAAGGACATCAGTGGCTGGAAAATAATATGGGTATGTATTGGTATATTCTTTATTTGGGCTATTTTGGACAGTTAATTTTGGGGAATGTGAGTGAGTCTCTGTCTTTTTTTTTTTTTTGAATAACTATTTTCCCTGTTACTCATTATTGTTGAATAGTTCATTCTTCTTTAATTTATGATATTTCTTAGCTCATAAACTGAGTTACAAAGATTTACTGTAGTCACTTTTAGGATCATCTACCTTGTTTAATGTATTATTTATCTATATTTTTATTGGTTTTGGGATTTTAATTATATGTTAAGACTTGATGACAAGAGGCAAAAACCTAATTATGGTAGCTTAAGTTTTTTTTTTTCAGCAAAAAAAGGAAAGAAAGATATTTGTTATGTCACTGAGTGTTACAGAGATATGGTAGCTGCAGGTATGGCTGCATTCAAGGATCCAGGGGACTTAAATTATGTTGCCTGGGCACTGTATCTTTGGTTTCTGCTTGTTTTGCTGGGTTTCTTTACAAGGCGAGTAAGATGGCTCTAGGCAGCTGAGACAAATTTTTCCAACCTAGCAACCAGGAGTTCTCTTTAAAATACTTTATCTAGTTGGCCCAACTTGAGTCAGTTGCTTATGTCTGAGCCAGTTACTGTGTCCAGAGGTATAGGAGTTCAAATCACTAAGGTCTAGTCATTTTGGTGGAAATGGTCTTGGGGGAAAGGGAATTGTGGCGAGCAGGGTCAGCTGCACCTAAAAAGCATGAGAATGGGTCCTCCATATGAATGGCCCCATGGAATGGGTCCAGTTCAACAGAAGAATTCTGTTGCTACAAGAAATGGGAAAAAAGATGCTAGACTGATAGAATCAGATATCTACTCTAAAAACTTGGGACTAATAGAAAACTGTGATATTTAATATTTACATTTTGTAACATGGTATGTAAATCCTTTCAAATATTTTGTATCTCAGTGTAATAATGTAGTTTTTTATGTAAGTATATGTGTTTTTTGTTGAAGTTATTTTTAGATATTTCCTTATTTTAAAAAATTGTCTCTTAGGGATAAAATTCTTCTCATCCCTATTAATTTTTTCTTTACTTTTTATTTTGAGATAATTGCAAATTTGAAGAAATGTGTAAGAATACTGCAAAATATTCTCATAAACCCCTCACCCAGATTTACCAGTTGTTAACATTTTGACACATTTACTCAATTTTTTCTATTTCCATGTTGTTGCAGTGGTGCTGGTATTTATTATTATCAGAACCATTTGCAAGTATGTTGCAGGTATCATGCCTGTGTAGAAAATAGTTAGCATAGCAGGTCTGCTATCCTTAGAAAGGCCTTGCTTACAAGATTGGCCCTTGGCTAGTGTCTGGGAACATGGATATCCTAACAATAAGAGTGGCTCACTGTTTTTAATCTGTTTGTACAAACAATGTAGTTTGTGCTAAACAGTTGCATTCCTTCTGGGAGTCTGAATTCTTAGTATGTGCTGAACAGAGGATGCCTACATGACCAACCCCCAACACTGGACACTGAGTCTGTAATGAGTTTCCTGGTCAACAACGCTTCACACATACTGTCACAGTTTCGTGTTGGAGCATTTAAACACATCC
>NW_016807449.1:2671107-2693546 GCF_001698545.2 Rhinopithecus bieti | reverse complement strand
CACGATCCGAGCTCCCTGCAACTTTCACCTCCTGGGTTGAAGTGATTCTCCTGCCTTAGCTGGGATTACAGGTGTGTGCCACCACGCATGGCTACTTTTTGTATTTTTTGGTAGAGACAGGGTTTCGCCATGTTGGCCAGGCTGGTCTCAGACTCCTAACCTCAAGTGATCCACATGCCTCGGCCTCCCAAAGTGCTGGAATTACAGGCGTGAGCCACCAAGCCCGGCCCGGAGTTTCGCTCCTTTTGCCCAGGCTGGAGAGCAGTGGCACAGTTTTGGCTCACTGCAACCTCTGCATCTTGGGTTCAAGCGATTATTCTACCTCACCATCCAGAGTAGCTTGGATTACAGGCACCTGCCACCATGCCCAGCTAATTTCTTTTTGTAATTGTAGTAGAGACAGGGGTCTCACCATGTTGGCCAGGCTGGTCTCAAACTCCTGACCTCAGGTGATTTGCCCGCCTCAGCCTCCCAAAGTGCTGGGATTACGGGCGTGAGTCATCACACCCGGCCATCAAGCTGGACAATTTTAAGGTCTGTTTCTTTCCCAATGTAGGGTAGAGGTTGAGACAGGGAAGAGGGCTAGAAACCTGACTCCAGCTCCCCGCCCAGGGCTGAACTCTCCAGCATCCTGATCACTTCTCATTCAACCTTGTTTGTACTCCCCCTGTGATGGGGGGCTCATTACCTCACAACAGAATATTCTAAGCCAACCGCTACCCACTCTCACCAAGGAAGATTTCCCATTTGAACCCCAGCTCCCAGATACTTAAAGGCCTTCTGTGGACCACATTCTCAAGGTCCCCTGGCCATCTGCTTGCCTATTCCAGTTTCTCTCCTCCCCCACCCACATTGTGAAATGTCCCCTCCCACTCTCCAGGATGAGCAAGGTGGTGTCCTCTGAGACTGAGTAGCCAGCAACTTAACACCAAGGGCCACCAATGATCAAATCCATGGGAGTTGATCTGAGGAGTTACATATTAGGGCTAAGAAACAGTAAACACTCAGTAAATAGTGGCTATTATTATTACCATCATCATTATTAACCTCAAGTTGCTCCAGGAGAACTCCTATTCAACCTCCAAAAACCCATGTGATTTCACCCATCCTGCAGAGATTGAGCTCAAAATCAGAGAACTGTGATTTTGTGATTATTTGATGAGTTCCCAAACTGGAGTCCTTAGAGTAGCTGGGCCACCTCTGAGGTCTCTCAGCATCCAGGTCTGTTCTTTTTCTGCCTGATCAGTTCCTGGGCATGGGTCTCAGGCCCGACCAGTCCGGCTGAGGAGTGTGCAGACGCAGGCGGTGTCAATTCGAATCCATCGCCAGCCCACACGGCCCTGGGCATCAGCGGTCAATGCCCGTACATAGGACTGCTTGGCCTTGCACTCAGACATCCAGTGCCTTCGGTCCACACCCCGGCAGCCCCCTCCACCTGCCCCCGGGCCACCTTCCTCAGTGTTATCAGCCTTGCAGCGGGTTTCAAAGAAGTACTGTCGGAGGGGACTGCCACCAGCTGCAGGTACCTCGCCCAACACCTCCACCTCGCGCCCACGCAAGTCCACAGCGGTCCGGCGGTCTGTCACCCAGCCGCTGACTGCATCGCACACGGCCAGTTCACCCCGACGACTCGCTGGTGCAGTTTCGCTCACCCCACGCCGGCTGCGGTTGGCCGGGGTGCCTGCTGACTCCCAAAAGGCCCCAGCCTCCAGCAGGAAGAGCAGAGGGGGCCCAGCCGGGGCACCCCTAGACAGGACCACTCGGGGGGACAGAAGGTCCCACTCAGGGGCCAGAAAAGGAGGCAATGTTGAGGGTGGGGGTTGGGACTCAATTGGCACACTGGGGAGGAGGAAAAGGAGGAGGATGGGGAGGGAGCATGAGGGGAGGAGGAGCATCTCTCGGAGCACCTGGAGACAGAGAGAAGGAGGCTGGGATTAGAGAAGGGGGTGAAAACTTCAGTGGGGACAGGGGAGGCTTGCCTGCCAGGATTGTGGGGAAGTCCTTGTTCTAGAAGTTTGGGGGACCCTATATCTAGGACTTTCGTAATGCCCAACTTGTAGATTAATAATAAATATTCAACTACTACAGGCCAGCACTGTGGCTCACACCTCTAATCCCAGCACTTTGGGAGGTTGAGGTGGGTGGATCACTTGAGGTCAGGAGTTCGAGAGCAGCCTGGCCAACATGGTGAAAACCTGTCTCTACTAAAAATACCAAAAGTAGCCGGGCATGGTGCTGCGTGCCTGTAATCCCAGCTACACGGGAGGCTGAGGCAGGAGAATCACTTGAACCTGAGAGGCAGAGGTTGCAGTTAGCTGAGAGCGCACCACTGCCCTGCTACCTGGGCGACAGAGTGAGACTCTGTCCCAAAAATAAAAATAAGGCCGGGCAAGGTGGCTCACGCCTGTAATCCCAGCACTTTGGGAGGCCGAGGCGGGCAGATCATGAGGTCAGGAGATCGAGACCATCCTAGCTAACACGTTGAAACCCCGTCTCTACTAAAAATACGAAAAAAAAAAATTAGCCAGGAGTGGTGGCGGGTGCCTGGAGTCCCAGATACTTGGGAGGCTGAGGCAGGAGAATGGCNTCCAGCCTGGGCGACAGAGCGAGACTCCGTCTCAAAAAAATAAAATAAAATAATAATAATAATAAAATAAGTTCAACTACTATTACTTAATAGCAACAAATGTTGAAATACAGGCTCAGAGAAGTTAATGATTTGTGCCTGGTCACACAGCCAGAAAATGGCAGAGACAGGACTTAAACTCTGGGCAACTGCACTCTGCCATCCTTCCTGTACAACTCTGAGGAACCGAATCTTGAATCTTGAATCTTGGAGGATGTTCAAAACATTTTTTTTTTTTTGAGACAGGGTCTCACTCTGTTGGCCAGGCTGGAGTGCAGTGGCTCAATCACGGCTTACAGCAATGTCTGCCTCTTGGGTTCAAGGGATTCTCCTCCTGCCTCAGCCTTTTGAGTAGGTGGGATTAAAAGTGCCTGCCAGTTTTTCAGCTAATTTTTGTACTTTTAGTAGAGATGGGGTTTCGCCATGTTGGTCAGAGTGGTCTTGAACTCCCAACCTCAAGTGATACTCCTACTCTGGCCTCCCCAAGTGCTGGGATTACAGGCATGAGCCATGGCACCTGGTCCCAAACAAAGTTTTTTTTTGAGACGGAGTCTCGCTCTGTCACCCAGGCTGGAGTGCAGTGGTGCGATCTCGGCTCACTGCAAGCTCTGCCTCCCGGGTTTATGCCATTCTCCTGCCTCAGCCTCCCGAGTAGCTGGGACTACAGACGCCCGCCACCACGCCCAGCTAATTTTTTGTGTATTTATTTTAGTAGAGACGGGGTTTCACCGTGTTAGCCAGGATGGTCTCGATCTTCGGACCTCATGATCCTCCCGTCTCGGCCTCCCAAAGTGCTGGGATTACAGGCTTGAGCCACCGCACCCGGCCACAAATTGTTTTAAGACCAGGTCTCGCTATGTTTCCCCGCTGCACTTGAACTCCTGGGCTCAAGCAATCCTCCTGCTGTGGCTCCTGAGTAGCTGGGACTACAGACTCAAGCCACCACACCTGGCCACATTCCACAATTTGGAGAAAGGCTACAATCTGGAATCCTAGGGAGACCCCATTTCATCTCAAAACTGCCACTAAGGAGGTAAAACCCTGCCCCTCTGAGACAGGCTTCAGTTTTCCCGTGTGTGAAATTGACCTGGCGCTGGGAGAGGCTGGTGGAGGCGTGGATGTCGCAGTTTCTCTACAACATTCTGGAAGCCTGTGGTTCTGGGAAAGGGTAGCGTGGAGAAGACTGGGAAACAGTCAGTGGTTACCAGACCTGTCAACACCTCCTCCACCTCGGAGCTCTGGGGCTGGGAGTCCCCAGGCTTCCGGGAGCCCCTGTGGAGGACACAGGTGGCCCCCTCCTTCCTGACATCTCAGGAGAGGGAGGGGGCAACCACCTAGGGGAAGAAAAGAATAGACAGGTTATAGAGGCAGGTGGGGGAAGGGGCCAAATCCCTGAACACCCCCTCCCCAGAGTTCCTCTTGAAGTTCAGGGTACCCAGGAGTCAAGGCCCCGCCCCCTTTTCAGAGGCCCCTTTTCTACTCAGGTGATGGCTCCTAGCTGGGATGGGAAGCAGATGGAGGGAGGGGAGGGGAGAAGAGGGGAAGGGAGAGGCAGTGGATGAAGCAGGCTGGAAGAGATGACATCCCCCTCAGCCCATTCATCTCCCAGATGGGGCGGAACTGACCTGGACACCTGGGTCCCTGAGGGCCCACACTCAAGAAGCCCTGGTTCCCCAAGCTGTTTCCTGGAATGTTCCCTCCTCCCAGGACAGGCCAGGGCCCGCCCAAGACTTCTGCACATACCTGGAGTGACTGCCTGCCCTGGTTCCTCCGTACAGGAAAGGGGACGGGTGGAGAGTGAAAGGAGCCCAGGCTGACCCAACCAGGACTGCCTTCTCCCTCAGACCCCAGGGCCTCCACCTTCAGACCCAGGAGTTCAGATTCCCAGCGCCCTCCTCCCTCAGACCCAGGAGGAGTCCATGCCCCCAGCGCCCTTCTCCTTCAGACCCAGGAGTCCATGCCCCCAGCACCCTTCTCCCTCAGACCTAGGAGTCCATGCCCCCAGCGCCCTTCTCCCTCAGACCCAGGAACCCAGGCTCCCAGCGCCCTCCTCTCTCAGACCCAGGAGTTCTGGAATTCAGGCTCCTCCTTCTCGGGTACTAAGAAATGCAGACTCCGGGTTCCTCATCCTCCAGATTTGGGTGGGGGGTCTGGACTCCTGAGACCCCTCAGGGGAAACCGGCTGCGTATCTGGGACACTTCCCTCCTGCCTCAGTTTCCTCAGCCAAGCCCCGCCCCCGTCGGCCCCGCCCCCGTCCCTCCCCACCCGAGGGCAGGGCGACCAGGACGCCGGAATCCCGGGGGAGGAGGCGCGGAGCTCTTACCTGGGGCGCCCTCTTTGGCTCCCCCAGCTGCCCTCGGCCCAGCAGCAGCTCCTCCTCCTGCTCGCTGGCTGCAGGGACGCTCGCTGGCCCGCCGGCTGCTCGCTGCTCGCGCTCTGCAGGGCCCGGGTCGGGGGCGGGGGCGGGGCGGCGCCGGACGGCAGAGGAGGGGCCCGGGGATCCTGCCTTGCACAGGCGTGCCGGGACCTTGGAAGCCAGGCCTGGCTCGTTCAACCCGGCCGCCTTGGTCACAGGAGTCCCAGTCTCCAGCCGCCTCCTCCTTTAGACCTAGTAGTCCAGGCCCCCAGCCCTTTCTCCCTCAGACCCAGGAGTCCAGGCCCCTAGCCCCTCCTCCCTCAGACCCTGGAGTCCAGGCATCCAGCCCCTCCTCCCTCAGACCCAGGACTTGCGACCCCAGCCACTTCTCCCCCGAGCCCCAGGCGCCTGAGTACTAAGCCCACAGTTCCCCCCACCACCTCCCAACCCCGCCCCGTCTCAGACTCAGGAGTCCAGCCCCCAGCCTCCTCCTCCATTAGCCCCAGGAGTCTGGGCCTGAGATTCCTTTGCCGTCTTTTGCCAATTGCGTGTCAATCCCGGGGCAGATTCCCACTCTCTGCTCTCCTCCCCACTTCCCAGGAGCTCCACGCCAGACATTAACCAGCTGGGCTTGGGCAGTGATAAGGCCCCAGGCCCGGGGAGACAGTGGATGTGGGGGCTCCCGCATACTCCTCTCCCCTGGAATTTCCTGGATGGGGACCTGGGAGAGGGTCTTGTCCTGAGCTCGGATAAGAGACATGCAAGGTACATAGGACCCAGAGATAGACAGATGTGTCTTAAGAACAATCAGCTCCTTCCAGAAATGGTGCGCGGTGACAGATGAAGGCATGGAAAAGTGGGGAGAGACCAAAAGAAAGAGGGGGATCAAGACTAGAGAGAGTGGGGGAGGGCAGAAGCCCAGAGAGAAGACAGAGGCCCAGAGAGAGTGAGGGCAGACCCTCCCTTGATGGGGACAGAGCCCCTGAGAGACCCTCAGAAAGACAGGGATGGGATCGGAGCTAGAGTGTCCCAGGACAGTCATGAGGGCAGCCGGGCTCCTCACCCCACCACACCTCCACCCTGAGACTCTGCCTCCCTCTGCCTGTGCTATTTTCAGAAGGAAAATGGACACCTGCCTCGGGGGTCATCCCACACCCCCTCCGCCTAAATATAGCATGGCAAGGTGGCAGGAGGGTGTCCCCGGTTAGGGTGTTTCCTGCTCCTCACACACAAGGCCGCTCCAGTTATTTATTGGCGGGGCGGGGGAGGGGGGGGGCACTTCCCAGGCTTTGGGTGTGTGTTCGGGTCACCTCTCTGGCTTCTCCACACTTCCCTGTTCCTAAACACCCACTACATCCTGCCCCATAGCAGGAGGACTCTAGCTTCTAGCTTCTAGTCCTGGAGGGGATAGTAGGGATGAGGTTTCCAAACAGAGTGACTGAGAAACAGTCTCTGTCCCCCTATCTCCAGATGTCTGTCTTCTCCCTGTCTGGATCTCTGTCCTCCTGTCTCTGGATTTCTGTCTCCTTCCAACTCTGGGTCTGTCCTTCTCTCTCTGGGTCTCTGCCCTGCCCCCTCTGGGTCTCTGTCCACCCCTCTGAGTCTCTGTCCCCCTCTCTCTCTGGGTCTCTGTCCCCTTCTCGCTCTGGGTCTCTGTCCCCTTCTCTCTCTGGGTCTCTGTCCCCCTTTCTCTCTGGGTCTCTGTCCCCCTTCTCTCTGGTCTCTGTTCCCCCCCAGGTGTCTGTTCCCCCCCCTTTCTGGGTCCCAGTTTTCTTCTCTCTGGATATCTGTCCTCCGTCGCTGGGTCGCAGTCTCCTTCTCTCTGAGTCTCTTGCATCCTCTCTCTTGGGGTCACTGTCTGCTTCTCTTTCCCATTGTGGGGGTCTCTGTCCCCCCTCCCGGCCATCTGCCCTCTTCCCCCTCGCCCTTGGATTTCTCTCTTTTGCTCTGGGCCCCTCCTCCCTCCCGGCCTCAGTTCCTCTCTGCATCTCCTCTTCAGGTCTCTGTGCTGGAGTCCGACTTGTCTCTTGTCACTGTGAGGTCCGTCTCCATTCTGTCCCTAAATGTGGCTTTCTCTCCATTTCAGAGACAAGTGACTACCTAAAGCTTCTATTAATTTCCACCATTATCAAACTCTTCCCACCATCTGTGCCTTCTTCTCTTTAGCTGTATGAAAAGGTGCTCAGATGACACCAGGGGTTTCCACACTGAATTCCTGAGCTGCATTTTGAGTTGCCAAGAGGAGGCGTGTTCTCCTCCAACCAGTTCCCTTCCCATGCTTCCCACTGGTGTCTCTAAGGAAGATTTATTTGACCCAAAAAAGGGGTGGGTATGGCTAAAAATAACAACAACAGTCTGTAAACCACTGGATAGGTTTTAATAAATTAATCCAAGTAAAGTACTTTGTTACCAAAGGAAGCCCTATATGTGTTAGTGATTTCAGCCTTCCTTCTCCTCTAAATGCCCTTTGAGTTCTGAAAGACTTCTGAAAATGTTCGGCCTTGTGACCTTGGGTAACATCCGCCGCTCTGAGCCTCAGTTTCCCTGTGTGTAAGAAATGAGGCTATGGAACTCAGGAGGACCTGTGTGTCCCAGCAGGCTGACAGGGACATGTGAAGCAGACAGACAGCCTGCCTGGCCCCTGGGGACAAGCTGCGAGACCTTGGGAAGCCACTCCCCTGCTCTGAGACTCAGGTTTCTCCCCTGGAAAACAGAGTGAGGCCCCCAGCCTGTCTGACAGCCTTCCTGAGCTGTGGGGAGGGTAGGTGACAGGCCTGGTTTAGGATCGTTCTGTGATTCTATGGAATAGACTATACGTCACTCTTGGGTTCAGGGGCACCAACTTTTTCTGCCTTTTTCTTTTTTCTTTTTTTTGAGACGGAGTCTTGCTCTGTCGCCCAGGCTGGAGTGCAGTGGCCGGATCTCAGCTCACTGCAAGCTCCGCCTCCCAGGTTCACGCCATTCTCCTGCCTCAGCTTCCCCGAGTAGCTGGGACTAAAGGCATCCGCCACCGCACCCGGCTAATTTTTTTGTATTTTTAGTAGAGATGGGGTTTCACCGTGTTAGTCAGGATGGTCTCCATCTCCTGACCTCGTGATCTGCCCGCCTCGGGCTCCCAAAGTGCTGGGATTACAGGCGTGAGCCACACGCCCGGCCTTTTCTGCCTTTTTCTATTGCGGTTCTCTTTCCCTGAGACTCTGTTGTTCTGTCTCCAACTCTGGGCGCCTGACACTGCCCTCTGGGTCTCTGTCCCCCCACTCTTTTTGTTTGTTTGTTGAGATGGGGGCTCCCTCTGTTACCCAGGCTGGAGTGCAGTGGTGCAATCATGGCTTAATGCAGCTTCTATCTCTCAGGGTCAAGGGATCCTTCTGCCTCAGCTTCCTGAGTAGCTGGCATCACAGGCATGTGCCACCACAGCTAATTTTTGTATTTTTTGTAGAGATGGGGTCTCACCATGTTGCCCAGTCTGGTCTTGAACTTCTGGCCTCAACCAATCCCCCTTCCTTGGCCTCCCAGAGTGCCGAGATTACAGGAGTGGGCCACTTCGCCCGGCTTCTATCCCCCGCTCTTGGTCTCTGTCACTTTCTCCCTCTGGATTTCTGTTCCCCTTTTCTTTATCTCTGCCATACCCCACCCTCCAGGTCTTTGTCTTCCTCTCCCTGAGTCTCTATGTTGCTCCCTTTGGGTCTCTGTCTCTCTGGGTTTCCATCTCTTCTTTTTTCTGGGTCTCTTTCCCCATCCTTTTGGCTCTGTCCCTCTATCATGTCTGGACAGAGTACAGTTTTCTCCCCCTCTCCCCCTTCCCTTGTGGTTCTGACCTCCATGTCTGAGCATAAAACTGTAGGGGAGATTGGGGGTGAACAGCACAATAAAGTGGATGTGGGGTAAACAGGAGGAGCATCCACCTTTTCCTAGTTCACCCCAATCACCTCTGGATGAACACCCAATCCCATGGATACAGAATCCAGTCCCGCCCCCTACAGTGAGCTGGGGAGCCAGCTCAGCACATCTCCCAGAGCCCTCGCCACCGCATTTGCTCCCTGATACACGATGCTTCCTCATTGCTATTACCTTTGGGTCCTGGTGCTACCACTAAACGCAAAACAGCCCGACGTGCCCCTATGGAACTCATTCACACAGTCCAACTCAACCCAACTTCCTATAGGACTCACATAGTGACACAACTCAATGGAACTCAACTCAACGTGGCCCTATGAGACTCAAACAGTGGCATGACCCAACTGAACTGGCCTTACAAGGCTCATATGGTTGTACAATTCAACACAACTCAACTCACTGTGGCCGTGAAAAATGTCCAGCCACACACCTCTACACAATTCAGCCCAGTAGAATTCTACAAGATTAATTTGGTCATACATACTTAACCCAATGTTACCTAGAAAGCTCAAATTCTACCGCTTGACTCTTCACATTTCTACATGACTCACAAGTTCACAAAACCTAAAATAACATGGCCCTAGAAGAATCACAAAGCTACACAATTTCCACCATGTCTCAATGAAACTGAACACCACACACAATCAATCTCAACCATGCCATGGGGGACCATCTAACTTGACCCAACATGGCCTTAGGGGACCCACCAAACCACAGAATCCTACACAATGCAGCTAGACAACCCTCACCCAGACTCACAACCCAACGAAACCCAACACTGACTAGGAAACTCACAAAATGATATGACCAGACCTATCTCAACACTACCCCAAAAGGCTCCATGAGCTTTGCACAACTCAGTGTAATACGAACCGAGTCTTCATTAACACAACACAACCCATTGCCATTCGCTGCTGCTTCAGGAGATACCCACAGGAGCTACCAAACCACACAACCCAAGACCCAACAAGACTCAGTGTTTCCCCATTTGTTACCACTTAACCTAGCTCTTCCTAAACCCAATCCCCTCCCCCCAGCCTTGCCCTCCACCCTGCCCTCCCTCCCTCCCTCTAGGGAGGTGTGAGGTCCTGCAGACCTCAACTGTCCCTCACACTTCGGTGACGAGATGTTTCCCTGGGGGTGCCCAGAGTGGAGGTGGTAGCTCAGGTACCTCCCCATCCACCAGCCCCCCATTGGCCTTGCCCTCCAGTGGGCCACAAGGCTGCGTGTCCACATGGCTGAACATCCCAGCCTCTTCGCCCTCTGTCTCCCGGTGATAAAAGTAGCTGAAATTGGAGACAATGACAGGCACAGGCAGGGAAATGGTCAGCACGCCGGCAATAGCACACAGAGAGCCCACTATCTTGCCACCTACAGTGACGGGTGCCATGTCTCCATAGCCAACTGTAGTCATGGTGACCACTGCCCACCAGAAGGACTCAGGGATGCTAGTGAAATGGGAGTCCACCCGGTCGACTTCGGCAAAGTAGACCGCGCTGGAAAAGAGGACCACGCCGATGAAGAGGAAAAAGATGAGGAGGCCCAGCTCACGCATGGAGGCCCGAAGCGTCTGGCCCAAGATTTGCAGGCCCTTTGAGTGCCGGGACAGCTTGAAGATGCGGAAGACACGCACCAATCGGATGACTCTCAGGATGGCCAGTGACATGGCCTGTTGGCCCACCCCTCGCTGCCGGGCCAGCTCGGTGCCCAGCGCCACGAAGTAGGGCAGGATAGCCACAAAATCAATGAGGTTCATCACGTTCTTGAAGAAGATCGCCTTGCTTGGACAGGCCAGGAGGCGTACTAGCAGCTCAAAGGAGAACCAACAAATACACAGCGTCTCCACTACGAAGAATGGGTCATTGAAGGGCAGGCGGGGTGGATTTCCAGGCACTTGGCTGGAGCCATTCAGCCGAGCGGGGAACTGCAGGGAGAAAAGTGTTCAGGGAGGGTCAGGCTGGGGCTGGGACACGGGGACAGCCTTAATCATCATTTAAATACCCAGCTCCTCTTTACACATTGGTCAGTAGCCGCTGCACCAAGGCCCTCGGTGACCTGGTTGTTCCGGACTTCCTCCCAGGATCCCAGGGATCATCCCTGGGCCATTGACTTTCTGGTTTCCTGACCTGGTGGGTGGCTGGAGAGCTGGCTCCTGCCCCTTCATGCGTGGGAACTCATGTTTGAGTAGGGTGCAACCTCTTCTCTCCGAAAGTCCCGCCTCCAGTGTTGATTTGCTAGATGGGGAGGGTCCCTGCCCTGGCCCCACCACCTTGTGCCTAGCTTTTCCTTGCCCTCCCCAGTCCCAGCCCAGACTATAATGAGGCCAGGCGCAGTGGTTCACGTCTGTAATCCCAGCACTTTGGGAAGCTGAGGCGGGCGGATCACGAGGTCAGGAGATAGAGACCATCCTGGCCCACATGGTGAAACCCCATCTCTACTAAAAATACAAAAATTAGCCGGGCGTGGTGGCCTGCACCTGTAATCCCAGCTACTTGGGAGGCTAAGGCAGGAGAATCGCTTGAACCCGGGAGGCGGAGCTTGCAGTGAGCCAAGATAGCGTCATTGCACTCCAGCCTGGGCGACAGAGCAAAACTCTGTCTCACAAAAAAAAAAAAAAAAAAAAAAAAAAAAAAAAAGACCTCTGCAAACTGAGCACTAGGCCCCTCCTCTGGCCCCTAAGCCTGGCTTTCTTTCCATAGATTTCTCCTACTCTCACCCCTCGGGCTCCAGCACCCTCAGCGGGCGTTATTCAGGGCCTGGCTTTCATCACCCACAGCACATCCTTCCCAACCGCACAGACCCCGGAGTTTTCAGGCTCTCCTGGGCCCCCTCAGCTCTGATTTTTAAGGTTCCTGTCCTCCTACCCCTTGCACCAAGGGCCCTGCCCTCTGCTCACCGGGTTTCTCACTGACCTCAACCCCACCTTCTGATGGGGCCGGTCCTCTGACTCGGATCCTCAGGCCCCGCCTCCCGCCCACCCTGTCTTTCGCTGGCCCACCCCTCGCAGCCCCTGGCCCCGCCTTATTATTGGCCAGGTCCCCTCTGGACCCCGCCCATCTCCTCCCAAACCCCGCCCATCTCCACCCACGCCCCGCCTCTCACCGGGCCAGCTGCGGCTACAGCAGCAAGCCCCGGGCCGTCGCGGTCGTCGCGGAAGTCAGGCAGCGTCTCGAGGCAGAAGACGACGATGGAGACGAGGATGACCAGCACGGAGACTACGGCGAGCACGCGCGCGGCCTGCGAGCTCTCGGGAAACTCGAAGAGCAGCCACAGCTGGCGCGCGAAGGCGCGGCGGGGCAGGGGGCGCTCCGGCGGCACTGGGCAGCCCTCGTCCTCGCGCAGGCGCGCCAGGGCCGCCGCGCCCAGCCCGTAGAAGGCCACCTCCTCCAGGAAGACGTCGAGCGGCACGTGCGCCGGCCGCCGCAGCCGCCCTCCCGACTGGTAGTAGTAGAGCACGGCGTCGAAGCTGGGCCGGTGCCGGTCGAAGAAGTACTCGCGGCGTGCGTCGTCGTAGAAACGGCCGCGGCGCGCGGGGTCCCCTAGCAGAGTGTCCGGGAAGCGGCCCAGCGTGCGCGCCCGCGTCTCGAAGCGCAGCCCCGCCACGTTGAGCACCAGCCGCTCGCAGCAGCCGCAGGGCGGTGGGCACCGCGGCTCCATGGCGCGCGCAGCCCCGGCGACCCGCGAACGGACGTGTGGCCCCGATGCCCGGCCCCGGTGCGGCCCCTCCTCGGCCGCCGCCGCCGCCGCCCCAGCCCCAACCCGGTGTCCGGTGTCCGCGCATAAAAATAGCCCGGCAGGGCGGCCAGGGCGCGGGGGAGGGGGCACTGTGACCCCGGCGGAGCGGAGGGTGACAGGGCGACCGCGCGCCCTCTGCCGGGACACCCGACCTGCCCCGCCGCCGCCGCCCGCACCTGCTCTGCGCCTTTCCCGTCCCGGGGTCCCCTTTCCCTCTGTCCCTCTGCCGCCGGGATCCTGTCCTGCGTCTCTCCAAGTTTCCACGTGCGTGTGTCTCGTCNCTGCTTCCCTCCCTCCCTCCCTCCCTCCCTTCCTTCTTTCCTTTCTTTTTTTTGAGACACGGTTTCCCCCTGTTGCCCAGGCTGGAGTGCAGTGCAGTGGCGGGATCTCGGCTCACTGCAACAACCTCTGCCTCCCGGGCTCAAGCGATTCTCGTGCCTCAGCCTCCCTAGTAGCTGGAATTACAGGTGCCACCAAGCCCAGCTAATTTTTTTTCTTTTTTCTTTTTTCTTTTTTTCAGTAGAGACGGGGTTTCGTCATGTTGGCCAGGCAGTTCTGGTACTCCTGACCTCAAGTGATATTTCCGCCTTGGCCACCCAAGGTGCTGGGGTTGCAGGCGTGAGCCACCGCGCCCGGCCTGGAGTTCCCTTTTTGCATCTCTGTCTCTCTCTTGTGTGTCTGTGTCCAGCTGTCCCCTGTGGGTCTCTGTCTCTGTTGGAATGTATTTCTGAGTATCTCCATGAGTCATTTATTTCTGAGATTCGTCGTTCTGGGGGCCTCTGTATGGGTCCGTCCAGCCTCTACGTCTTGATCTCCATCTTTATTTTGACTCTTGGTCTGTCTCCGTTTATCTCTTGTCTTTCTTGGTCTCTTTGTCTCTCCTCTCTAGGTCTCTTTTTGCTCATTATCTCTTAGCCCTCCATGCCTCTGCCTCAGGGTTCCTCTCCCCCTCCCCTTTGGGTCTCCCCTTAGCGTCTCTAGAGGACTTAGAGTCTCGGGAGTCATTATCTCTGAATCTCTCCCTGACCATCACCCCATGTGGGTCCTGCCACAGTCCCGGTGGCTGTCCCGTCCTAGGGTCACTCTGGCAGCTGCAAACCACTGAGCAGTGCACGCACGCCCCATTCTCTCCCCAGAGTTCGCCCTAGAGTCTCCACCTGGCTTCTTCGCAAGACTGTCTGAGAACCAGCAGGGCCTGAGCTGTGGCTATGACTCGCAAAAGGAGGCTGGGCTTGCCAGGAACGGGTGGGGGTGGGGGTGTGGGCCGGGGAGATGCCACAGGGTCATTCTCAGGAACTGAAGGGCGTAGAGACAAGACGGTGGCCTTCTAGGCACTGGTATCCGGTGACACTGCATAAAAATAGCCCCATCGGATGGGCTCGGGGGAAGTGGAGGGGATTGATCACCGAGACTCCCAGGAAAGAAGTCCCGGTCGCCCTCTGCTGGGGGTGTGGAGAGAGGCACTAAGGGGTTAGAACACCCTGCTAATCCTGGCGCTCTTTATCTGTCTTCTTTCCTTCCATTCCTGCTTCCTTCCTCCCTTCCTCCCTTCTCTTTCTTTTCTTTTCTTTCTTTTTTATTTCTCTTGAGACAGAGTTTCACTCTTGTTGTCCAGGCTGGAGTGCAGTGGTGTGATCTCAGCTCACTGCAACCTCTGCCTGCGGATTTCAAGCGATTCTCCTGTCTCAGCCTCCTGAGTAGGTGGGATTCCAGGCACCCGTCACCATGCCCACCTAATTTTTGTATTTTTAGTAGAGACAGCGTTTCACCATGTTGGCTAGGCTGGTCTCGAACTCCTGACCTCGTGAACTGCCTGCCTTGGCCTCCCAAAGTACTGGGATTACAGGTGTGAGCCACCATGCATGGCTATTTTTTGTAATTTTTGTAGAGGCGGGGTCTCACTATATTGCCCAGGCTGGTCTTCTACTCCTGAGCTCAAGCAATCCACCATGCTAGACCTCTCCAAGTGCTAGGAAAAAGTGTAAGCCACTGCACCCACACTTTTTGGGGTGCTGTGTCCCCTGGACTTCTGTATCCCTCTCTCTGGGTCTCTGTCTTCCCTCTGAGTCTGTTCATTTATTTCATGGTCTTTGGGCTTCTCTATTTCTCTCTGTCCCCCAGCTTTCTGGTCTCTGTCTCCTCTTTTCTCCGATTCTCGTTTTTTCTTGTTTGTTTGTTTTAGCTTTTGTTTTGAGTCAGTCTTGCTCTTGTTGCCCAGGCTGGAATGCAGCGGCACAATCTCAGCTCACTGCAACCTTCGCCTCCTGGGTTCAAGCAATTCTCCTGCCTCAGCCTCCTGAGTAGCTGGGATTACAGGCGTGCACCACCACACCAGCTAATTTTTTTTTTTTTTTTTTTTTGAGATGGGGTCTTGCTCTGTCGCCCAGGCTGGAGTGCAGTGGTGTGATCTTGGCTTACTGTAACCTTCGCCTCCTGGGTTCAAATGATTCTCCTGTCTCAGCCTCCGAAGTAGCTGGGATTACAGGTGTGCGCAACCACACCAGGCTAATTTTTGTATTTTTAGTAGAGATGGGGTTTCACCATGTTGGCCAGGCTGGTCTCAAACTCCCAACCTCATGATCCGCCCACCTCGGCATCCCAAAGTGCTGAGATTACAAGTGTGAACCACCACGCCCAACCTAATTTTTGTATTTTTAGTAGAGATGAGGTTTCACCATGTTGGCCAGGCTGGTCTGGAACTCCTGACTTTAAGGGATCCACCTGATTCGGCCTCCCAAAGTGCTGAGATTACAGGCATGAGCCACCGCACCCAGCCAAGGTGCCATTTTTTGCTCAGTAAGTTAGAACAAAATTTAAAAGGTGGGTCAGGCACTGGGGCTCAGCACTCCTGTAATCCCAGCACTTTGGGAGGTCAAGGTGGCTGGATTGCCTGAGGTCAGGAGTTCAAGACAAGCCTAGTCAACATGGTGAAACCCCTTTTCTACTAAAAATACAAAAATTAGCTGGGTAGGGTGGCTCGCGCCTGTAATCCCAACTACTCTGGAGACTGAGGAGGGAGAATCACCTGAACCTGGGAGGCGGAGGTTGCAGTGAGCTGAGATGGCACCACTGCACTCCAGCCTGGGTGACAGAGTGAGACTCTGTCTCAAAAACGAAACAAAACAAAAAGCCAGGTGTGTTTGTGCACCCCAGTAATCCAGCTACTTGGGAGGCTGAGGTGGAAGGATCATTTAAGCCAAGAAGTCAAGGCTACAGTGAGCTATGATCACACCACTGCGCTCTAGCCTGGGTGACAAAGGAAGACCCTGTCTCAAAAAAATAAAAAATAAAAAATTGAGGCTGATGAGTTAGGGAGATTATTTTGGATCAGTTGGGTAGGCACACTAATCATAAAGGTCTTTAAAATAGGGATGTAGCTGGGTACTGGGGCTCACGCCTGTAATCCCAGCACTTTGGGAGGCTGAGGTGGGTGGATCACCTGAGGCCAGGAGTTCAAGACCAGCCTGGCCAACATGGCAAAACCCCATCTCTACTAAAAATAACAAAAATTAGCTGGGCATGGTGGCGGGCGCCTGTAATCCCAGCGACTGGGGAGGCCGAGGCAGGAGAATTGCTTGAACCCAGGAGGTGGAGGCTGCAGTGAGCCGAGACTGAGCCACCGCACTCCAGCCTGGGCAACAGAGTGAGACTCTGTCTCAAAAAATAAAATAAAATAAAATAAATAAATAAAT
This sequence comes from Rhinopithecus bieti, assembly GCF_001698545.2. NCBI lineage: Eukaryota > Metazoa > Chordata > Mammalia > Primates > Cercopithecidae > Rhinopithecus > Rhinopithecus bieti. Next base: position 2,677,239 of record NW_016807449.1, on the reverse strand, counting down.
AAATAAATAAATAAGAGGGATGCAGGAAGGTCTGATTCATGGAAGATGTGAGGATGGACATAGAGGTCAGAGAAGAGAGGATGCCATGGTGCTGGCTTTGAAGTTTGAAGATGGAGGAACAGCCATGAGCCAAGGAATGGGGGTGGCTTCCTGAAGCTAGAAAAGGCAAGTAAACAGACTCTCCCCTAGAGCCTGCAGAAGAAACACAGCCCTGCCACCCCATTTTAGACGTCTAACCTCTAGACCTGCGTTCTTTTCTTTTTTTTTTTTGAGACAGAGTCTTGCTCTGTCACCCAGGCTGGAGTGCAGTGGCGCGATCTCGGCTCACTGCAAGCTCCGCCTCCCGGGTTCACGCCATTCTCCTGCCTCAGCCTCCGGAGTAGCTGGAACTACAGGCGCCCGCCAAGTTTTTTTTGTGTGTTTTAGTAGAGACGGGGTTTCACCGTGTTAGCCAGGATGGTCTCGATCTTCTGACCTCGTGATCCGCCCGTCTCGGCCTCCCAAAGTGCTGGGATTACAGGCGTGAGCCACTGTGCCTGGCCTTTTTTTTTTTTTGAGACAGAATCTCACTCTGTTGCCCAGGCTGAAGTGCAGTGGTGCGATCTTGGCTCACTGCAATCTCTGCCTCCCAGGTTCAAGCAAGTCTCCTGCTTCAGCCTCCTGAGTGGCTGAGATTACAGGTGTGCACCACCATGCCCGGCTAATTTTCTTTAAAATTTTTGATAAAGATAAGGTCTCACTCTGTTGCCCAGGCCAGTCTTAAATTCCTGGGCTCAAACAATCCTCTCGCCTCAGCCTCCCAAAGTGCTAGGATTACATGTGCGAGCCACTGGCCCTGCTCTTTTTTTTGTTGTTGTTTTGAGACAGTCTTGCTCTGTCACCTAGGCTGGAGTGCAGTGGCGCAATCTTGGCTCACTGCAACCTCCACCTCCCAGGTTCAAACAATTCTTCTGCCTCACCCTCCCAAGTATCTGGGACTACAGGCGCGTGCCACCATGCCCGGTTAAAATTATTTTGTATTTGAGGTGGAGATGCGGTTTCACTGTGTTATCCAGGCTGGTCTCGATTTCCTGACCTTGTGATCTACCCAACTTGGCCTCCCAAAGTGCTGAAATTACAGGCATGAGCCACCGTGCCGAGTCTAATTTTTGGTCTCACTATGTTGGCCAGGCTGGTCTCGAAATCCTGACCTGAGGTAATCCACCCACCTCAGCCTTCCAAAGTGCTGGGATTACAAGTGTGAAGCTATTGTGCTGGGCCCATTTTGTTTCATTTTCACTTTGAACTGTTTTTAGCCTTACAGAAGAATTACAAAGATTGTACAGACATTTAAAAAATATCACCCACGTTCCCCAAATGTTAAAATGTTGCATTGCTTTGGCAACATTTGTTAATGTTCAGACATTGGCCAGAGCAGTGGCTCATGCCTGTAATCCTAGCACTTTGGGAGGCTGGGGGAGCGCGGATCACCTGAGGTCACGAGTTTGAGACCCAGCCTGGTCAACATGGTGAAACCCTGTCTCTACTAGAAGTACAAAAATTAGCTGGGCATGGTGGCGGGCCCCTGTAGTCCCAGCTACTCCAGAGGCTGAGGCAGGAGAATCGCTTGAACTCGGGAGGTGGAGGTTGCAGTGAGCCAAGATCGTGCCACCGCACTCCAGCCTGGGCAAGAGAGCAAGACTCTGTCTCAAAAAAACAAAAAACAAAAAAACGACATTGAGGTGGCACAATACTTTTGACAAAATGACACAGTTCATTCGGGTTTTCTGTGTTTCCACTAATGCTTTTTTTCCATGCCAGGCTGCAGTCTGGGTTACTCTGTTGCATTTGGTTGTCATACCTTCTTAGTCTTCTGCAATCTGTGATAGTTTGTTACTTTTTCCTTGTCTTTCATGATCTGGAAACTGTCTCTCAATTTGTGTTCCTCTGATCTGTTATCTTGATTGGTTTGAGGTTATATTTTTTGTGGGGTGGGGGTAGAGAGAATGCTACAGAGAGGCATTGCTCTTCTCATTATATCATACTGGGGGCATATGACGTCCATATGCCATATCACTGGTGATGTTAATGTTTTTTTCTTGAGACAAGGTCTCACTCTGTTGCCCAGGCTGGAATGCAGTGTCACTATTGCAGCTCACTGCAGCCTTGACCTCCCAGGCTCAAGCAGATCCTCCCACTTCAGCTTCCCAAGTAGCTGGGACTACAGACCTAAGCCACCACACCCGGATGATTTAAATTTATCTTTTTCTTTTCTTTTCTTTTTTTGACGTAGTTTGACTCTTGTCACCCAGGCTGGAGTGCAATGGCACGATCTTGGCTCACTGAAACCTCTGCCTCCTGGGTTCAAACGATTCTCCTGCCTCAGCCTCCCAAGTAGCTGGGATTACAGGTACCCACCACCATGCCCGGCTAATTTTTTGTATTTTTAGTACAGATGGGGTTTCACCATATTGGCCGGGCTGGTCTTGAACTCCTGGCCTCAAATGATCTGCCCGCCTCTGACTCCCAAAGTGCTGGGATCATAAGCATGAGCCACCGCACCTGGCCCACATCTTTTCTTTATACATTGCCCTGTCCCAGGTATTCCTTTTTAGCAATGCAAAATGGACTCACACAGAAAATTAGCAGAGTGGGGCATTACTATAAAGATACCTGAAGATGTGGAAGCAGCTTTAGAATGGGTTAGTGGACAGAGGTTAGAAGAGTTTGGAGGGGCCATAAGAGCATAACAATATCAGGGAAATTTGGAACTTCTTAGAGACTGGTTAAATGGTTGTGACCAAAATGCTGATGGAAATGTGGAGAGTGAAGTTCAGGCTGATGAGGCCTCAGGTGGAAATGAGGAATTGTTGGGAACTGGAGTAAAAGTCACTTGTGCTACAATCTAGCAAAGAGCCTGGTACATTGTTTCCATGCTCCAGGGATTTGTGGAAGGTTAAGAATGGTGCTTTGGGAGGCCGAGGAGGGCAGATCATGAGGTCAGGAGATCAAGACCATCCAGGCCAACATGGTGAAACCCTGTCTCTATCAAAAATACAAAAGTTAGCTGGGCGTGGTGGCACGCGTTTGTAATCCCAGCTACTGAGGAGGCTGAGGTAGGAGAATCACTTGGAACTGTGAGGCGGAGGTTGCAGTGAGCCGAGATCGTGCCATTCTCCAGCCTGGTGACAGAACTAGATTCCATCTCAAAAAAAAAAAAAAAAAAAAAAGGATGACCTAGGGTCTCTAAGCATCACAGCGTTCAAGTAGTGATGTGGCTGCTTCTAACAGCCTATGAGCAGACACAGGAGTAAAGACACAACTTAAAGTTGGAATTTATAATTAAAAGTGCACCAGGCACGGTGGCTCACACCTGTAATCCCAGCACTTTGGGAGGCTGAGGCAGGCGGATCACGAGGTCAGGAGATTGAGACCATCCTGGCTAACACGGTGAAACCCTGTCTCTACTAAAAATACAAAAAATTAGCCAGGCATGGTGGCGGGCGCCTGTAGTCCCAGCTGCTCGGGAAGCTGAGGCGAGAGAATGGCATCAGCCTGGGAAGCGGAGCTTGCAGTGAGCTGAGATCACACCACTGCACTCCAGCCTGGGCAAGATCTGTTCAAAAAAAAAAAAAAAAAAGGAAAAGGGGGAATTTATTAATTAAAAGGCCCAGATGGTGGCTCGCTGGACGTGGTGCTTCACACCTTGGCTGAGGCAGGTGGATCATTGAGGTCAAGAGCTTCAAGATCAGCACTGACAACATGGTTGTGAACGTCCATTTCTACTAAACATACAAAATTAGCTGGCATTTAAGTGGGCGCCTGTAATCCGGCTTACTTGGGAGGCTTGAGACGGGAATCGCTTGCAACCTGGGAGGCGGAGGGTGCGTGAGTGAAGTTGCGCACTTACTCCAGCCCTGCGGTGCAGAGTTGACACTCTGCTTCCAAAAAAAAAAGGGCCAGGCCGGTGGCTCACACCTGTAATCCGTACTTTGGGAGGGCTGGAGGCAGGTGGATCACGACGGTCAGGGATCAGACCATCCTGATAACACGGTGAACCCCGTCTCTGACTAAAATATAAAAGATTAGCCAGACGTGGTGGCGGGTGCCTGTAGTCCCGCTTCTGGGAGGCTGAGGCAGGAGAATGGTGTGAACCTAGGAGGCGGAGCTTGCAGTGAGCCAAGATCGCCCACTGCACTCCAGCCTGGGCGGCAGAGCGAGACTCCGTCATAAATAAATAAAGGGAGGCAGCCAGGCTCTGTGGCACGTGCCTGTACTCCCAGCTACTTGGAGGCTGAGGCAGGAGGATTGTTTGAGCCCAGGCGTTCTGGGATGTAGTGTGTTATGCTGATTGGGTGTACATACTAAGTTTGGCTTCAATATGGTGACCTCCCAGGCGTGGGAGACTACCAGGTTGCCTAGCAGGGGGTGAACTGACCTAGGCTGGAAGTGGAGTAGGTCGAAACTCCTGTGTTGATCAAGAGTGGGATCATGCCTGTAAATAGCCACTGCCCATGAGCCTGAGTGACACAGTGAGACCCTGTCTCTGAAAAATCAATCAGTAAATAGGAAACACAGAATAAAAGTTTGGAAAAGTCACAACCTGGCAATGTGGTAGAGAAAAGAAGAGCATTTTTTAGGAGAGAAATACAAGCAGGCTGTATTACCTTGCTAGAGAGGTTTGTGTGACTAAAAGAAAGCCAAGTGCTAACAGCCAAAACAATGGGGAAAAGGTCTTGAAGGCATTTCAGGAGTCTTCAATACAACCTCCCCCATCAGAGGCTCTGAGGCATATGAGGAAAGAGTGGTTTCTTGGGCCAGATCCAGGGCCCTGTCTCCTGTTCAGCCTGGGGACACTGCTCCCCTGCATCCCTGCTGCTCCATCTCCAGCCATGACTCACAGGGTCCCAAGTATAGCTTGGGCCACCACTCCAGAGGGTGCAAGCCATAAAATTTGGCAGCTTTCATGTGGGATTAAGCCTGTAGGTGCACAGAATGCAAGAGTGAAGGAAGCTTAGCAGCTCCCACCTAGATTTCAGAGGATGTGTAGGAAAGCCTGGCTGTCCAGGCAGAAGTTGGCTGCACAGTTGGAGTCCCTACAGAGAGCTTCTACTAGGATATTGCCGAGGGGGAAAGGTGGGGTTGGAGGCCCAACATAGAGTCCCCACCAGGGCGTTGACTAGTGGAGCTGTGAGAAGGGGACCCCTGCCCTCTAGACCCCAGAGTGATAGATCTGCCAGCAGATTGTACCCTGAGCCTACAACAGCTGCAGACACTAAACTCCAACCTGTGTGAGGAGACATTGGGGCTGGACTCTGCTACCCAAGACTTTGGGAGCCCACTCCTTGCACCAGTGTGCCCTGGAGGCAGGACATGAAATCAGGGATTATTTTGGAGCTGTAAAGTTTTTTTTTTTTTTTTGAGACAGTCTTGCTCTGTCGCCCAGACTAGAGTACAGTGGTGCAATCTTGGCTCACTGCAACCTCTGCCTCCTGGGTTCAAGCGATTCTTCTGCCTCAGCCTCCTGAGTAGCAGGGATTACAGGCACCCACCACCACGCCCGGCTAATTTTTGTATTTTCAGTAGAGACAGGGTTTCACCATCTTGGCCAGGCTGGTCTTGAATTCCTGACCTTGTGATCCACCCACCTTGGCCTTCCAAAGTGCTGGAATTACAGGTGTGAACCACTGCGCCCGGCCAGAGCTTTAAAGTTTAATGTCTCCTCTGCTGTGTTTCAGACCTCCGTTTTTTTTTTTGTTGTTGTTTTTTGTTTTTTTTACACTGAGTCTCGCTCTGTCACCCAGGCTGGAGTGCAGTGGTCCGATCTCCGCTCCCTGCAAGCTCCACCACCTCCCGGGTTCACGCCATTCTCCTGCCTCAGCCTCCCGAAAAGCTGGGACTACAGGTGCCTGCCACCACGCCTGGCTATTTTTTTTGTATTTTTAGTAGAGACGGGGTTTCACCATGTTAGCCAGGATGGTTTCGATCTCCTGACCACGTGATCTACCCGCCTCGGCCTCCCAAAGTGCTGGGATTACAGGCATGAGCCACTGCGCCCGGCCAGACTTCTGTTAAGCCTATTATTCCTTTCCTTTGGCAGATTTCTCTCTTTTATTTTATTATAATTTTTTTTTTTTTTTTTTTTTTTTTTTT
>NW_016807449.1:2652694-2670733 GCF_001698545.2 Rhinopithecus bieti | reverse complement strand
TTTTTTTTTTTTTTTTTTTTTTTTTTTACTGTTGTTGTTTTGTTTTTTTGAGACAAAGTCTCACTCTGTTGCCAGGCTGGAGTATAGTGGCGCGATCTTGGCTCACCGCAACCTCTGCTTCCTGGGTTCAAGCGATTCTCCTGCCTCAGCCTCCCAAGTAGCTGGGACAACAGGCATGGGCCACCATGCCCAGCTAATTTTTGTAGTTTTAGTAGAGATAGGGTTTCATCATGTTGGCCAGGATGGTCTCAATCTCCTGACCTCATGATCTGCCTGCCTCGGCCTCCCAAAGTGCTGGGATTACAGGTGTGAGCCACAGTGCCCAGTCATCATTATTATTTTTTGAGATGGAGTCTTGCTCTGTCCAGGCTGGAGTGCAGTGGAACAATCTCAGCTCACTGCAACCTCCACCTCCCAGGTTCAAGCAATTCTCCTGCCTTAGCCTTCGAAGTAGCTGGGATTACAGGTGCATGCCACCATGTCCAGCTAATTTTTGTATTTTTAGTAGAGAAGGGGTTTCGCCATGTTGCCCATGCTGGTCTTGAACTCCTGATCTCAGGGATCCTCCTACTGTGGCCTCCCAAAGTGCTGGGATTACAGGTGTGAGCCACCACACCCGGCCTATTTTATTTGTTTTTTTGAGACACATTCTCACTCTGTTGCCCAGGCTGGAGTACAGTGGCACAATCTCTGCCTCCCAGGTTCAAGCATTTCTCCTGCCTCAGCTTCCCGAGTAGCTAGAATTACAGGTGCGTGCCACCACTCTCAGCTAATTTTTGTATTTTTAGTAGAGATGGGATTTCACCATGTTGGCCAGGCTAGTCTCGAACTCCTAACCTCAAGTGACCCACCTGCCTTGGCCTCCCAAAGTGCTGGGATTACAGGTGTGAGCCACTGCACTCGGCCTTTTTCTTGAAACATAAAATTAGTCAATTGAATTTTGCAGTAATTTCTGCAGTTATTAAACAGGCTATTGAATCTATCCACAAAACTTAAGATACTTAACAACAGGGCTCCAAATAACATAAGTGCCAGCTCTCTGATCTCATGGCTAACAACCTGAGATTTCTGCCATCTGGTCCCAGCTCAGGACCTTTGCACTTAAACTGTTAAACACCACCACCACCACCACCACCTCCCCCCGCCCCACTCCAGATCTCGCTTCTATCTGGCTTTTGTTCAAATGTTACCTCTTCAGAGGAGGCTTCCATTATCACCCTTTCTAAAATAGACTCGCTCTCACTTCCCATCCCTTTATTCTGCTCCATCGTTCTTCATTATGCTGGCCACTATCTCAAAATATCTTTTATTTTTTATATTTATTAATGTTTGAGACGGAGTCGCTCTGTCGCCCAGGCTGGAGTGCAATGGCACCACCTCGGCTCACTGCAAACTCCGCCTCCCGAGTTCAAGCGATTCTCCTGCGTCAGCCTCCGGAGTAACCGGGATTACAGGCGCGCACCGCCACGCCCGGATAATTTTTGTATTTTTAGTAGAGACAGGCTTTCACCATGTTGGTCAGGTTGGTCTCGCACTCCTGACCTCAGGTGATCCGACCGCCTCAGCTTCCCAAAATTCTGGGCTCACATGCGTGATCCACCGCGCCCGGCCTCAAATTATCTTTACTCAGTTAAATGCTTTTATTGTCTCTCCCAGTACAGTGTAAGCCCTAGCAGGAGAAGACTTTGCTTTAATCACGTGCTGTAGCCCCAAAGCCCAGACAGTGCCTAGCACACACGAGATGCTCGATGAACAGTTATCGATTGAATAGATTAGACATCAACGCAATCAGGCTATTCACTTAGGGACTCTTTGCTAGTCGGCGGAGAGGTACATTATAAGTCTCTACGCAGAACGCATGCGCTCAAGATCCGGGAAGTGTGATTGGAAAGGGGCGGAGCATCCGGGAGAGCCTCGCGGACATAGGCGGTTTGGAGCGGAAAGCGAGGTGGAGGGGCGGCTTAGGGCTAAGCGCGCGCGCGCAATGCAGACGCCAGCTCCCGGCGGTTGAAGTACTCAAGGTCCCTGAAGGCGGGGTAGTGACCTCGCGCGTGCGCTGTGGCCGCGGCGGCGCCCGGTCCTAGCGTGTGGGTTGTTCTTGGCCTCGCGCGGCGCGTGCGTAGTGCAGACGGCGGAGGGATTTGCGGCCGGGACCCACCCCCTGCTCCAGTCGCTAGCCGAGGCCGCGCGGGTTCTTGAGCAGCGGCCTGGTGCGCTCGCTGCGCGGGCGACGGAATCAGACGGACGCAGACTCCCCCAGAGTGGAAGCCGAAGCAGGAGCTGTTGTTGCTGAGGGGCCGCCGCAGCCGCCGCGAGCCTCCGGACAGACACCAGCGCTAGGAGGGCGCTGCGCGGCGAGTGAGTGTGACTGAGTGGCCCGACGGGGAGCGGGGCCGCTACCCAGAAGCCCCAGCGGTGGGCCCGGGCCTCTTCCCCGCGGCCAGGCCCCCTTCCCACGTCCCCGCCACAGGTCACTTCTGCATCCCGTTCCCGGACCCTGAGTTCTCTGGGCACCCACGCCCGCTTCCCACATCGCCCTCGCGATTCCCTACCCACAGGCCCTTGCGGTGTGTGGCCTTTTTTCTTTTTCGTTTTTCTATGTTGTCCTGGACCCTTACCCATAATTCCTTTCGCCTTTTCGGGGTCCAGGTCTGTTACCCACAAGCACTTGGTTTTGGGGCTTCGCTCCTTATGTTTCTCTTTCTTTGCTCGGAGACTTCCGACCTCCAGGCCTTTGCAAACTGCGTCTAGTAATTTGCTCTCCGCGGTACGGGACGAGCAGCCACAACTGCTCTGGGCCTCGCTCCTCGGGTCCTTGATTCCCCCAGAAATTCCCAGGGAACCTCTCCGCCCCACAGCTCGTGTCTCAGGACTCTGAGACTTCACTACTCAGGAACCCTTTTTCAGCCTTTATTTTTGTTTCCTTTACCGGCCTTTCACCTCCACGCCCAACAAGACTTTTACCCTTTTCTCCGTAACACAGGACCGTTCTCTGCCCTTACAAAGCCTGTTTTAATTCCGAGACTTTTTTCCTTCCTTTCTTATTTTGAGAGGCAAGGAGTAATAGGGGCTTTCTCTGCAGACCCGATCTAATCTAAGGCTGTCCTGCTTCTGCTCTCAGACTTGGCAAGATGACCCAGTTCCTGCCGCCCAACCTTCTGGCCCTCTTTGCCCCCCGTGACCCTATCCCATACCTGCCACCCCTGGAGAAACTGCCACATGAAAAACACCACAATCAACCTTATTGTGGCATTGCGCCGTACATTCGAGAGTTTGAGGTGAGTTCACTGAGCAGGCCAGGAATGGTTTGGGTTCTGGGGAGCAAGGGGTTGGATTTGCGAGTCCAGCCTCTGACCATTTTGCTAGCTGTGTGATTTAAGTGAGGGGCTTAATGTTTGTGATCCTCAGTTTCGCTGTTTTAAATGGGGTTGCAGCCGGATGTCGGGTGTGGTCAAGTGCGGCAGTAGTCCTAGCTACTCAGGAGGCTGAGGTGGGAGGATTGCTTGAGCCCAGGAGTTGGAGACTGGAGTGCTCTGTGATTGTGCCGCTATACTCCGGCCTGGGTGACAGAGTAGGACTTTGTCTCTCAAAAAAAAAAAATTTTTTTTTAAAGTGGGGTTGTGGCCCAATGCGGTGGCTCACGCCTGTAATCCCAGTGCTTTGGGAGGCTGAGGCAGGCGGATCACCTGAGGTGAAGAGTTCAAGACCAGCCTGACCAACATGGTGAAACCCCGTCTCTACTAAAAGTAACAAAATTTAGCCGGGCATGATGATGCCTGTAATTCCAGCTACTTGGGAGGCTGAGGCACGAGAATCACTTGAACCCAGGAGGTGGAGGTTGCAATGAGCTGAGATCGTGCCGCTGCCCTCCAGCCTGGGCAACAGAAGAAGACTGTCTCAAAAAAAAGTGGGGTTTGATAGTACCCCTTTTGTAGAATTTTTGTGAAAATTCATTGAGTAGTGGTTGAGGATTTGCACTTAACCCGCACCATTTATCAGCTCTGACTTTGGACAAATGTTGTATCCTCTTCGTGCATTGGTTTCTTTATCTTTAGTAAGGGGATAGTGGTAGCACCCTCATAATGCTGGAGAATTAAATGGCAAAGTGTATATCAGGGGACTTGGCACCAAAGCAGTCAGCACATGTCAGCCTTTGTTACTCTGTTTACCATTTTTATTGTTAATAAGATGATGTTCATAAAGACTCAGCACTCAGTATTGAGTGTTGGAGGGCTTAAAGCTGCAGATGGGAATTTTAGCTCTGCACCTTCGGGGTAAATAGGAATGAATGACTTAGGCTCCTGGACCTCTTTGTTTTTATTTGTGAAATGGGATGACAAAGGTCATCTCTTAGGTGCATCAGAGCACACCTGAGAAAAACTGGCACACAGCCAGAAGTTACAAGAACATTCTGGCATCGGGTAGGGAAGGGCAGCTGGAGGCGAGGGAGTTGCACAGCAGAAGTTTGTAGATAACAGAAAAGTGTATCTTCAGTGGGATTTGCCACCCTTGGTGAACCTGCATTTGAGAAATGTTACTGGCCAGTTAAATTAACTTAATGGGCACAGGCCGTGGTAGGTGCCCTTTGATGATGCAGGTCATGTGCCAGTTACTATTTGTTTGTTTGTTTGTTTATTTATTTATTTATTTATTTTTGAGAGGGAGTCTCGCTCTGTCGCCCAGGCTGGAGTGCAGTGGCGCCATCTCAGCTCACTGCAAGCTCCGCCTCCCGGGTTCACGCCATTCTCCTGCCTCAGCCTCCCGAGTAGCTGGGACTACAGGTGCCCGCCACCACGCCCGGCTAATTTTTTTGTATTTTAGTAGAGACGGGGTTTCACCGTGTTAGCCAGGATGGTCTCGATCTCCTGACTTTGTGATCCGCCCACCTCGGCCTCCCAAAGTGCTGGGATTACAGGCGTGAGCCACCGTGCTTGGTCTCAGTTACTATCTATTTATTTATTTATGAGACAGTTTTGCTCTGTTGCCCAGGCTCGAGTGCAGTGGCATGATTTTAGCTCACTGCAACTTCTAGTTCAAGCAGTTCTCCTGCCTCAGCCTCTCAAGTAGCTGGGATTACAGGCATGCGCCACCATGCCTGGCTAGTTTTGTATTTTTAGTAGAGATGGGGTTTCACCATTTTGGCCAGGCTGGTTTCGAACCCCTAGTCTCAGGTGATCCACCCGCCTTGGCCTCCCAGAGTGCTGGGATTACAGGTGTGAGCCACCATGCCTGGTAGCCAGGTACTTTTTTTTTTCTTTTGAGACGGAGTATCACTCTGTTGCCCAGGGTGTAGTGCAGTGGCGCGATCTTGGCTCACTGCAACCTCCGCCTCCTGGGTTCCAGGGATTCTCCTGTGTCAGCCTCCTGGGTAGCTGGGATTACAGGCATGTGCTACCATGCCTGGCTAATTTTTGTATTTTTTGTAAAGACGGGGTTTCACCATGTTGGTCGGGATGGTCTCAAACTCCTGACCTTGTGATCTGCCTGCCTCGGCCTCCCAAAGTACTGGGATTACAGGCATGAGCCACCGCACCCCACCAGCCAGTTACTATTTAATGTGTGGTTGGTGAGACCTTAAAGAACTGCCTTGGCCCTCAGAGAGTGTGCAGTTGTGGGCTTTGGAGCCCTGTTCTGTCAGCTCATGTTGCTTCAGGCCTGGTCCTCTTCACTGGCACTCATCAGCAGGGCCTTGTCATCACTCCATTCCCATCACGTCCTCTGGCAGTTTGTTCAGTGCGAGTGATACTTGGAGCTGTGAGAAGCAATGTGTTTCCTAAATACTATATTCTTAAGCTAGATGTCACCCATACCAGTGCTTTTTAAACTGTCTTAGGTGAAGGACAGATACTATTCCCAATCTGTTTGCTTTTGGTAAATATGATGGAAATACTTCTTAAGGACCTCAGACAGGAGTTCGAGACCAGCCAGGCCAACATGGTGAAACCCCATCTCTACTAAAAATGCAAAAACTAGCCAACATGCTATCATGTGCGTGTAATCCGAGGTATTCAGAAGGCTTAGGCAGGAGAACCGCTTGAAGGATTCTAGTCAGTTCCTGGGTTCATTTTAGAGACACAGGAACACAGGGGGGAAAGCGGGACTTAGAATCGCTTGAACCTGGGAAGCAGAGGTTGCATGAACTCAGATCGCGCCATTGCACTCCAGTCTGGGCGGCAGAGCACAACTTTGTCTCAAAAAAAAAAAAGATCTGCAGAATAAAAGACCGAATTTGTATTAGAGTCAGTGGACATCAAACTGTGAAATTATTGTAGAAGTTTCTAAACACTTACTCATGGTTTCTGTACTTACCTGTACTCATCACAGTCCAGCAACAGTTTGGATAGTACTGGTCCGTGGACCATGCTTAGTTTTTGAGACAGGGTCTTGTTCTGTCACCCAGGCTGGAGTGCAGTGTCACAATCATGGCTCACGGCAGCCTTAACATCTGGTGCCCAAAAGATCCTTCCCCCCCTCAGCCTCCCTAGTAGCTGGGACTATAGGTGTGTGCCATTACGCCTGGCTCATTTTTAAATTTTTTGTAGAGATGGTGTTTCACTGTGTCCCAGGCTAGTCTGAAACCCCTAGGCTCAAGCATTCTTCCTGTGTCGTCCTCCCAAAGTGCTGGGATTACAAGTGGAAAGCCACTGTGCGTGGCCGCAGACCATGCTTTGATCTGTGCCACTCCCCTCCCTGCACTGTGACAGGGGAAGGGTGAGTGGATGTTTATTTTGTAGGGGTGGGGTGGGAGGGTTGACCTGCTTATTTCTTTGGTGAGTGACCCTTGCCATTTCCCCTAGTCCTTCCCACCCTGTCACCTCTCTTCTTGTTCCCAGGACCCTCGAGATGCCCCGCCTCCAACTCGTGCAGAAACCCGAGAGGAGCGCATGGAGAGGAAAGTATGTCATTGTTGCTTCCTGACCCCCTGTTTTGCCACTGTCTGCAGATGGTCCTTGACGCTAGGACACTTCTATCTGCATTTACTTCTCTACCTCCCCTTTCTCCTGACAGAGACGGGAAAAGATTGAGCGGCGACAGCAAGAAGTGGAGACGGAGCTTAAAATGTGTAAGTCTCTCATCCACCATATGGCTCTCTCCTCCCTCAAACCCTCTGTGTTCTTCCCAGGTCATACCCAGGGCCTTGCTGTCACCCAAAGCCTGTTTTGCAGGGAGCAGGGTTGTTAGTTTATTTATTTAGCCCCTGCCACTTGGCAAGCACTGTTTTTGGTTTAGGCTTTTCAGCAGCAGAACATAGGGTAAAAGTTGGCAGGAAGGGAGACCCTGGTACCTTGGGCTCCTCCTGCAGGGGAGGACAGTTAAGGGACTCCCACAACCTAGCTGGGTGTCACAGGCTGAGGCGATGAGTTGTGGGCGAGTGGGTCTGTCCTGGCTCTAACCTTAGCTCCTCGGCTGAGGTTGTTCCATCCCCTCCACATAGAGGAGGAATTGGAGTACAAGACAGGTATATTGTTGCCATTAAGCAAACTCATAAGAGGATCAGATGTCAATCTCCAGTGGCTCTTTATTGTGAGGGTGAAAACTGTACAGTCACACGCAGCATAACAGTGTTTCAGTCAGCAGGGGACTGTGGATGTGATGGTGATCCTATAAGATTATACCATATTTTCCCGGGTGCAGTGGCTCACGTCTATAATCCCAGTACTTTGGGAGACCGAGTCGGGTGGATCATGAGGTCAGGAGTTCAAGACCAGCCTGGCCAACATGGCGAAATCCTGTCTCTACTGAAAGTACAAAAATTAGCTGGGCATGGTGGCAGGCCTCTGTAATCTCAGCTACTCGGGAGACTAAGGCAGGAGAATCTCTGGAAGGCGGAGGCTGCAGTGAGCTGAGATCGCATCCGCTCTCTGCAACCCAGCCTGGGCAACAAGAGCGAAAATCCATCTAAAAAAAAAAAGATTATACCATATTTTTATTGTACACTTTCTATGCTTAGATACGTTTAGATGCACAAATACTTAGTATTGTGTTAGGGTTGCTGTAGTATTTGGTGTAGTAACATGCTTGGCCTCGGAGCAGTGGGACGCACCTCTAGTCCAGGAGTGTTGTGAGGTATACCATCTAGGCTCGTGGAAGTGCCGTCTCATGTTTGCATATCGATATCACCGTCAAACAACTCACTTCTCAGAACATGACATGACTCTAGTGAGAAGACAGGTTTTCCTCCTATGCCTGTGAACTTCGATGAATCCCTTTCCTCCAAATCCTGGAGTGCAGGGTTTCCTCAGGGTGCTTACGCAGAAGTGTGACAGAGGCATCTGGCGGTGCGCTCTTTGGACACTGGCTGTCGGAACACTGCCTTCATGTCTTTCCTCAGATGCCTCAGAGGCATCTCAGAATCAGTGTCCAAACCACAGGGCTTTTCCCTCGCCCCCAACCTGGTTTCCTTTGGGTGTTTTCTCTGGGACATAGACATTCAGCTGTGCTGGTCATGACCTCATTTTTTGCCATGCAATTTGTTTCTAACACCTTTTCTAACCCTTTGCTCAGTCTCTCAACAAGACCTATTTGTGTTACTTTCTAAGTCACAAACCTGACTCTTCTTTTCATGTCCATCACCACCACCCAGGTCACCTCTTGCCTGGACAGCGCAGTCACAGTCTGTTATAACTAGTTTACCTACGTCTCTTTTTTTTGAGAGGGAGCCTCGCTTTGTCGCCAGGCTGGAGTGCAGTGGTGCAATCTTAGCTCACTGCACCCTCCGCCTCCCGGGTTCAAGCGATTGTCCTGCCTCAGCCTCCTGAGCAGCTGGGACTACAGGTGTGCGCCACCATGCCCGGCTAATTTTTGTAATTTTAGTAGAGATGGAGTTTCACCATATTGGCCAGGCTGGTCTCGAACTTCTAACCTCGTGATCCACCTGCTTCAACCTCCCAAAGTGCTGAGATTACAGGCGTGAGCCATTGCACCCAGCCTAGTTTATCCATGTCTTAACCAACCAAAATCCACTGTGGGTCTTTTTTTTTTTCTTTTCTAGAAAAACTTTAAAACTGAGATGGGATCTCACTATGGTGCCCAGGCTGGTCTTGAATTCTTGGGCTCAAGTGATCCTCCTGCCTCAGCCTCCCAAAGTGCTGGGATTACAGGTGTGAGCCACCACACCCAGCCAAAGATGTTCTTTTTTTTTTTTTGGAGATGGAAATTTGCTCTTATTGCCCAGGCTGGAATGTAATGGTGCGATCTTGGCTCACTGCATGCAACCTCTGCCTCCCGGGTGGAAGCGATTCTCCTGCCTCCTGAGTAGCTGGGACTACAGGCATGCGCCACCATGCCTGGCTAATTTTGTATTTTTAGTAGAGATGGGATTTCTCCATGTTGGTCAGGCTGTTTTTGAACTCCTGACCTCAGGTGATCCGCCCGCCTCAGCCTCCCAAAGTGCTGGGATTACAGGCGTGAGCCACCACACCCGGCCACAAATGCTTTTTAAAAACAGTTCCGCCTGGGTGTAGTGGCTTACACCTGTAATCCTGCAAGACAGATGGGTCACCTGAGATCGGGAGTTCAAGACCAACCTGGCCACCACGGTGAAACCCTGTCTCTACTAAGAATACAAAAATTAGCTGGACGTGGTGGCAGGCACCTGTAATCCCAGCTACCTAGGAGGCTGAGGCAGGACAATCGCTTGAACCTGGGAGGCGGAGGTTGCAGTGAGCCGAGATCACACCATTGCACTCCAGCCTGGGTGACAGCAAGACTGCATCTCAAAGAAAAAAAAAAAGTTCCAGGCTGGGGACGGAAGCTCACGCCTATAATCGCAGCACCTTTGGGAGGCCAAGGTGGGCAGATCACCTGAGGTTAGGGGTTTGAGATCAGCCTGGCCAACATGGTGAAACCCTGTCTCTACTAAAAATATATATAAAAAAAAAACAAACTAGGCAGGCGTTGTTGTGGGCTCCTGTAATCCCAGCTACTCGGGAGGCTGAGGCATGAGAATTGCTTGAACATGGGAGGCGAAGGTTGCAATGAGCCGAGATCGCGCCATTACACTCCAGCCTGGGCAATAAGAGCAAAAGTCCATCTCAAAAAAAAAAACAAACAAAAAAGTTCCAATTGAGGAATTTGGACACTGGATCATAGATGAGGTTAAGGAATTAGTAAATATTAGCTCTTTAAGATGTAATAGTGGCACTGTGGTTATGATGTTTAAAAGTCTCTATTAGAGACCAAAGTGGTGTGCTATCTGGAATTTCATTTAAAATAATCCAGCTGGTCACAGTGGCTTACGCCTGTAATCCCAGCACTCTGGGAGGCTGAGGTGGGAGGATCACTTGAGTGATCCAGGCTGCTCAGGAGTTTGAGCGGTGAATATGGTGAAACCCTGTCTCAAGTGAAAATATAAAAATTATCCAGGTGTGGTGGCAAGAGCCTGTAATCCCAACTACTTGGGAGGCTGAGGCAGGAGAATCGCTTGAACTCGGGATGCAGAAGTTGGGGTGAGCTGAGGTCATGCCACTGTACTCCAGCCTGGGTGACAGAGCGAGACTCCGTCTCAAAAAAAAAAAAAAAAACCAAATGCAGTGGGCTGTGGGAGGATAGAGATGAAACAACTCTGGCCGCATGTTGATAATGGAAGCGGGCTCATGGGAGTTCATTGTACTGTTCTCTACTTCCATTGAGTGCTTGAACTTCTCCATAAAAGAAAAGAAATAAAAGAACGGATCAAGTTCAGTAGGGGTTTCTGCGCCCTTGAGAGCCTCCACTCGTAACTATAGAAGCTTGCTGTGCCTTATCACAATGAACAGCTCCCGTCAAGGGGACCGTGCCTCCTTGCTGAGCACTTGTACTTCGTGTTACTGACTTCTCACAGCTTCCAAGTGCAGCAGGGGTTGCGACTCCCATTTTTAAGATAAGGAAATGGAGGCTTATTGAGGCAAGCACGCTTACAAAGAGTGAGAGTTCGGAGATGGGACCTCGAGCACCTCAAAGCCTAATTCCCGACTCCACGGCCCAGTTCCTTTGAGTTTCTGCTCTGGGCTGCTCTGGGTTAAGATGAGCCCCTAACCAATGATTTCCTAAGGGAGAGGTGCTGGCAGGGCTCTCTGCACACATACACTGACTGGTGGGGCACTGCCTGGCATTGGGTCTGTACTACCTTCTTTGAGCTTTCGTGCTCTCTGTCTTCAGCAATTGGGTACCATTGCTTTGCTGCATTTTCTTTTCCCTTTAGTCACGTTTGTGGCCCCCCCACACCCCAGGTAAGCAAGCACTCCAGGAAACTCAGGCGGTGTGCTGGGGTGGTTTCCTTATGGCTGTCCTTCAGGAAGCTCAGCTGTTGTTTGGCCTTCGTCCACTCCCCAACCCTACAGCATTCATTGGTCCCACTGTAGTGTTAGTGTTCCACAGTAACTGTTAGAATGCCTGCTGTCTGGTGTTGCTGGGTGTGTTTCCTTGCTGCTGTGACAACCTTCAGCTTCTCATTAAATATTAGCATCTTATGAGGTCTTTCCTAACCTGCCTTATAAAGTCACCTGTTTCTATCTCTGGTCATCTGATGTGATCATATGATCTCCTTATTTACTTCTTCCATTAGCATATGAACCCCACGAGGGTAGACACCTTTTTTGTCTGTCTTTCTTTTTTTTTTTTGAGACAGTCTCACTCTGTTGCCCGGGATGAACTACAGTGGCGCGATCTCGGCTTACTACAATCTTCGTCACCTCCCTGGTTCAAGCGATTCTCTTACCTTAGCCTCCTGAGTAGCTGGACCATGGCCAGCTAATTTTTTTGTGTATTTTTAGTAGAGACGATGTTTTGCTATGTTGGTCAGGCTGGTCTCGAACTCCTGGTCGCAAGTGATCCACCTGCCTCGGCCTCCCAAAATGCTGGGATTACAGCTGTGAGCCACTGCGCCCAGCACCTTTTTTTTTTTTGAAATGGAGTCTCGCTCTGTTGCCCAGGCTGGAGTGAGTGAAGTGACACGATCTCTGCTCACTGCAAGCTCCGCCCCCCGGGTTCATGCCATTCTCCTGCCTCAGCCTCCCGAGTAGCTGGGACCACAGGCGCCTGCCGCCACGCCCGGCTAATTTTTTTGTATTTTTATTAGAGACGAGGTTTCACAGTGTTCGCCAGGATGGTCTGGATCTCCTGATCTCATGATCCACCCGCGTTGGCCTCCCAAAGTGCTGAGATTACAGGCATGAGACATCGCACCCGGCCAACCTTTTTTGTCTTATTTACTGCCAAATCTCCAACAACTACAGCATTTCCAGGCACATAGTAGACGCTTAAGAGTTACCTATTTACAAAAGCACAAACATCGGCAAAAAAAAAGAATTACCTTTTGAATGAATGAGAGTTAGCTGGTGCAGGAAAAAAAAAAAAAAAAGCCAGTGCAAATTGAGAGACCTGGCCATAGAAAATTACAATGCTCAGGGATGTGGTATGGCAAGGAACTTTTTGTTTTTTTTGAGACAGAGTCTCGCTTTATTGCCCCGGCTAGAGTGCAGTGGCACCATCTTGGCTCACTGCAACCTCCGCCTCCCAGGTTCAAGTGATTCTCCCCTGCATCAGCCTCCTGAGTAGCTGGGACTGTAGGCACACACCTCCACACCCTGATAATTTTGTATTTTTAGTAGAGATGGGGTTTTGCCATGTTGGCCAGGCTGATCTCTGACTTCTGACCTCAGGTGATCCGTCCGCCTTGGCCTCCCAAATTGCTGGGATTACAGGTGTGATCCACCGAGCCCAGCCTGGCAAGCAACTTTGAGGATTGGGTGGGGAGAACACCGAGATGGAGTTGTTTTCAGACGTTTCCATTCGTCCTAGATAGCAATTCCCTTAAATTGTGGCTCAAGCTTCTGCTTTCTAAAACATCCCTTAGGTCAAGGCACGGTGGCTCACGCCTGTAATGGCAGCACTTTGGGAGGCTGAGGCAGGTGGATCACCTGAGGTCAGGAGTTCGAGACCAGCCTGGCCAACATAATGAAACCCCGTCTCTACTAAAAGTACAAAAGATTAGCTGGGCGTGGTGGTGTGCCTCTGTAATCCCAGCTACTTGGGAGGCTGAGGCAGGAGAATTGCTTGAACCCGGGAGGCAGAGGTTGCAGTGAGCCAAGATCGCACCATCCATTGCCCTCCAGCTTGAGCAACAAGAGTGACACTCTGTCTCAAAAAAAAATCTGATACTTTATTTCTCTAGCTTCTGGCAACACCCACACTGTCTTCCTGAAAAGGTAGCACCCTGGGGTTCGGGGAAGGAGCCTGGTAGTTCGAGTGCGGGGTGAGAGGTGAAGTCTGCCTTGGCCCTTTGCCACTTTGACACCTCCCTTTTTCTGTGTCTTGAGTTCTGTTTTGCTTCCATTGGCAAAATAGTAATAAACAAATATCAGTATCCAGCACTGTGTCTGGGCCATAGTATGTGCTCAGTAAATTATATGCCTAGTGTTCCATTACTGGAATGCTAAGCATGTGGGAGTTATTTATATCCTGCTCAGGGTCATCGCCAGGGTCTGATTTTTCACACGTCTGCAGTTCAAAAAATTGCAACCTCTGGGTTAATGTTACTCCTTTTCTCATACTCTCCCAGAATGTGACAGGGCTTCTGAGGGGAGCCCTATGCCATGGAAGAACCGGCAGTGTCCTTAAGGCCCCGGCAGGAGTCAGGGTCGTTATGTGCTGGGGCCGCCATATTTGGTGAAAAGGACTTATTCCCAGGCCTGACCCAGCAGGATCACTATGGAATTGGTTTCTCAGGAGATTCCTGGCTCTTTTCTTTGGAGATTGTTATTCCTTAGTCACCAGGTAGGACAGTTTGCCTCACAGCGAGACTGGAGTGAGGATCTAATCTGATGCTCGGCAGTTCTGGGTTCCTTTTAGAGACACAGGGCAGAGACGGGAAAGCAGAGCTTACTTAGCCTTTGCTCTTCTGGCTCTCATTCATAGCCTTGGGGTCACTTGGTCTCAGGTTTTCCCGTGGGCTGTAGTTGCAGTCTGTGTCCAGTGGGTGGCAGTGTGGCCCTGCCTACAGGAGGGACCTCTCCCTCCCTCTGAGGATACGACCCCCTCCTCCATGTACCCCCAGTTCAAACACCCTGACCCACTCCACTTACTCTTTTGATGCGTCCTGGGGGCATCAGCTGCATTTCCAGGGAGTCCCAGTTGGGCTGTTACTGTTTGGATCACCTTGCATCTGGGAGCGATGAGGCCCTAAGGGTTTATGTAGGTCTGAAATGGCAGTTGGGCCTGCCACATCCTGTCAGCTTGAAGTCAGCCTTACCTCCTCCCCTCAGCAGCCTGGATTATCTCTCAGCCACTCTGATAAAACCCACTGTGCCTCAGAGAAACAGGTTCAGAGAGGGGCGTGCCTGAGGTTGCCAGGTCACCACCCATGTTCCTCCAGCTAGGGGCCTTTCCCAGTGCCACCGTTTTCTTCTTGGCCTCTGCCCATCGTATTTGTTTTGCTACGTGAGACCATGGACACCTTCAACTTACAAAATTCCCTTCCTCCTGCACAGGGGACCCTCACAATGATCCCAATGCTCAGGGTGATGCCTTCAAGACTCTCTTCGTGGCGAGAGTGGTAAGTCCCCAGCTCCCAGCTCCTGGAACCCCATGCTGCTGAGAGCCTGGGTCTGGCCCAAAGGGCAAATAGGCTAGGTACTGGGGAATGTTCCAGGGGCTGTGGGACAGCTCTGTTCTCCCATTTAACGTCATACCCATCTCCTTGTAGAACTATGACACAACAGAATCCAAGCTCCGGAGAGAGTTTGAGGTGTACGGACCCATCAAAAGAGTAAGTGGAGTGGGGTCAGGGTGTTTGAATTGAGGGTGCATGGAGGAGGGGCCATGTCCTAAAAGGGAGGGAGAGAGGTCCCAGCCCTGAGCATGGCTCACACCGTTTCAGGGCCTGGGTTTATGCATCCTGACTGTATTTCCATGCAGCAGACCTTGGGTAGCAGAAGTAAAATGAGAAGTAATGACTGCTGGTGGTTGATTGAGAGCAGGGGTTGGCAAACTGCAGACTTATTGCTTGTAAATAAAGTCTTCCTGCTGCTCAGCCAGGCAGGTCTGTTTGTTTACACATTGTCTTTGGCTGCTACTGTTGTAAGGCAGGGTTGGGTTGTTGCAAGAGTATGTGGCCGTCAAAGCTGGAAATATATACTCTTTGCGTTTTGGCAGAATACGTATGCTGAGTCTTGTTTTAGAGGAAGGCTTTGTTTTACCAATCTTCTTTTAAGTCACTTAAGTGCTGTGCCTGATTTCCTTTAACATGGGAGACATATGCCTTCCTTGAGCAGTAGTGAGGGCTTGAGGCCACCCTACACACAAACTCGTGTTAGCCATGTCTCTTCTCCTCCCTACTCTGTTTTTGATACATCTTTTTAAAATACTTACACATGTCAGGCCGGGTGCAGTGGCTCACACCTGTAATCTCAGCTCTTAAGGAGGCAGAGGCGGGAGGATAGCTTAAACCTAGGAGTTCGAGACCTGCCTGGGCAATATAGTGAGACCCTGTTCTCCACAAAAAGGAAAAAAAAAATATTGTTGGGCCAGGCGTGGTGGCTCATGCCTGTAATCCCAACACTTTGGGAGGCCAAGATGGGCAGATCACCTGAGGTCAGGAGTTCAAGACCAGTCTGACCAACGTGGTAAAACCTGGTTTCTACTTTAAAAGTACAAAATTAGCTGGGCATGATAGCGGGCGCCTGTAATCTCAGCTACTCAGGAGGTTGAGGCAGGAGAATTGCTTGAACCCGGGAAGCGGAAGTTGCAGTGAGCTGAGATCGTGCCACTGTACTCTAGCCTGGACAACAGAGTAAGACTCCGTCTAAAAAAAAAAAAAAGTATTGTAGGCCGGGCGTGGTGGCTCACGCCTGTAATCCCAACACATTGGGAGGGTGAGACAGGCAGATCAGCTGTAGTCAGGAGTCAAGACCAGCCTGGCCAATATGGCGAAACCCCGTCTCTACAAAAATACAAAATACTGGCCAATTGTGGTGTCTCGTGTCTGTGTGTGTGTTTGCATATATCTGTGTATGCCTGTGTATATATGTGTATACACATGGTGCTCTGCCCTGCGCAGTCCAGTGATAACCTTGGCCCCACCCTTGTCCCTCTGATCCCATTCGAGTCAGGAATCTCGGTTGTGTTTTGGAGGCTGTGGGGTCCCAGGTTCATCCATGATAGCGGTTGGTCGCCGACTGGTAGTGATGTGAATGGAGAACTAGCCATCCTTGAGGGACCAGCTCAAATGCTGTCACCTCCCAGAAATCTTCCTTGGTTCATTCTGGCCACCTCTGTCTCAACAGCCCTTCCTTGCCCATTGTTCTCCCTTACATGGTCCCCGAGGGGTCTTTCTGACATCCAGAGCTGACCCCATCTCCTCAGCGGTCAGCATCCCATGGGTCACTAGCATGTTAGGACAGGTCCAGCTGTGACCATCTGACCTTACAGGACTCTTCCCCAAGCTGTGTGGCCTCGTGGACCTCCACCCCACCCCCCACCCCCCTTCTCTTGCTGCCATCCTCGGAATGGGACCCATCCCTCAGCATGCCACATTCTCTCAAGCCTCCCTGGATGTGCACATGTCCTTGCTTTTTCTCTTAGAACTCCGCTGTCCCTGGCCAGGTGCGGTGGCTCACGCCTGTAGTCCCAGCACTTTGGGAGGCCGAGGAGGGGGATCATGAGGTCAGGATTTCAAGAGCAGCCTGGCCAACATGGTGAAACCTCGTCTCTACTAAAGATACAAAAAATAACCCAGGTGTGGTGGCGGGCGCCTGTAATCCCAGCTACTCAGGAGGCTGAGGCAGGAGAATCGCTTGAACCTGGGAGGTGGAGGTTGCAGCGAGCTGAGATCGCACCATTGCACTCCAGCCTGGGCGACAGAGCGAGACTCCACCTCCAAAAAAAAAAAATTTCCCGTCCCATTGGCATTCACAACTCCCTCCTGTTTCCCTAAGTCCATTTGTGTCCTTCTGACTCCACATAGACCACTCACATTGGCCCTTCGTTGCTCAACACCCTTCCCAGCTCCTCAGCGACCATGCTTCTCGGCCTGGCGCTGGGGCGCTTGACCCTGGGCCTGCTCACCTTTGTGGCCTCATCTCCTGGGGCTCTCTGTCATCAGTACGTGAGCCAGCTCTGCTGAAGTGCATCCCCAGCCTCCTGCCCTCCTGCCACCAGGCCATTGGACCTCTGGAGTTACTGCTTTTCCTCCTGACAGGCTGACTCCTCACTGTCCTCCTTCATCTCTCTTCTTTCTTTAGGTCTTAAGTATCATTTTCTCCAGGAAGCCGGCTCTGTGCCCTCTGTGTGCCCTCTGGTCCTACAATTAGAACATAAGTCACTCAGGGCTCTTGAAGGACAGAGAGCGTCTGAGACCTCACCTGGCCCAGGGCCTAGTGCGCAGGCTGTTGTGGGGTTGGTGGGGTGGAGCCGCTCTGTGGCGGGACTCACCCCTGTCCCCATGCGCCCCACAGATACACATGGTCTACAGTAAGCGGTCAGGAAAGCCCCGCGGCTATGCCTTCATTGAGTACGAACATGAGCGAGACATGCACTGTGAGTACCTCCCGCCGAGCCTTGCCCTCTGACCCGCTCTCACTTCTCTGCTGCCCCAGCCCCTCCCAGTCTGTCCCCTCCCCCACCCTGCCACACCTGACATTAGCGATGTCTCTTTTCCTCCTCCCTCTGTTTCTGATGTATCTTTTTTTTTTTATATATGTGATTTTAAAAAAAACCAAATCCCCACAACGTGTGTGTGTGTGTGAACCTGGGGAGGTAAGTGTCACACGTTGAACCTCAGGGGCAAAGAGGGAACTGGGTGGGGGGCTGGGGCCAGTTGGAGGTGGGGGAAGGGGTCGGATTTTGGGGGAGTCTCTCCCCATTATTCCCCCCACCGAAGTTGGGGTGGCCAGGTTGCAATGAGGACTGGCCTTTGAACCTGTCGTCTCTTCCCCCCCAGTAGAACTGGGGCTGGGCCACCCGACCCTCTGCCTCCCCAACCCTGGCCCCCCACCCTGTTCCTCAGTGGTAGGCATGTTGAGCGCCTGCCCCTACAGTTCCAAAGCCCCTTTGAGGCTGCCG
>NW_016807449.1:2630113-2652680 GCF_001698545.2 Rhinopithecus bieti | reverse complement strand
GAGGGAACTGGGTGGGGGGCTGGGGCCAGTTGGAGGTGGGGGAAGGGGTCGGATTTTGGGGGAGTCTCTCCCCATTATTCCCCCCACCGAAGTTGGGGGTGGCCAGGTTGCAATGAGGACTGGCCTTTGAACCTGTCGTCTCTTCCCCCCCAGTAGAACTGGGGCTGGGCCACCCGACCCTCTGCCTCCCCAACCCTGGCCCCCCACCCTGTTCCTCAGTGGTAGGCATGTTGAGCGCCTGCCCCTACAGTTCCAAAGCCCCCTTTGAGGCTGCCGCGGCGTCCACATGGGCAGGGATGGGTGGGGGAGGGTGGCAAGGGCTGCGGCGTGTCCAGGGGCCGCCGTATTAATTGATTGTTCTTATTGTCACTGCAGCCACCACGCAGCTGGCTTGCAGCTGATGCTTACGCTCCCCTTACAACACCTCAGTGTATGGTTGGTATAAGGGTTTGTATCATGGGTAAGATCACTCAGCACCGCACACCAGCCCAGCTTAGCCAGGCAGCTCAGGAGCAGCGAGGCGCCCCTCCTCCCGCCCCAGTCGCCCCCGCAGCCTCCCCGCACCCATGGCCCTTTCCTTGTTTGGGTGCCCTTTGTCCCTCCTGCCCCGATCCGTATGCTCTCCGAGAATCTTGCTGATCCCAGGAGGGGAAGGATGAACCCGGTAGGAAAGGCGGTGGCCTCTCCGCTTGGGTTCCACCCAGCCTCTGATGACCTGGCTTTGCGATGTCAGCGGCGAGGTGGCGGGAACACCGAGGGCGGGGCACCAGGCCAGGGCTCCACTGGAACCCTTCAGCCTTCCCTCCCTGCCCCCGTGCTTTCTGTGGGGCTGCTACTGTGCTGGCCCTGGAGAGTCTTTTTGGCTGCTAGTTTTGGGGTGCTCTGCGCCCTTCCTGTCTTCCTTCCTGTGGTTGAGGCCTCCCGAGGGGGCTGGCTGTGGTGTCCAGCCGCTCTCCAGAGGTGGTCAGGAGCTCCCCAAAGTGCATGGAATTGGGGCTTGGGGTGTGGGAGGGACCAAGGGGTAGGCTGCCAGCTGCTGAAGGTGTCAGTAGGTTTTTACTAAAGAACCTTCCACTGTCTAGAGACTTGAGAGAGGGAAAGAGAGAGAGAGGCCTAGACGAACACAATCACATGTTTTCTTTGCTGTTCCTCCCGGGATGGGCCTCTTTTGGGGTTTGGGACTCTGAACCCGAGCGGGGTTCCTTCGCTTTACTTTGATCCTGGTCCTTAAATGCCTTTCCCCACTCCCCTCCTGTGGGTTCAGGGGCCAAGTGGCCCCTCCTTAGAGCACGGGCAGCACCGTCTCCTGGACCCCTGTGTGCCAGCCTCTGCAGACGCAGCTGGTGGGAGGGAGCATGGAGTTGGAGGTGGAGAAGTCGCGGGGGGTGGGCTGTGTGCCTAGTTCAGTGTGACTTGGGGACTGGTGAGGTTGGACAGGTTTTTGAGGCCTCCCCAGCCTTCTTTGTAAATTCACACGAGATAGTCCAGGGCTTTCCAGTGCCCAGCTTGGATGATAATCCTCGTCTTCCCAACTCTAAGGCCTCCTTGAGATTTCTTTGGGGTCCACCACGTCCTCTGCCTGTCTCCAGGTGGTACAGGAGATGTGGTTCCTCTCCCTCTCCTGACTCCCTAGAACCCCCAACTTCCCCTCCCTGTAGCTTTAGCTGACCCCATGGTGGTGGGTGTGGGGTCTGTGCGCGTGCTCAGGTAAGCTTGGGGGCTCCAGGTAAGCGGTCCCGTGTCCCCCCCCGGGAAGCCCGCCTCCTCGCCAGGCCCCCAGGAGTTGCCGAGCCCCCCCCATCCCGCTCGGTTTGGACACCCGCAAGGCCGGCATCGGTAAATGGCACCTTTTTCTCTTCCTCTGGTTGTTATTTGGGGGGGAGCGGGCTGGGGCGGGGCAGGGTATTACGGTTGGTTGAGGACAGCCCCCTAGGCCAGGGCTGGGTGGGGGAACAGGGACTTTTTGGCCTTCCTGATAGCCCCACGTGATCACAGGCCAGGGCTTCAGGCTTGCCTTCTGCTGTGCACTACCCGAGAGCAGCAGTGAGCCTCTCTCCCGTCTCCCCTCTACAACTCCCCTTTCCTGGCAGGCTCAGGCTGGGGTGCGCTCCCAGCGCGTGTTGAGCCAGGGGTGTGGAGGGCGAGATGGGGCGGGGCTGGGGGGAGGCAGAGTCAGTCATCTCAGGTAAGGCAGGGATTTTCAGTAGCACCGCACGGCACCCCATGCTTCCTCCACTGCCCCTCTCCCCTGCTGCAGGGGCCCTGCCAGGCCCCCTGGGAGTGTATAACCCGCCTCTCTGCTCCCTGCCATTTCCTGAAGATTTCTCCCACCCCCTTCTGGTTCATTTTCTGTTCTGATGTCTGTTCCCCCCACACTCACCCCCCTCCAAAAAAAAACAAAAACAGAAAAACCGGTGTGGTCTGGGGTGCGGAGCGTCCCAGCTGGGCCTCCTGCCCTGGCTTGTGTCTCAGGGTGCATGCTTGGGGTTGTGGAGGAGCCCCCTCCCCCACAGCAGAGTCCAGCGTGGAGTTAACCTTCAGTTTCTTTGCAGCGATTTTGGCCGCCCTGGCGGGAGGGGGCTGTTCCATCATGTGGGAGAGGAAGGACGGGGATCCCAGGGGGTGGCGGGTGAGGGTGAACATCTCCCTCGACCAGGAGTGGTTGGGGTGCTGAGAGGAAGCAGAGGCTGAGATGGAGCAGGCCCTTCGCCGGTTTGGGAGAGGGTTGGTCTGGCTGTCAGTTGCCTGGCTGTCTGTTGGGCGTGTGCGTGTGGGTGATGATGGGGACACGGGGCGGGGATTCTGTAGAGCCGGGCCTGTCCTGACTAGAGGACCCTCTGGGGACTCCTCCCCTCCCCCTCCCCACATCTGTTACAGCCGCTTACAAACACGCAGACGGCAAGAAGATTGATGGCAGGAGGGTCCTTGTGGACGTGGAGAGGGGCCGAACCGTGAAGGGCTGGAGGCCCCGGCGGCTAGGTGAGCACGTCCTGCCCTCGACGGGCTCTCAGGGACCCTGGACCTGGTGGCCTTGTTCTCCCTTCTTTGCTGCTTCTGCTTCTCTGTCTCCTGCTGGCTCACGTCTCCCATCGCGTCCTCATCTCCAGCTTCTCTGTTTCGTGGCCATCACATTTCTGACAGCCGCCTGTCTCCTCGTTCTGGGTTACTGTGAGGAGCAGGGGCACCAGCCTGGAGAGGCCTGAGCCCACATGCTGGCGTCCCCACTTGCTTGCTGGGGGTCCCTCTTCCTGCCTCATTGTCCTCCTCTTAGTGGAAATAACCTGAGTTTGCTGCGCTCAGTGTACTGGGTGCCCAGCTTGGCAGTGACGCATTCTGGGGTTGTAAATGTCACTTGCTCATCTGCTTCTGCTGCTTGTTCTTGCTCTTGTTCGCTCTTTTACTGATTCAGCAAGTACCTATTTGATCACCAGCCGTGTGCCAGGCTTCTAGTCAAGAGCAACACAGAGGCAGCCTCTGCCCTCTGAGCCTCCTGCATTCAGTCTCCTCATTGTCGTTCGCGGTCTCAGGCAAGGTCAGTTTGGCTGCAGGTATCAGAAATAAACTTGAGCTTCCTGAAACATAAAAACATAAAAAAAGAAACATAATTCTGTTGATAGAGAATTATGGGCATCCTTTGGAGTTCAGAGGTATGTGATGCCCATGGATCTAAGAGGACCTGGTAGCTGAAGCTGTTAAGAGCTGGGGCAGCCAGGTCAGGCACAGTGGTTCACGCCTGTAATCCCAGCACTTTGGGAGGCCCAGGCGGGTGGATCACGAGGTCAGGAGTTCGAGACCAACCTGGCCAAGATGTTGAAACCCCGTCTCTACTAAAAATACAAAAATTAGGTAGCCGTGGTGGCGGGCACCTGTAATCTCATCTACGCAGCAGGTGGAGGTTGCAGTGAGCCGAGATCAAGTCACTGCATTCCATCCAGCCTGGGTGACAGAGGAAGACTGTCTCAGAAAAAAAAAAAAAAAAAAAAAAGCTGGGATGACTCACCTGTGATGTGTGACGGCCCACAGCTTGCTTCTGCCTGCTTAGCCTCCATGCAGCTGGGGCTGTCCCATGCCTCTTTGCACTGGCCCAGCGCAGGCATGCCACAGGCCCCGGCTTTACACTCAGTCCTGGATGGGTCTCTTGTTTCGGGCTGGGCACATCTGATTGACTCAGTGTTGGGCCTGGGGTCCTGCTACTCAGGCATGCTTATTGACGACTGAATCCTGCAAAGCTGAGTGACAGTTGTCAGAGAAGATGATGATCCCTGGGCAGACACCCAGGCAGTAGTAGCCACTTGGGACTCCTGTCCTGCCTCCCAGCCCTGTGTCCTCGCTCTGGATTCGCCTGTGCTAGGGAGATCACACTCTAAGCTGCTGAGCCTCTGAGTTTACCAGGCATGTTCTTACCTTACTCTGGTCTCTCCGGGGTGGAGTGGGTTCTTACAGCTCTGCTGTTTCCTGTTGGGGCAGGAGAATTCTGGAATCTCAGCCTTTCCAGAATCTCAGACTCTTCTAGTTCAATTGCCATTCAAACTTTTTGTTGGTGTTAGCCAATAACATCTTGACTTGGTGCACCTGCAGAAATACTATAACCTAAAGTTTGAGGAAACAGTTTTTTCTGTGTAGTAAGTATATAGTTGTATTTTATATTCTGCTGTTTTGTTTTTTAAGATGTTGGTTGCAACCCATCAGACTGATGATGTGACTCATTGCTGGGTCATGACTTGAAAATAGTAAAGGCTAGTCTAGCTGCCCTGTGCCTGTGATATGGCAGGTGCCTGGTCTGCTGCCGGCTTCCTATAAGAATATCTCCCTGGCTGGGCGCGGTGGCTCAAGCCTGTAATCCCAGCACTTTGGGAGGCCGAGACGGGCGGATCACGAGGTCGGGAGATCGAGACCATCCTGGCTAACACGGTGAAACCCCATCTCTACTAAAAATGCAAAAAAACTAGCCGGGCGAGGTGGCGGGCGCCTGTAGTCCCAGCTACTCCGGAGGCTGAGGCAGGAGAATGGCGTGAACCTGGAGGCGGAGCTTGCAGTGAGCAGAGATCCAGCCACTGCACTCCAGCCCGGGCGACAGAGCAAGACTCCGTCTCAAAAAAAAAAAAAAAAAAAAAAAAAAAAAAAAAAAGAATATCTCCCTGCAGCCTTTTTTCTATACAGAACTCAGCCCTGCTTCACGGAAGCTTTTCCAGGCAGTGTGGGATAGAGGAGCACTTGAGAAGGCAGGTTCTGCAGCAGACGGCAGTGACAGCCCAGTTCTGCACCTTCCTTGCTGAGTCACTGTGGGCCAGTGACTTGATCTGAGATTGTTTCTCCATCATAACCATGAGGTTCCTTGGGGCTGTTCATCTGTTCGCTTGACACACACACATCCACCTTTCTATACCAGCTGCAGCGCCACCTGCTGGTACCGTGAGCAAGAGCCGAGTGCGCCCACAGTCCAGGTGCCTTGCAGTCTGGTGGGAGAGGCAGGTAGGGGTCGACTCAGACAGGTAGCAAACCTGAAACTCCGGGGAAAGGAAGCGTTTCTGCAACTGTGAGTACGTAGGACTGTGAGGAGAGGCTTCCGGAGGAAGGGATGTTCGGGCTAGCCTTAAGGGTGAGTGGGAGTTCGCCAGAGAAGGAAGGGGAGACCAGTCCAGGGCAAGGAGAATGCGCAGACACTGGCAGGAAGGTGAGCGCGGGGACACTGGGAAAGCCTGGGACGCGCAGCCAGGGGCTGCGGCTCAGACGCTAGCGGGGCCCACTCTTGCTGCTGCTACCACCAGTTGACAAGGAGTTTGGACCTCAGGCTGGGGGACGCCACCAGAGGCTTCTAAGCCGATCACATTTTTGGGTGGAAAGATCTTTAGCTTCGGGCTTGTGTGAGGATGAGGATGATTGGAGGCTGTGAAGTGCGCTGTGGTTAATATGATGCACTTTGGGGTCAAATGTGGGTTCCAGTAACGGCTGTTTCCTAGCGAATGCTTTGTGTGAGTTACTTAAGGAAGATGTGGCTGTCTTGTGATGGGAGTGCGTGGGATGAACTGCAGAGGGGGACCCAACCCTGTGAACACTAAGCCAGGGGCTGCCTTTCTGCATTTGGAGCCGGCTCATTTCTGCTCCTCCGGGCCCTGCCCCTGCCCCTACTGACCCTCTTGTGTGTCTGCCCTGCCCAGGAGGAGGCCTCGGCGGTACCAGAAGAGGAGGGGCTGATGTGAACATCCGGCATTCAGGCCGCGATGACACCTCCCGCTATGATGAGAGGTAAGATTGGGCGACCGGTGTCCTGGGTCGGGGCGGTCACGGGGGGAGCCCGGCCACACAGGTCTGCCCACCTCATCCAGGCCCGGCCCCTCGCCGCTTCCGCACAGGGACCGGGACCGGGACCGTGAGCGGGAGCGCAGAGAGCGGAGCCGGGAGCGAGACAAGGAGCGAGAACGGCGACGCTCCCGCTCTCGGGACCGGCGGAGGCGCTCACGGAGTCGCGACAAGGAGGAGCGGAGGCGCTCCAGGGAGCGGAGCAAGGACAAGGACCGGGACCGGAAGCGGCGAAGCAGCCGGAGCCGGGAGCGGGCCCGGCGGGAGCGGGAGCGCAAGGAGGAGCTGCGTGGGGGCGGTGGCGACATGGCGGAGCCCTCCGAGGCGGGTGATGCGCCCCCTGATGATGGGCCTCCAGGGGAGCTCGGGCCTGACGGCCCTGACGGTCCAGAGGAAAAGGGCCGGGATCGTGACCGGGAGCGACGGCGGAGCCACCGGAGTGAGCGCGAGCGGCGCCGAGACCGGGATCGTGACCGCGACCGTGACCGCGAGCACAAACGGGGGGAGCGGGGCAGTGAGCGGGGCAGGGATGAGGCCCGAGGTGGGGGCGGCGGCCAGGACAACGGGCTGGAGGGTCTGGGCAACGACAGCCGAGACAT
This sequence comes from Rhinopithecus bieti, assembly GCF_001698545.2. NCBI lineage: Eukaryota > Metazoa > Chordata > Mammalia > Primates > Cercopithecidae > Rhinopithecus > Rhinopithecus bieti. The sequence goes on along the minus strand of NW_016807449.1, from coordinate 2,645,781 downwards.
GTACATGGAGTCTGAGGGCGGCGATGGCTACCTGGCTCCGGAGAATGGGTATTTGTTGGAGGCTGCACCGGAGTGAAGAGGTTCTCTCCACCAGCTATGTTTGGACGCGTTCCTGCCCACCCCCTTGCTGTCATCCCCTCCCCCAACCTTGGCCACCTGAGTTTGTCCTCCAAGGGTAGGTGTCTGATTTCTTCTGGCCCCTTGGATTTAAAAATAAAATTAATTTCCTGTTGATGGTGGGCACCTCGGTTTCTTCCTCACTGCTGTCCTCCCCAGAAGGTTGTCCCTGACTTTTGCTAGCCCTGCTTGGTTTGGTTTCCAGGGAGTAGTTACAACGTGAGGGTTAGGACGTGAGGCTGGCCCTGCCCAGTAGCCAGAGCTGTTGAAGGTGGGGGAGGAGGCCTCTCTAGGGCTCCTTGTCTCCCCTGGTTTTTCACCCTCTTTTCCTTTTTCATCTCTGGCATACATTCCTCAGGGCTGACCATACCCCTGTCTTGGTAGGGGGCTGGGAATTAATTAGGAGGGGACATGATTACTCCAGGGAAGCTGCAGTTTTGAATATGCAAGGAAAGCTGCCATCTGCACGGGAGAGCGGCATACATGGTGAGGAAAGGCAGAAGAAACGCACTGGGCACGGGTGAGATGGGGCAGAGCAGGAAGGGTGGACTCACATCATACTTAGTAGTGACAGGTGTAACGAGCAGAAACAGAAGAAGTCCTACCAGCAATTGAGATTTCAAGCAAATTCCTGGACAAAAGATGAAAGCCATCGGTGGTGAGAACACTTCAGTCTGGTGAGTGCAGAGAAGGAAGCCAGTCAGCCTTGCAGAACCCTAGAGGGTCAAGGCTGCAGCTCCAGGAGAGCGAGGGTGGGAGGCCAGAGGCAGAGCTCGGGACAGAACAGTTGGCCTCCTTGTTGGCACTCAGGATGCCTGGGAGCTGGGCCTGGGGGGTGCCTAGGCAAACCAGCTTGTGTTCAGACCTGCTTGTGTCTTTTAGAAGCATCTCAGCCTGAAGGCAAAGTTGGCCTGGTAACTCAGAGGGTCTGTGACTGACCCACAGGATTTGAGTCTGCTTTTTAATGGTTTCAGTTTTACCAACTAAGGATACCCAGATATTTGAGGAAAAGCAGACCAGAAGATAAATAGAAAAACTGACCCTGGAAGAAATGACTTAGGATTAAAAGAACTTCTTACCTCTAATTAGTATATTTCATAGATACCCCAGATACTGCAACTATAGATTTCTAGTATTGGCTACAAAAAGCCCATTTTGGACTCACATGGCACAAACTGGTTATATAAAGGCTGGACAATAGGCAAAAACTTAGGAAAGGCACCAGAGCGCGGCCAGCTTTGATGAGGTTTGAGGGGGTGTGATCCGTTAAGAGAACACTTAACGGGTGTGTTTCGTGCTTAACTTGCCTTTTCCTTGAGGATGTTTTGCCATTTAGCATGGGGAAGAGACTATCAGGCGGGACTGACTTCCACTGGGCCAAGTTCACAGAGGTTCAGCCAGGCAGCTGGGACTTGACAAAATAGGAGAGGAGGGCACTGAGCTCCCAAATCTACGTGCACCCTCCCTTAGAAGCATCTGCCAAGTCAACTCACTGTCTATGCAAGACCCCCAAGAAACTCATCAGAATGCAGTAACTATGAGGCTAAGGAACTGATGGCCTGGAGACTGCGGCAGCCATGCTGTTTTGGGGCAGACAGGTTGTGGTTCAAGGCCCACCACAGTGGATTGACCCTGCTTGAGATGGCCAGGGTGCCTCAATGTCAGAGTAAGGCCATAACAGGAGAAATCAGACTAAGAGGCTGGGTGCGGTAGCTCACGCCTGTAATCCCAGCGCTTCGGGAAGCGAAGGTGGGTGGAGTACTTGAGGTCAGGAGTTCAAGACCAGCGTGGCCAACTTGGCAAAACCCCTTCTCTACCAAAAATACGAAAAATTAGTCGGGCATGGTCGTGAGCGCCTGTAATCCCAGGTACTTGGGAGGCTGAGGCAGGAGAATTGTTTGAACGTGGGAGGTGGAGGTTGCAGTGAGCCGAGATGGCGCCATTGCACTCCAGCCTGGGCAACAGAGTGAGATTGCATCTCAAAAAGAGTAAATAATAATCAGGCTAAGAAAGCCTAAAACCAGACTTTTTCAGGATTTAGGCAATCTTCTAGCCAGAAGAAAAGTCTGAAAGAAGATAACATTCCGAGTCTCCACACGTACTATTTTTAGTACCCATTATTCAGCATCTACTCAATAGTTACCAGCCTTGCTAGAAAGGACTTAATTTGCTGAAAACCAAGAGGGAAACAAAATAGACAATAGAAAGAGACCCAGGCAGGGGTGATTCAGATGCTGGAGTTATAACTATGAGATACATTCACAAAGTAAGGAGAAGATGGAGAATGTTGAGATATCTGGAATCTGGCTACTTGAGAGGCAGAGGTAGGAGGATTCCTTAAACCAAGGAGTTTGAGATTACAGTGAGCTATGATCACATCACTGCACTACAGCCTGGGTGACAGGAAGACCCTGCCTCAAAAAAAAAAAAAAAAAAAAAAAAAAATCTGGAATCTAACAAAAAGTTAAATGGCAATTCTAGAACTAGAAAACAACTGAAATTAAGAATTAAGTAGGTGGCGGCCAGGCACGGTGGCTCTGTAAACTCAACGTTTTGGGAGGCCAAGGTAGGAGGATCACCTGAGCCCAGGAGATGGAGACAAGCCTAGGCAACATGGCAAAAGCCTTTTCTCTAAAAAAATACAAAAATTAGCCAGACGGTGGTGGCGTGCGCCTATGGTCCCAGATAGGAGGCTGAGGTGGAAGGATCACCTGCGCCCGGGGAGGACAAGGCTGCAGTGAGCCCTGATTCCACAACTGCACTTCAGCCTGGGCAACAAAGTGAGACCCTGTAACAACAACAAGAACAACAAAATACCACACACACAACCACACACACACAAAAACACCACACACACACACAAAAACAAACACCACACACAACCACACACACCACACACACAAAAACACATACACAACACACAACCACACATAAACACACACACCACAAACACCACACACAACCACACACAAGCGCACATAAACACCACACAAACACCACACGTACAAACACCACACACACAAACACACAAATTTAGTAGACAACCAGGCACAGTGGCTCACGCCTGTAATTCCAGCACTTTGGGAGGCCAAGGCAGGCGGATCACCTGAGGTTGGGAGTTCGAGACCAGCCTGGCCAATATGGTGAAGCCCCGTCTCTACTAAAAATACGAAAGTTAGCTGGGCATGGTGGCGGGTGCCTGTAGTCTCAGCTACTCGGGAGGCTGAGGCAGGAGAGTTGCTTGAACCCGGGAGGCGGAGGTTGCAATGAGTCGAGATTGTGTCACTGCACTCCAGCCTAGGGGACAGAGCGAGACTCTGTCTCAAAAAAAAAAAAATTTAGTAGTTCGTGAGACACTAGATAACGTGGAGTCCTCCTTATAAATGCTAGGAAAGATTGACTTGAACAAACTTTTTATTTATTTTGTTTTGGGGGGGTGGGCGGACGGAGTCTTGCTTTGTCAGCCAGGCTGGAGTGCAGTGGCGCGATCTCAGCTCACTGCAAGCTCCGCCTCCCAGGTTCACGCCATTCTCCTGCCTCAGCCTTCCGAGTAGCTGGGACTACAGGCACCCGCCACCATGCCTGGCTAATTGTTTTTTGTTTTTTTTAGTAGAGACAGGGTTTCACCGTGTTAGCCAGGATGGTCTCGATCTCCTGACCTCGTGATCTGTCCGCCTTGGCCTCCCAAAGTGCTGGGATGACAGGCGTGAGCCACCGCGCCTGGGTACAAACTTTTTTTTTTTTGAGAAGGAGTTTCGCTCTTGTCACTCAGGCTGGAGTGTAATGGGCAATCTTGGCTCACTGCAACCTCCGCCTCATGGGTTCAAGCAATTCTCCTGCCTCAGCTTCCTGAGTAACTGGGGTTGCGCCACCACGCCTGGCTAATTTTTGTGTTTTTAGTAGAGACGGGTTTCACCATGCTGGCCAGGCTGGTCTTGAACTCCTCACCTCAGGTGATCCTCCCACCTCAGCCTCCCAAAATGCTGGGATTACAGGCAAGAGCCACCGCGCCTGGCCTCAAACTTTCTTGAAAGAGACATCTCACTACCTCTTTAGGAATAACTGAAGTCATACTTCACTGAAATGAAGGATTTACAAGAAGAAACTGGATCTAATTCAGGAGATTGGTGGAGGGAAGTTCTAGGATGGCAGTTTCTAGACAGCAATTTGGTTCAGAGTTGGGTAAGAGGACTGAAGTTTCCCAAAAGTTTAGAGAGAAGATGGTAAGAGCAGAAAATCAATCTGTAATCTATTAAATCTAAATTGATAAATCAAGGGCCAGATGCAGTGACTACTAAAAATACACAAATTAGCCAGGTGTGGTGGGGGGCATCTGTAATCCCAGCCACTCAGGAGGCTGGGGTAGGAGAATCGCTTGAACCCGGGAGGTGGAAGTTGCAGTGAGCTGAGATCGTGCCACTGTACTCCAGCCAAGGCAACACAGCGAGACTTCATCTCAAAAAAATTAAAAAATAGCCATGCACGGTGGCTCATGCCTGTAATCCCAGCACTTTGGGAGGCCGAGGAGGGTGCATCACGAGGTCAGGAGTTCAAGACCAGTCTGGCCAATATGGTGAAACCCCGTTTCTACTAAAATTATAAAAAATTAGCTGGGTGTGGTGGCGCACGCCTGTAGTCCCAGCTGCTTGGGAGGCTAAGACAGAAGAATCACTTGAACCCAGGAGGCAGAGGTTGCAGTGAGTGGAGATCGCAGCCACTGCACTCCAGCCTGGGTGACAGAGAGAGACTCCACGTCAAATAAATGGATAGATAGATGACGGATATATATATATAGAGAGAGAGATAAATAGCATGTTACTTAGACACAGAAGCAGCTCTCAGACTAAACATCTGTAAGTTCCCTCTCGCAGTGAGTAGAGTTAGGAGAGGTACAGAGGCTGGTGTTTTTCACTATTAGCCTGTCTGTGTTATTTGATTTTGTTTTAATCCCATAAAGACACTACTTTTTGCTAAAGAGAGAACTACAGTGAAGGAGCCGGACAAACCTACTTTAGTCCTCCCACTTGGAACAAGCCTTTTTCTGGACTCCATATCGCCACCCAGTGGAAACAGAAGAGCAGCAGCCAGACTTCTCGAAAGTCTTGTCCACATCTCAGCCTCTCTAGAGCATGATACCACTGACCACTTCCTTTTATTATTATTTATTTATTTATTTAATTTTCTGAGACGGAGTTTCACTCTTATTTCCCAGGCTGGAGTGTAATGGTGCAATCTTGGCTCACTGCAACCTCCACTTCTGGGTTCAAGCGATTCTCCTGCCTCAGCCTCCCAAGTAGCTGGGATTACAGGCACCCGCCACCATGCCCAGCTAATTTTTTCAATTTTCAGTAGAGACAGGATTTCATCATGTTGACCAGGCTGGCCTCAAACTCCCAACCTCAGGTGATCCACCCGCTTCAGCCTCCCAAAATGCTTACAGGCGTGAGCACCACGCCTAGCCTCACGTTTTTTTTTTTTTTTTTTTTTTTTTGAGATGGAGTTTCACTCTTGTTGCTCAAGCTGGAGTGCAATTGCATGATCTCGGCTTACCGCAACCTCTGCCTCCCGGGTTCAAGCAGTTCTCCTGCCTCAGCCTCCCCAGTAGTTGGGATTACAGGCACGCACCACCACGCCTGGCTAATTTTGTATTTTTAGTAAAGATGGGGTTTATCCATGTTGGTCAGGCTGGCCCTGAACTCCTGACCTCAGGTGATCCACCTGCCTTGGTCCCCCAAAGTGCTGGGATTACAGGCATGAGCCACCACGCCCAGCTACACTTCTTCTTTTTAAGAACACTCTCAGGCAGGCACAGTGGTTCATGCCTGTAAACTCAGCACTTTGGGAGGCTGAGGCAGGAGGATTGTTTGACCCCAGGAGTTCAAGACCAGCCTGAGCAACAAAGACCCCCCCGTCTAAAATAAACAAAAAGATAAAATTTAAAAACCTCTCTTCTCATGGTTTCACCCACCTGGGTTTCTGCCTACATTTCAGGCCATTCTCTGCTGTCCTCCTGACTTTTAAGTGTTAGAGAGGTTTGAGGACCAGTCCTAGGCCCTCTTAATATTCGCTTGCCCCTGACATTCTAATCCACTCCTGTGGATTTATTTACCACCTATGCCCCAATACTCAAACATGCCTGCAGACCAGGTTGCTCTTTTGAGCCCTAGACCTAGATCGATAGTTTCTCCCCATGAATTCTGCATAGGCTCCTCAAATTCAAAATATCCAGTATCGGTCAGGCAAGGTGGCTCATGCCTGTAATCCCAGCACTTTGGGAGGCTGAGGTGGGTGGATCACTTGAGGTCAGGAGTTCGAGACCAGCCTGGCCATCATGGTGAAATCCCGTCTCTACGAAAAATACAAAAATTTGGCAGGCGTGGAGTTGTGCATGAGTAGTCCCAGCTACTCAGGAGGCTGAGGCAGAAGAATCGCTTGAACCCGGGAGGCAGAGGTTGCAATGAGCTGAGATCGCGCCACTGCACTTGAGTCTGGACAGAGGGAAGACTCTGCCTCTGAAAACAAACAAAATATCCAGTATCCCTCCTTCAGTGTAGACCATCTTAAAAATGGCACCAAAGCACCTCAATACTGTCTTCTCCTGCACCTCCCAATCCTCATATATAGCCAAGCACCAAGGCTTATCCAGACATTTCCACATCTGCCCACCCATCTTCTGTGCCTTGGCCCTGGTGCCAGCTGCCACCGGGATGGCTGTGGTACCCTCCTAAGCTGCCCCGCTGCTTCTCCTCTTGTTCTTGTCCAAACCAGTCTCCATAGTGGCTACAGTGATTTTTTTTTTTTTTCCCCATAGATATGCAGTCTCACTATATTGCCCATGCTGGTCTTGAACTCCTGGGCTCAAGTAGTCCTCTCGCTGCATGCAGCCTCTCAAAGTGCTAGGATTACAGGTGTGAGCCACTGCGCTCAGCCCAGTGATTTTTTTTTTGTTTGTTTTTTTGAGACAGGGACTCACTCTTTCACCCAGGTATAGTGCAGTGGTGTGATCATAGCTCACTCCTGCCTCGACCTCCTGGGCCCAAGCGATCCTCTCACCTCAGCCTCTAGAGCAGCTGGGACTACAGGCACATGCCACCACGCCTAGTTAATTTTTTTTTTTTTTTTTTTGTAGAGATGGGGTTTCACCATGTTGTCCACGCTGGTCTTAAACTCCTGGGCTAAAGTGATCCTCCCACCTCAACCTCCCAAAGTGTTGGGATTATGTGCTGGGATTACAGGCCTGAGACACAGCGCCCGCTCTGCCCAGAGCTCTTTTAAGCGATGGAGTCTCGTTCTGTCAGGCTGGAGTGCAGTTGCCATCTCGGCTCACTGCAACCTCCGCCTCCTGGGCTCAAGCAATTCTGCCTCCCACTCTCGTGTGGCTGAGAGTACCGGCGCACACCACCATGCCGGCTATTTTTTTGTATTTTCGTAGAGACGGGGTTTCACCATGTTGCCCAGGCTGGTCTCGAACTTCTGAGCTCAAGCTATCCGCCCCCCAAAGTGCTAGGATTATAGGCGTGAGCCACCGCGCCCGGCCCCAGTGATCTTAAAATACAAATCTGAGGCCCAACCTGGGCGACAGAGCGAGGCTCCGTCTCAATAATAATAATAATAGGCCGGGCGCGGTGGCTCAAGCCTGTAATCCCAGCACGTTGGGAGGCCAAGACGGGCGGATCACAAGGTCAGGAGATCGAGACCACCCTGGCTAATACGGTGAAACCCCGTCTTTACTAAAGAATACAAAAAACTAGCCGGGCGACGAGGCGGGCGCCTGTAGTCCCAGCTACTTGGGAGGCGGAGGCAGGAGAATGGCGTAAACCCGGGAGGCGGAGCTTGCAGTGAGCTGAGATCCGGCCACTGCACTCCAGCCTGGGTGACAGAGCCAGACTCCGTCTCAAAAAAAAAAAAATTAAAAAAAAATAAATAAATAATAATACAAATTTGAGTGTCATATTTTACTCTTAGGAGTTTGCATGAAGCCCGAAATCCTCAAGGCTCATATGCCAACGCAGGAGCCCAGGCATAAACTGTATCCGGCCGGCCTTTTCACCTCATCATCAACCAATCCTAACTCTGCTTCCAGCCCCGTGGGCTCTTTCTGCGTGGTGGGGGTGACCCAAGCTCCACCTCTTGTTCATCTTACCTCCCAGGACTGTATGTCAATGTCCCTGCTCTAGGATCTCCTTCGTCTTCTAGATCCTTACCTCCCCACTCTCAGCTCTCATTACAGCCGTGGCTGGTCGTCTACCTCCCCCATAGACTGGAAGCTCCGTTCGGGCCGTGGGCTTGGCTGCCCTGCTCACCACAGTGTCCATGCCTTGGGCCCAGATGTTTCACAGGAGTTTGTTGAATGTGGGAAAAGAATGGACAGGGGATAGACAGGTGTGGAGGGCAGGCTGACACTGATCCTGAAAGGGAAACACAGACCGAACCTACAATGGGAGGAGTCACCAACAGGACGGACTGGCCGGGACAGAGGGCAGGGCCGCGGGTGGCGCGCGGCAGGGGGGTCGGGGCAGTCCGGCGCGGGGGAGCTGGGCGCTCTCCAAGCTACGCCTCCGCAGCGCCGCGTGGCCTGCGCAGCCCCGCCTCCTCGCCGCGCCGGGCAGGCGGGCGGCCTGGCAGCTGTGGCGCGACATGGCGCGCTGGTGGAGCCGCTGGGGCTGGAGCGGGGTAAATCGCGCGCCAGGGGCCCTGCCCACCCGGGCCGCGGCCTGCATACCCAGCCCCCGGTCCCGCCCTTCCCGGGCCCAGGCCCATGCGGGTGGGCCAGCGGACCCGGCGGGGTGGGCGGGGCGGGCCGCCTGGGCCGGGCGGTCGCGGGGTGTGGGAGGCTCCCTGAGCCCGGGCCGGGGCGGGGGACGCCCGCCTTACACCCCGGCCTGTGGAGGGGTCCCGGGGCCGCAGGGCGCCCGGCTGGTGGCGGTCTCTCCTGCGCCACCCTGGACTCTGCGGGGTGTCCGACTGGGCTTCGGCGGTCCTCCCCGGACTGTGCGCTCGGCCTCACTCCGCCGCTCTCCTTGCTTCTCTGCGTATCTGGGTCTCTGCGCCCCGCCCCCGCCCCGCAGACGTGTCCCGGGCGGTTGAGCTCCTCGAGCGGCTCCAGCGCAGCGGGGAGCTGCCCCCGCAGAAGCTGCAGGCCCTCCAGCGAGTCCTGCAGAGCCGCTTCTGCTCCGCTATTCGAGAGGTGAGCGGCGCGCGGCGCAAGGGCGCGAGCTGGTGACCGCCGTCCTCTTCCTCCTCCTCCTGCTCGTCCCGAGCCCGGGGACTACGCCTCCCGGCAGTTCCCGAGGCGGCCAGCCTTGGGGTTCCCACGCTTCAGCTCAGTGGTTCTTCGGGAGTTGTAGTTTCCTCGGGCTCCGGTTGCGGGGGCGGGGCGGATCCTTGCGTGGCAGCGGGAGAGGGTCTAGGGGCCCGGACTCCTGCGTCTAGGGCTGGAGGAACTGGCAGCTCCCTGATGCCGCTGCCTCCTCACCCAGGTGTATGAGCAGCTTTATGACACGCTGGACATCACTGGCAGCGCCGAAATCCGAGCCCATGCCACAGCCAAGGTGGGCCCCGCACCTCATTGCTCCTGGTGTCTATTTAACTGCCTGGTCGAGCTCAGTATCTCCTTCATGCCAGTCATTTCTGTTTCCTCCCTCATGATTTTTGCTAAATCTATGTGCCACTCTTACCATTATTAAATAATCGCACATTTTTAACTTAAATGTCATACGAAGGCGTCTTTAGCAACTGCAAATGGAAACCAGTGTGGCATGACTGGCTAGAAGATAACCTTCAACATCTGTACAGTGCAAACCAGGAAAGTCATGGCGCTCTGACCTCTCACTGCACAATAGTGAGATGCTACCTCTTGCTGCTGCCCGGAGGCTCCGATCTCCCTCCAGGCCTGGCTTTCCTCTGTTTAAAAGTAAGATTGCGGCCAGGCACGGTGACTCACGCCTGTAATCCCAACACTTTGGGAGGCCGAGGCAGGTGGCTCACTTGAGGTCAGGAGTTCGAGACCAGCCTGGCCAACATGGTGAAACCTCGTCTCTATAGAAATAAAAAAAAAAAAAAAAAAGCTGATCGTGGTGGCGGGTGCCTGTAATCCCAGCTATTCGGGAGGCTGAGACAGGAGAATCGCTTGAACCCAGGAGGCCGAGGTTGCAGTGAGCCAAGATCATGCCACTGCACTCCAGCCTGGGCGACAGAGCGAGACTTCATCTCAAAAAAAAAAAAAAAAAAAAAAAAGATTGGCAAGTATGGGGTATTCAAGACACACACCAAATGGACACTTTCTCTTGCAAGTGAACAGAAAGGGACGCACAGTCATTACAGGGGAATCTTGCATTGTGCCATGGCACGTGTCCCATGCTTGGGGATAGTAACCCAGGCTAAATCGCTGTCCTCGGTTCAGATCCCCCACCCCAGCCTTCTTGCCCACCTGGAAGGGGCCCTCATCTTCAGTCGCTTTCTCTCTCCCAGGCCACAGTGGCTGCCTTCACAGCCAGCGAGGGCCACGCACATCCCAGGGTAGTGGAGCTACCCAAGACGGATGAGGGCCTGGGCTTCAACATCATGGGTGGCAAAGAGCAGAACTCGCCCATCTACATCTCCCGGGTCATCCCAGGGGGTGTGGCTGACCGCCATGGAGGCCTCAAGCGTGGGGACCAACTGTTGTCGGTGAACGGTGTGGTGAGTGGAGGGCTGAGGCAGTACTGCGGGACACAGTCTGTCTAAGGTAGCATAGCCCCTGCTTTTGACATTCACTCAACACACACTGACTGAGCTCTGCCTCTATGGCTAGCCCTGTGCTGGCCAATGTTACAGACCCTGAGAGATGTTGGTCTCAGCTCCTACACTCAACCTTCCCTCTCTAGGGAGGGCAATAGGCCCCGGCTGAAATAGTCCTAAGCCAGAGACATAATAATGAGGAAGTGCAAAGTACTGTGACAGCCCAGATGTGGCACTAGGCCAGCATAGATACAGAAAAGTTTTGCAGAGTAAGGAATATTTGGGTTGGGTGTTGAAGGATGAGTAGGAGTTCTCCAGGCAAACAAGGTAAAGGGTGTTCCTGCTGAGGGTACTGTAGATAAGGATAATGACTTGGCATACCTCTGAGCTGAAAAGAAAGGGCTTAGTTCTGATGGAGGTCTGGGGCATGCAGGTAATTAAAATCACTGTGGTTAGGCCGGGTGTGGTGGCTCACACCTGTAATCCCAGCAATTTGGGAGGCTGAGGTAGGTGGATCACTTAAGGTCAGCAGTTCAAGACCAGCCTGGCCAACATCGTGAAACCCCGTCTCTACTAAAAGTACAAAAAATCAGGCGTGGTGGCAGGCATCTGTAATCCCAGCTACTTGGGAGGTGAGGCAGGGGAATCGCTTGAACCTGGGAGGCAGAGGTTGCAGTGAGCCGAGATAGTGCCACTGCATTCCAGCAAGAGTGACAGAGTGAGACTCCCTCTCAAAAAAAAAAAAAAAAAAAAAATCATTGTGGTTAGAGTTGAGGGAGGCATTCCTGGAGAGGTAGCTGGGGTCAGCCATACAGGACCTGAGTGCCAGCCTGAGAATCCGGGACTTTGTCCCATGGGTGCTGGGGAGCTATGGGAGGGGTGAGCCAGGGATAAGCTCAGCTTGCAGGTGCAGAAGGACCCCTCTGGGACCCTATGGGAGTTGAACTGAGGGGAGAGACTAGAAGCCAGAAGGCCAGGGAGGAGGCTGGGCTAAGTCTAGAGGAAAGGGGACAAGGCCTGAGCTGGCCCAGGGCTGTGGGGACAAAGAAGAGGGAGTCAAGGCAGGCGGGCATTAGTGGGCTGTGTGCAGGGAAGCCACAAAGATGGGTCTGGATGTTTGAGCAGGGACTGAGGGAACATGGGGCTGTCCCTAACATGGGAAACCTGGGAGGTTTTGGAGGAGGACACTGAACCAGGAGTTAATGACTCTCCCACGAGGAGGACATGAGGTGTTAGCATCTCAGGGCTGGCACCAGGCTCACCAACAGTGGGTCCCATCTCCCAGTGGGGGCTGGGCGAGGGCAGCGGGCCCCAGGCCCAGCTGTCTGTGTTGGGCCCCGCAGAGCGTTGAGGGTGAGCAGCATGAGAAGGCGGTGGAGCTGCTGAAGGCGGCCCAGGGCTCGGTGAAGCTGGTCGTCCGTTACACGCCGCGAGTGCTGGAGGAGATGGAGGCCCGGTTCGAGAAGATGCGCTCTGCCCGCCGGCGCCAGCAGCATCAAAGCTACTCGTGAGTCCCTGGGTCACCACATCCCTGGGGCCTCCACTGGCTCCCTTTAACCCCAGGCTCCCAAACCAGGGCAGTGCTTCCTGGACCTTCCGGCCCTGGCCCCTCCTCTGGGATCCCGACCCTTGACCCCTGGCCCAGGCTCTCACCCCAGGCTAGTCTGGCCAAATCCCCTGGGGACCCCTTAGCTTCCTTCCATCCCAAGATATGGAACCTACTGTGGCTGGGATCCCTCAGCCCACTTCCCTGGGCCCTTGCCTCTGCAACCCCAGTCCTGCCTCTCTCATCACCCGGCGCCCCCCTGATCCCGGGTCCCTTCTCCACCCTTCTTGCAGGTCCTTGGAGTCTCGAGGCTGAAACCACAGATCTGGGCGCTCACACGCATTCTCTCCCTGTACAGTATTTATTGTCCCTGGCACTTTATTTAAAAGTCTTTTACCCTCACGGAGTGTCTGTGTGTCTGTCCTGCATCCCTGGGTTGGTGTCTTGAGATGTGGAGGGAATGCGAGGAGCTGAGGTCAGGCCAAGCCCTTGAGAAGCCCTTTTCAGAGTCTGAGGACAGAGGCTGAGACCTCTCCCTAGGTCTGAAGGCGGAGACAGGCCGGCTTCCAAGGGACTAGTCCGAGGGCGGAGGCCGGGACCCAGTCTGGGTCTGAGTGCAGGGGCAGAACTGAGGACAACGCCGCCAACCCTTAAGAGCGTCTGAGGGCGAAGGCCAAGTCCCTTCCTCCAGAGTCCTGAAACGCAGCCGGAGCCAGTGGGCGGCCTCTGTGTGGGCGGGGAGGAGCGAACCATTAGCCTCGTCCGCCGGGGGAACCCTGCAGGCCGCACTACCGTCTGCGTGGGAGTCGCGGGTGGGGGTGCTGCGTGCAGTTCCCGAGGCGGGCGCAGGGCTGCAGAATGAGGTGCCCTCGCCCACCGGGCGCTCACTCCACCTTCCAACCAGAGCGCGTCTTTCCGGAAGCTGCCCCCGCCTTGAAATCCAACCTTTAGTCCCATCCCGCTGCCTGCCCAGCCCTCGTGTCCCGTGCGGCGCGAGGGCTAAGGCGCGCCACAGCCGGGAGCCGAGGTCGCGACTCGCGTTCCACGGCGCGCGCTACTCGCTCCAGGTGACATCATCCCCCTGCCGGGCTCCGCCCCCCGCCCCAGCCGCCGCACGCCGCGCGCCTATTGGTCGACGCGCCTTATGCCCCGCCTGTCGCTCTCCGCCCGCGCGACCCCTCCCTGCCGGTGTGGAGGCGGGGTCTAGTCGCCGGCCGGCGCCGACGCTGCCTCCCATTGGCCGCTCGTCGCCGTCTGTCAGTCTCCTGTTAAAGGGGCCACGACCGCCCGGGAGCCGTGGGGGGGGAGGGGGAGGGAGGAGGAATTTTTTTGGGGGGAAGGTGGGATTTGGGGGGCGCTGGTGGGCACCCCTGGATCTGGTGGCTGCGGCCTCGCAGGGGGAGGCTGATCAGTGACAGGGGCAGGGGCTATTTTGGGGGTAGAAGGCAGTGAGACCGTGAGGGGGAGGGGGGTCCCCAGCGCCCGAGCCGGAGCCAGAGACGCGGAGCCCGCGCGAGCGTCGGAGACAGGGCTCCAGGGCTCCGAAGCGACAGAGCCGGGCTCCGGCCGCTGCCAGGGGCCCCGCCCGGCCCCTCCACTCCACCCCACGTCCCTCCTGCAGCCCAGCTCCGCCCGCAGCCGCCGCGGACCAGGCAGGTAAGATCCCGGCCCGGCCCTCCTGGCAGCGCCCACCCCGGGGACCCCTTGGCGAGCCTCCCCCGCCTCCCCGAGATCCCGGATTCCCTTCCTCATCCCAGGGGACCCCCGAGCCCAGATTTCACAGCCCAACCCCGGGGACTCAGGCGTGCCCCTCCCGGCGCCCAGAGTCCGCGACCGAACCCTAGAATCCCAGGCGTACCGCCGCCTCGCGCCTCCTCCAGGGCCCAGGAGCTTGGATTTCCCGGTCCGGCCCCGGGACCCCTCTCGAGCCTAGATCCCCCTTCCTGACCCTGTCTTGGGAGCTCCAGACACCCGCCGCGGCGGTGCCAGACTCCCCAGGCGCGTCCGCATAGTCCCGGCTTCGCGCACCCAGTCTCCCGTCGCCAGCCTCAGGCTTGCACAGCCGGCCGCTTCCCTCGGTCCAGGCAGGCTCGGCGGCTGCCCTGGACACAGGCCCGCTCTGGAGCTGTCCATGGTCAGCGCGCTCGGCAGCTTCGCCTCCCCCCACCGCCCGCCGCCGCCACCAGGGAGGGGGCGCAGGCGGCGCGGGGATCTCCCCCGCCGCGCCTTTGACCCGGGAATACCCGGGCCCTCCCCGACCCGGGCGCCCCGGCCTCAGGGTTCCGCCGGCCAGGCTTGTGGCCCAGTCCTTGGCACCCCAGGTTCCTGGGACTCCAGCTGCTCCCTGAGGAGCCAGGGCTTCTGAATTTTTCTGTTCTGGTCGCCGTGCAGACCATGGCACCCGGGCATGCAGCTCCCACCCCATTCGGGTAGCCTGTCCGTGCCTACACCTCTGCTGGCCCCAGGTGGTAGCCCTCACCCCGTCAGAACCTAGGAATCCTGTTCCCCAGCGTTTGCTCTGCTTAGAACCTCGTTCAACAGCCCCTGTGCCCTGCAGACACACAGACTCAACCTCCTGGCACCCAGCATCTGCTCCCTGAGGGACTCAGGCGCCATGACTCGCTTCCTTTGGGGGACCCAGAGTGTGATTCTTAATGCAGTTCTCTGACTTCTGTTCACACTCCCCGCTTGGGGACCTACATGTCCTGGTCCCAGTCTTGTATCCCCTCAGGGTCCCAGGAGTTCAGACCCCAGCTTCTGTACTTCCCACCAGCTTTTACCCAGGCTGTCTGCCTCAACTCTTTCTCCAAACAAGACCTCAGGCTCTCAGCTTCCAATCCCCCATCATTTACCTCCACATGGATTCAGGAGTCTAGGCTCCCAGCTCTGTCCACTGCCTCCCCAGCAGTTATCTGGTTCTTCAGCTCTCACTTTTAGGAACCAAGTCTTCACAGCCTCATCACTCTGCCCCATCAACTTTACATCTCCTGTGGCCTTAACAAACCCCTGTCTCATCCTCATGTCACCCCAAGTGGTGGGCTTCAGGACTCTCTCCCCTAAGACGCAGCTTCTTGAGATGTTTCTAGCACTCCATTGCCCCCTGAGGCTCAGATGAGTTCCCATTCTCCAAGCACACTCTCCCAGGCCAATAAGCCGAACACACATCACTTCCTCCAGATATATTCTGTGGCCTGGGCTCACAGAAGTTACCTGCTGCCATACAAATTTCTTTATTTCTTTTCTTTTCTTTTCTTTCTTTCTTTCTTTTTTTTTTTTTTTTTTTTTT
>NW_016807449.1:2619900-2629702 GCF_001698545.2 Rhinopithecus bieti | reverse complement strand
ATTTTTTTTTTTTTTTTTTTTTTTTTTTTTTTTTTTTTTGAGACAAGGTCTCTGTTGCCCAGGCTGGAGTGCAGTGGCACAATCACAGCTCACTGCAGCCTCCACCTGCTGGGCTCAGGTGATCCTCCCAACTTAGCCTCCTGAGTAGCTGGGACCGCAGGCACGCACCACCAGGCCTGGCTAATTAAAAAAAAATTTTTTTCGGCCAGGTGTGGTGGCTCATGCCGGTAATCCCAGAACTTTGGGAGGCTGAAGTGGGCGGATCACCTGAGGTCAGGATTTTGAGACCAGTCTGGACAACATAGAGAAACCCTGTTTCTACCAAAAATACAAAATTAGCCAGGTGTGGTGGCACATGCCTGTAATCCTAGCTACTCAGGAGGCTGAGGCAGGAGAGTCTCTTGAACCTGGGAGGTGGAGGTTGCATTGAGCTGAGATTGAGTCATTGCACTCCAGCCTGAGCAACAAGAGTGAAACTCCGTCTCATTTTTTTTGGTAGAGATGGGGGTTTCACAATGTTGCCCAGACTGGTCTGAAACTCCTAGGCTCAAGCGATCCTTCTCTCTCGGCTCCCCAAAGTGCTGGGATTACAGGCATGGCCACCACGCCCAGCCCGGTCACATTTCTTGTCGCACATGTGCTCTTACTTTGCTCCATGTTCTAGATTCCTTCTAAACACAAGAACACTCTCGGTTGATGTCTGTTCTGTGTTCCATTTTCATTCCAGGCATGGTCTGAGTTCTAGGCCAGATGCCAAATTCTAGGCATGTCTTTTCCTTTTTTTTTTTTTTTTTTTTGAGATGGAGTTTTGCTCTTGTCACCCAGGCTGGAGTGCAATGGTACAATCTTGGCTCACCACAACCTCCACCTCCCGAGTTCAAGTGATTCTCCTGCCTCAGCCTCCTGAGTAGCTGGGATTACAGGCGCCCGCCACCAAGCCCGGCTAATTTTTTGTATTTTTAGTAGAGACGGGGTTTTTCCATGTTGGTCAGACTGGTCTCAAACTGCCAACCTCAGGTGATCGCCCACCTCGGCCTCCCAAAGTGCTGGGATTATAGGCGTGAGCCACTGTGCCCAGCCTTTGTTTTTTCAAATGTTTAGATAAGACCCCTGAGCCAGATTCTGATCCCACCGCATCTTCAGACATGTTCCAAAGTTTTAGCAACCAGTCCTTCCTTCTTTGCTAAATGTTCATTTCAAGTGTGTTCCAGGTTTCAGCCACATTGTTCTAAATTCCATTCTCTTCCCAGGGACAATCTAACTTCTAAAATGTGTGTGTTCCAAGTATGTGCTCTAGGCTTCCTAATTCGTGCTATTGATTCTAGAATGCCCTTCCCTGTTTCCCTGTTTTAGGTTCTAAGTTCTATCTAATTGTACATTCTTTTGTTGTTGTTGTTTAGCTTTTTTTTTTTTTTTGAGACGGAGTCTCGCTCTGTCGCCCAGGCTGGAGTGCAGTGGCTGCATCTCGGCTCACTGCAAGCTCCGCCTCCCAGGTTCACGCCATTCTCCTGCCTCAGCCTCCCGAGTAGCTGGGACTACAGGCGCCCACCACCACACCCGGCTAATTTTTCATATTTTTAGTAGAGACGGAGTTTCACCGTGTTAGCCAGGATGGTCTCGATCTCCTTATCTCGTGATCCACCGGCCTCAGCCTCCCAAAGTGCTAGGATTACAGGCGGAAGCCACTGTGCCCAGCCTGTTGTTTAGTTTTTATTTTATTTTTCAGATGGAGTCTTGCTTTGTCACCCAGGCTGGAGTGCAGTGGTATGATCTCAGCTCACTGCAACCTCTGCCTCATGGTTCAAGCAATTCTCCTGCCTCAGCCTCCCAAGTAGCTGGGACTACAGGCACATGCCACCATGCCTGGCTAGTTATTTTTGTATTTTTAGTAAAGACAGGGTTTCACTATGTTGGCCAGGCTGGTCTCAAACTCCTGACCTCAAGTGATCCCTCTCCTGCCTCCCAAAGTGCTAGGATTACAGGTGTGAACCACTGTGCCTGGCCTATTACTGTTGTTTAGACATTGGGTCTCATGTTACTGAGGCTCATCTCCAGTGAAGCGATTCTCCCACCTTGGCCTTCCAAAGTGCTGGAATTACAAGCATGAGCCACTGTGCCTGGCCCTAAATTCACTTTTTTTTTTTTTTTTTTGAGACTGAGTCTCACTTTGTTGCCCAGGCTGGAGTGCAGTGGCGCAATCTCAGCTCACTGCAACCTCCGCCTCCCAGGTTCAAGCAAGTTCTCCTGCCTCAGCCCCCCGAGTAGCTGGGATTACAGGCGTGTACCACCACGTGGTGGTGCACGCCTGGCTAATATTTGTGTTTTTAGTAGAGACGGGGTTTCACCATGTTGGCCAGGCTGGTCTCGAAATCTTGACCTCAAATGATCCACCCGGCTCAGCCTCCCAAAATGCTGGGATTACAGGCGTGAACCACGGCACCCGGCCTCATATTCTTAAATGTAAAAGATTCCCAATGAAGTGTTCTACATAATGTTTTCCTTCCCCCGGTTCTAGGTTCTAGGCCCATTCATTTTCTGTCATTTTTTCCCCAGTGCAGCCTTAGTTTAGAACTTGTCCCCTGGTGGATCGTGGGTTTTATCCTCCATCTGCCACTTTGGCATTCTAAGCTTGTTCTAGGCTCTCTCTTATTCTGGAGGCTTCAGCCTAGAAATGTCCTTATTTCCAGAACAACCCCCCTCCTTTGCCAGCTCAGTCTTTATTCCAGGAAATGCTCAATTCTCAACATGCATCCTTTTGATCCCTCCCCCTCCCCGCCCCATAGACACTTCTAAGTTCCAAGCAAACTCTTAGACACATGTCAAAACCAAGGATGTGACTCCTGCTGCTATATTATTTTTTTAAAATGTAATTAAATTTTTAAAATCCATTTATTTATTTATTTCGAGACCGGGTTATGAGACTGGTTAATTTTTTTTGTTGTTGTTGTTGTTGTTTTTTTTTTTTTGTACAAATGGGGTTTCACCATGTTTCCCAGGCTGGTCTCGAACCCCTGGGCTCGAGCGATCCTCCCACCTTGGCCTCCCAAAGTGATGGGATTACAGCCGTGAGCCACCGCGCCCGGCCCCCTGCTGTATTCTGTGTTATATCTTCATCCCTAGCAGGTTCTGAGTTCTAGATTTTATCTGCTGACTATGTTTGCTATGTATTTTTTTTTTTTTTTTTTTTTTTTGAGACGGAGTCTCGCTCTGTCGCCCAGGCTGGAGTGCAGTGGCCGGATCTCAGCTCACTGCAAGCTCCGCCTCCCGGGTTTACGCCATTCTCCTGCCTCAGCCTCCCGAGTAGCTGGGGCTACAGGCGCCCGCCACCTCGCCCGGCTAGTTTTTTGTATTTTTTAGTAGAGACGGGGTTTCACCGTGTTAGCCAGGATGGTCTCCATCTCCCGACCTCGTGATCCGCCCGTCTCGGCCTCCCAAAGTGCTGGGATTACAGGCTTGAGCCACCGCGCCCGGCCTGCTATGTATTGCATAAGGTATATTCATGGGTGTCATTATGTATGTGGGCTTCTGGGGTGACCTGGACACTAAGTTATTGGGTTGCTCTTGGCTGGTTCTAGATTATAGGCTTCAGAACATAGTTCTAGATTATTCTGCTTAGTCCTATGAGCAGTTCTTACTCCAAGCCAATGAAAGCGTGGAAGCATACGTCTATTCCCCACCCTGACTGTGTGTAGTAACTTTCTAGGTTCTATGTCCAGCCTTGCTGTGTTTTTTATTTCCTTCTCGGTGAATTTAAGGCTCTGGAACAGCCTCCCTAAAACATCTGTATTGCATTGTCTGAATGGGTTGCTGGTTTTAGATACCATATTGGGGCTGGGCGAGGTGGCTCATGCCTTTAATCCCA
The DNA here is from genome assembly GCF_001698545.2 of Rhinopithecus bieti. Lineage (NCBI taxonomy): Eukaryota > Metazoa > Chordata > Mammalia > Primates > Cercopithecidae > Rhinopithecus > Rhinopithecus bieti. The sequence goes on along the minus strand of NW_016807449.1, from coordinate 2,625,840 downwards.
GCACTTTGGGAGGTCGAGGCGGGCGGGATCATGAGGTCAGGAGATTTAGCCCATCCTGACTAACACGGTGAAACCCCGTCTCTACTAAAAAAAAAAATAATAATTAGCCGGGCGTGGCGGCAGGAGCCTGTAGTCCCAGTTACTCGGGAAGCTGAGGCAGGAGAATCGCTTGAACCCAGGAGGCGGAGGTTGCAGTGAGCCGAGATCGCGCCAGTGCACTCCAGCCTGGGCGATAGAGTGAGACTCCGTCTCAAAAAAAAAAAAAAAAAAAAAAAAGTTGGTTTTTGGTCTACGGCTGGCTTGCCCTCTTAGAATCGTTTTCCTGAATCTTTCCTCTGAGTGTGGAATTCGCCTGCCTAGATTCTCAGATGCACCACTTCAAACATCCAAGGAGACAGGAACCCAGTTGCCTCCTCTCCCAGGGCCCACGGCCCTCAGGCCCTCCTCTCCTCACAGGAGTCCACGGCCCCAGTCCCAGGCTTTGGACATAGTCCGCATACTGGGTGGGGCTGGGAATTATCCACGGTCAGAACCGGTTATGCGCTGCCCGCAGGGGGAGAAGGAAAAGAAGGAACTGAGTGAAAGTCCCTCCTGCTTTCGGCCGGGCCAGCTGGACCCGTCGGACCTGATGTGTGTGGAGGGAGCGGTTCAGTGAGCCTGGCTTCATCTCCGCCCTGTCCCTAGTTCCAGGCACCCAAGTCCCGCCTTCCTGCCCCAGAAACCCCGCCCCTTCCTTGTCCCCCGCCCTTGGGTATAGCCCCAAGAGGGCTGGGGCTGGAGTTGGGAGAAGCATCCCAGAACTCCTGGGTCCTGGCGAAGGAGCTGTGCACCCGGGGGCCTGGGGGAGGAGGGGCCTGAAGGAAATTGAAGGAGGCGGAGTTGGGCTGGCTAGTAGGTGAGACCAACCCTGTGACATTATACAGGTAACCACATCCTAGTGACCTAATCCTGGGTCCCTGGCCCTTTGGCATTCTTAAGGCATGGTTCTGCTCTGGGCCTCAGTTTTCCTACCCGTGCAGTGGGTTGAGGGGGATACTTAGTAGAGCCAGACTAGATAGAAACTGATTTTCTCCACATTCACTCACACGATGCCAGGGTCACCCAGCTTTGGTACCTTTGAGTGGGCTAGGCTTAGGTTTACTGCCAATGTCTGATGGAGTCTGACCTCAGTTTTCCCAAATCCTCTCACCCAGGTAGCCAGGACTGTTTTCCTAAGAGCAATGGCACAGGCATGGTGGCATACTTTGGGATGCTGAGGCAGGAGGATCCCTTGAGTCCAGGAGTTTAAGACCAGCCTGGGCAACATAGTGAGACCTTGTCTCTACCAAAAAAAAAAAGAAAGGTCAGGCACGGTGGCCTACGCCTGTTATCCCAGCACTTTGGGAGGCCAAGGCGGGCAGATCACGAGGTCAGGAGTTCAAGACCAGCCTGGCCAACATGGTGAAACCCTATCTCTACTAAAAATACAAAAATTAGCTGGGCATGGTGGCGCGTTCCTGTAATCGCAGCTACTCGGCTACTGGGGAGGCTGAGGGAGAATTGCTTGAACCGGGACCCGGGAAGTGGAGGTTGCAGTGAGCCGAGATCGCATTACCGCACTCCAGTTCAACAACAACAACAAAAAAAAACAACAACAAAAAAAAAAAAAAAAAAAAAAAAAAAAAGGAAAGGAAAAAAGAATAGGACTCAGTTTCCTCTGGCAGCACCTCGCGGCCAATCTTTGGTTTCCCTGGTGGAGTGACAGGGTGACGATGCCTGTTTCCCTGTGTCATGATCAGAGTGCCTGGGCCTCAGTTTCTCCTGTGTAGTGCTTGGTTTGCCCCAACTGTTTCTCCTACATGGTATCCGAGTGGCCGTGCCTCAGTTTCTCTGTTGTGCCTTGACAAGGCCGGTCTATTCCTTGCCCCTCCCCGTCCCGCAGGCCCGCACCGCCGCCATGATGTGCGAGGTGATGCCCACCATCAGCGAGGATGGCCGGCGGGGCTCGGCGCTGGGCCCGGACGAGGCGGGCGGGGAGCTGGAGCGCCTCATGGTCACGATGCTCACGGAGCGCGAGCGCCTGCTGGAGACGCTGCGCGAGGCACAGGACGGGCTGGCTACAGCGCAGCTGCGGTTGCGCGAGCTTGGCCACGAGAAGGACTCGCTGCAGCGTCAGCTCAGCATCGCGCTGCCCCAGGTCTGGGCGGGGCATGGGCGGGGCCTGAGGGGCGGGGCCTCGGGGAAGAAGGCAGTCCGGAAGGGGCCGGGCTTGGCGCCTGGAAGGGAGGAGTCTGGGCGACGCTTGCTGTTAATGGGCGGGGCCTGAGTGGCAAGGGAGAGCGGGACTTAGCAGGGAGGGCGGGACCTTCAAACTTCCAGTCCCAGGGAATGAAGGAGATAGGGAAAGGATTGAGCCGAATGTCCGGATCCTGCCAATGTCTGGACAGGAGTTTGCAGCTCTGACAAAGGAGCTGAACTTATGTCGGGAGCAGCTGCTGGAGAGGGAGGAAGAGATTGCAGAGCTGAAGGCGGAACGGAACAACACGCGGGTGAGGAGTGTTGAGGGCAGGGCCTAAGTGGGGCGGGGCCTCGTGGTGTTGAAGTGGGGGGCGGGGCCTCGCAGTGTTGCAGCCTGACCTATTTTTTTCCCCCATCTCGCCTTTTCTGCCTTCTCCTCTTCCCTGCTCCCACTTCCTGGCTGGTCTCCCACTCTGGTCCCACTCCTTCCTCCCTGTCTCTATAAGTTGTCTTTTCTCTCTTCTGTACCACCCCTTCCTTGACCCCGACCTTCTCTCTTTTCCTGACCTGTCTCTCTCCGTGCTCCTTTATTTGGCTCCATCTATTCCTCCATGTGTCTGCCCTACCTGTCACCCCTTTTCTCAACTCTGCCCCTTTTCCTTTGCCTCTTTTCCTTGACCCCATGCCGTGTGCCTGTAGCTGCTCCTGGAACACCTGGAGTGCCTGGTGTCCAGGCACGAGAGGTCACTGCGCATGACCGTGGTGAAGCGCCAGGCCCAGTCCCCGGGTGGGGTCTCCTCGGAGGTAGAAGTACTCAAGGCTCTAAAGTCTCTCTTCGAGCACCACAAGGCCCTGGATGAGAAGGTATGAGGATTAGAAGAGCAAGGGTGGAGAATGGAAACCCATAGTTGACTGGGGCTGTTCTGAGTGGGAGAGATTCTGGCCGTGATTGGTTGGGGATGTTCTGAGTTGGAAGAATGTTGACTGTGATTGATTGGGACAGGTTACATAGACTGGGACCTGACTGGTTGATAGCAGAAAAATAAACCAGGATGGCGGCTACCAGTGGATGGGGCAGACTAGGTAGCTTGTTGCGGCTGCATACCCGTTATGGAGACAGGAGCCCCAAGGCTGCCCTATCAGATCCGTCCCAGGGGTGTTCTGGGCCAGGGGCAACTGTCCTAAATTGGGTCTGGTCTCCAGCTGACTATTGCCCTGCCCCATCCCCAGGTCCGGGAGCGGCTGCGGATGGCGCTGGAGCGCGTGGCAGTGCTCGAGGAGGAGCTGGAACTGAGCAATCAGGAGGTGTGGGTGTGGCCAAGAAGGGGAGGTTGAATCCAAGCGGAGGGGCTAAGGGGCTGCACATGGGGCGGAGCCGGTTGGGAGGGTTCCAGAAAGAATCTATTGGGGCAGGACTACGGCAGACAACCAATGGGGATGGACTATGGAGAGAAACCAGTGGGGTTCCTAAGTGGGCACACAGCAGTGCTACGGAGAGAACCTCCCAGTGAGAGTGAGATTAAGGGTAGAACCAGGGACTGGGGCTCAGGCTGAGACTAAGGAGGAAGTGATTGGATGGGGAAAGGCGGGGCTAAAGCGGAAACTTTGCCCAGGAGGCTAAGAGGAGGAGTAAGCGTAGGCGCCCTCCATGGTGGCAGCTAAGGAGGGATATAAAGAGGGACGGGGCCTAAGGGTAGACCGTGGGGTAGGCATGGCCCCAGCACGACCGGAGGCATCTCAGATGGGGCCGCCTATCCCCTTAGAGGGCCAGTGGCAGTGAGAAGTCGAGCTGGGGGTTCAGGGAGCCCCTGTGCTCTGATTCCCCTTTCACACTTGCAGACTCTGAACCTTCGAGAGCAGCTGTCTAGGCGGCGGTCAGGGCTGGAAGAGCCGGGCAAGGATGGGGATGGGCAGGTGAGACATGGAAGTCCCCTCCCTGTGAGCTCCATTCAACTCCCTGACTTTGTTATGGTGTTTGTAATGTTTGGCATAATCCTCATCGGCCCTAAGATGGATGCACCTCTACCACTGTCACAGAGTTTTGACCTCTGATTCAGGTCACCTAGCTAACTTCTGTGACCTCCTTCACTGACCCCTGTGGACTCTGACCAGCATGATCCATATTGATCTTTGATCTCCTTTCAGCTGATTGACTTTCTCCTTGGATTTCCTCTGTGTCTTCGGAGACACTCTGAGATCTTGTCCCTTCCTTCCCTCACTCCAGACGCTTGCCAATGGCCTGGGTCCTGGCGGGGATTCCAACCGGCGCACAGCAGAGCTGGAGGAGGCCCTGGAGCGGCAACGCGCCGAGGTGTGCCAGCTGCGGGAGCGCCTGGCGGTGCTGTGCCGTCAGATGAGCCAGCTGGAGGAGGAGTTGGGCACTGCGCACCGCGAGCTGGGCAAGGCGGAGGAAGCCAACTCCAAGCTGCAGCGCGACCTCAAGGAGGTGAGGCCCCAGGGAGGTGGGGTGCCCTCGGTCCCGCTTCTTTCCGTGGCGCTGTCCCTCGCTCATTGCTTATGAATGGCAGAACCTCGATTCAGTCCACAGGCTGGGTGACTCTTCCTCTCTGAGATTCAGTTTCCTCACCTGTGAAAGGAGATGTATGATTCTCATCAGAGGGTGAGCCTGTGGCGCAGAGTAGGCGCTCCATAACTGCTCCTAATTACTTTATTACCTAACTTTGGGTCCTTCTCTGGTGCCTCTAAATGGATTTTTTTTTTTTTTTCCTTTTGTGAGACAGAGTCTGGCTGTATCGTCCAGGCTGGAGTGCAGTGGCATGATCTCGGCTCACTGCCACCTCTGCTTCCCGGGTTCGAGCGATTCTCCTGCCTCAGGCTCCCAAGTAGCTAGAACTACAGGTGCCCGCCACCACGCCTGGCTAATTTATTTTTTATTTTTTATTTTTAGTAGAGATGGGGTTTCACTATGTTGGCCAGGCTGGTCTTGACCTCCTGACCTCAGGTGATCCACCCGCCTCGGCCTCCCAAAGTGTTGGGATTACAGGTGTGAGCCACCACACCCAGCATTTTTTTTTTTTTTTTTTTTTTGAGATGGAGTCTCGCTCTATCACCCAGGCTGGAGTGCAGTGGTGCAGTCTCGGCTCACTGCAACCTCTGCCTCCCGGTTCAAGCGATTCTCCTGCCTCAGCCTCCCGAGTAGCTGGGACTACAGATGTGCGCCACCATACCTGGCTTTTTTTTTTTATCTTTAGTAGAAATGGGGGTTTCACCATATTGGCCAGGCTGGTCTTGAACCCCTGACCTCAAGTGATCCGCTTGCCTTGGCTTCCTAGAATGCTGGGATTATGGGTGTGAGCCACTGCGCCCAGCCTCTAAATGGCATCTTTTGTGGGTATTTCACCCCTTCCTAGCTTAAGCCACTTTATCCTAATCCCGGTGACCCCAGGGCGCTGCTGGGAAATGTGGACCTGGATTCCTGAAGGCAGTGGATGAGAAAGAAGAGTGAGCACTAGGATTAGCCTGGGCAACATAGTGACACCCTGTCTCTACTTTAAAAAAAAAATAGCCGGGAGTGATGGCGGGTGCCTTTAGTCCCAGCTACTAGAAAGGCTGAGGCATGAGAATCACTTGAGCTTGGGAGGTGGAGGTTGCAGTAAGCCGAGATCCGTACCACTGTACTCCAGCCAGGGTGCTAGAGTGAAACTCTGCCAAAAAAAGAAAAAGAAAAAAATAGAAAAGAAAAGAGGCCGGGCGCGGTGGCTC
>NW_016807449.1:2612595-2619434 GCF_001698545.2 Rhinopithecus bieti | reverse complement strand
TGGCCAACATGGTGAAATCCCTGTCTCTACTGAAAATACAAAAATTAGCCAGGCGTGGTAGCGGGTGCCTATAATCCCAGCTACTAGAGAGGCGGAGGCAGGAGAATTGCTTGAACCCAGGAGGTGGAGGTTGCAGTGAGCCGAGATCGCACCACTGCACTCCAGCCTGGGTGACAGAGCAAGACTCCATCTCAAAAAAAAAAAAAAAAAAAAAGGAAAGAGAGAGAGTCTTCATCTGGGATTTTAAAAGCCTGAATAGCCACGGGGGCTATTGGGAAATGTAGTCCCACCATGTGGGCTACCAGATGGGGGTCCATCTCCCATGAGACCTTGGAGCACCTCTTTTGGGGTTCTAAGCCTCTGGTACCCTGGTAGTTCTTGGGAGGTGTTGTCTTCTAGGTAGAAGGGATCCTTATTTCCCATGAGACCACAGGACACTTCTGTTTGATTCTAAGTCTGCTGTATGCCAGAAATAAGTGAAAAATCCAAGCCCTGGGTTTTGAGGAAAGGGCTGGAATGGAGCCTTCACATCCTACAGGCCTCAGATCCTCTGCACCTAGAGGATCTGAGCCTGCAGCGTCCTAGAAGCTCATGGGAGGTGTAGCACCACCATTTTAACTCGCAGGCGGCAGGGACTTAAGATGGGCTAGTTGGCTGGGCGCGATGTCTCAAGCCTGTAATCCCAGCACTTTGGGAGGCCGAGACCGGCGGATCACGAGGTCAGGACATCGCGACCATCCTGGCTAACACGGTGAAACCCCGTCTCTACTAAAAAATACAAAAAACTAGCCGGGCGAGGTGGCGGGCGCCTGTAGTCCCAGCTACTCGGGAGGCTGAGGCAGGAGAATGGCGTGAACCCAGGAGGTGGAGCTTGCAGTGAGCTGAGATCGTGCCACTGCACTCCAGCCTGGGTGACATAGCGAGACTCCGTCTCAAAAAAAAAAAAAAAAAAAAATGGGCTAGTCCTGGGAGCTCTTAGCAGGTGTGATACCACCATTCTGATTCCTGCGTCAGGGCACTTTGTTTACCAGGAAACAAGGGGATGCCCCATCCGCTCCCCCAGGGGCTCGCAGTCCAAGGGGCCCTTTGCCACCTCCGCAGGCACTGGCGCAGCGGGAAGATATGGAGGAGCGGATTACGACACTGGAGAAGCGCTACCTGAGCGCCCAGCGCGAGGCCACGTCTCTGCACGACGCCAACGACAAACTGGAGAACGAGTTAGCTAGCAAGGAGTCACTGTATCGGCAGGTGGGGGCGCAGCCCGGGAGGGGCGATGGGGCGGCGCCGGGGCCCAGGTGACGCAGCCCGTGCCCTCCCCCTGCCTCTCCTTCCCCCAGAGTGAAGAGAAGAGCCGTCAGCTGGCCGAGTGGTTGGACGATGCCAAACAGAAGCTGCAGCAGACGCTGCAGAAGGCGGAGACCTTGCCCGAGATAGAGGCGCAGCTAGCGCAGCGCGTGGCGGCGCTCAACAAGGTGCGGGGAGGACTTGGGTCGCGACCTTGCGTGGGGGAAGGGGTGGGGCCTGGAGGAGGCAGGGTCGCAAATCTGGAGGGGTAGGAGCGAGGTCAGAACCCTGGATTTGGGGGAAAGTGTGAGGCCTAGGGGCTGGGAAAGGGACAGGACTTGGAATGAGGAGGGCCTGGAGGTTTGCACGCAGGAGCGGGGTTCTCTAGCCTAGACTGAAAGGACTGGTGGCCTGGAACCTGAGAGGGAAGGAATAGGTCCTGAAAAAGTGGACTAGGCGCAGGGGCGGGGCCTGACTCATAGCTGTAGGGGAGGAGCCTGGCGCTCAACTTTGGAGGAGGTGGGGCTCGGAGCCTGACTGATCCTGGAAGGGTAAGTCACACGCCATGAGTTCCATCCTCTAGGCTGAGGAACGTCATGGGAATTTCGAGGAGCGCCTTCGGCAGCTGGAGGCCCAGCTGGAAGAGAAGAATCAAGAGCTCCAGCGGGTGAGGGGGCGGAAGACAGCACAGAGGGTGGGGCTTCGAGGCTGGGGCGGAGCTTAATGAGGAGGCTGGGGGCCCGGGGGCGGGGCTTAGATCAAGGGCCGTGGTCTGGGCAGGATGAGCTTGAGCACGCCCGTCCCGCTCTGCTTTGCACAGGCCCGGCAGCGGGAGAAGATGAACGATGACCACAATAAGCGGCTGTCCGAGACGGTGGACAAGCTGCTGAGCGAGTCCAACGAGCGCTTACAGCTTCACCTCAAGGAGCGCATGGGGGCGCTGGAGGAGAAGGTGCGGCCCCCATCCAGGACTGCGGGACGCGGAATTCTGGGACTACCTCTTGCTGGAATCCTGAGGCCCCAGGCCTTTCTCTCAGATCTGTTATCGGAGGCCTCCCTAAACCCCGGCATCCTGAGTTGGGCAGCCTTCTCTGCTGTATTGCCGAGACCCGCTTTTTCACCTATTCTAGACGTTCCAAGAGCCGAATTCTGGGGCACCCATGCCTCAAGTCCTTGACTTTTCCCAAAGCCTCCAACCCCATGGACCCCCAAACCCTGAACCCTCTGAGATTGCACAGGGTATTGCATCCTGGGGCTTCTCTCCCCAGAAACATCGTTGTCCCTGCTCCCCCGAAACTCACCATTTGTCCATCTCATTCCTTCTGGGTCCCCTCAGGCCTGTCTGTGTGCATTGGGAGCTGCCTGCAGCCCCACGGGCGTGCCCCTCTCAGGTCCCACTCCCTCACTTCACCTCTGTCTCCACAGAACTCCCTGAGCGAGGAGATAGCCAACATGAAGAAGCTTCAGGATGAGCTGCTGCTAAACAAGGTAGGGGGCCCTGAGGGGACAGGAGGAGGAAGTTGGGGCAGTGTTTGCTGAGGCTAGGATCCGCAAGTCTAGCAGGGGCTGTTCCTCCTGGGCGGAGCAGATTCTAACCCGACACCTCCAACACCGGCCCCCAGGAGCAGCTCTTGGCCGAAATGGAGCGGATGCAGATGGAGATCGACCAGCTGCGGGGGAGGCCACCATCCTCCTACTCCAGGTGACAGCCCCCCTCCTGCCCTGCCTCCACCATGGAGCCCCGTTGGCCAGGCTCCTCCCTTCTAACCCCCACTTCCTATCCTCCCGAGACTTCTACTGATCCCTCCGGTTTTTTGTTACTCTGTCGCCCAGGCTGGAATGCAGTGGCACGATTTTGTCTCACTGCAACCTCCGCCTCCTGAGTTCAAGCAATTCTTGTCCCTCAGCCACCTGAGTAGCTGGGACTACAGGCGTGTGCCACCACAGCCGGCTAATTTTTGTAGTTTTAGTGGAGACGAGGTTTTGCCTTGTTGGCCAGGCTGGTCTGGAACCCGAGACCTCAAGTGATCCTCCCGCCTTGGCCTCCCAAAGTGCTGGAATTACAGATGTGAGCTACCGCGCTTAGCCCCCTCTGGTTTTTTACCCTTACTTTATTTATTTACTTTTTCTTTCTTTTGAGACAGTCTCGCTCTGTTGCCCGGGCTAGAGTGCAGTGGCACAATCTCAGCTCACTGCAACCTCTGCCTCCCCAGTTCAAGTGATTCTCCTGTCTCAGCCTCTAGAGTGGCAGGGATTACAGAAACCCACCACCATGTCCAGCTAATTTTTAAATTTTTAGTAGAGATGGGGCTTCACCATGTTGGCCTGGTCTCGAACTCCTGACCTCAAGTGATCTGCCCACCTCGGCCTCCCAAAGTGCTGGGATTACAGGCCTGAGTCACCAGGCCTGGCCCCTTGACCCTGACTTCAGGGCCCTGGCCCTAGGTCTGTCTCTGTGACCCCTTACCTCTGTGCCCTTTTCCTGACCCCTTGGTCCCTGACTGCTTCCCTCATGCCCACAGGTCTCTTCCTGGCAGTGCCCTGGAGCTCCGTTACTCTCAGGCACCCACATTACCTTCTGGTGCCCACCTGGATCCCTATGTGGCTGGCAGTGGTCGGGCAGGCAAGAGGGGCCGCTGGTCGGGGGTCAAAGAGGAGCCCTCCAAGGTCAGCAGCAGCCTCAGGAGCCTGGACTGAGCAGGGCTTGGGTGGGCAGTGGTAGGAAGTGGAGCTAAATCCGTGGGACTCCGGGAGGAAGCTGAGTTGAGAGGCAGGATCTCCTGGACTCACCCACTCACCCTTTCTTCTCTCCTTCCCTGCAACCCTCTTGCCTGGATGTCTCGTGTGGATGTCCTGCCACCTGGTGAGAACCTGAGAGTAATGATGATGGGACTGGGAGGGGCGTATGGAATCCCAGAGTAGGCGGGGTTAGGTGAGCCAGCTGAGTCATGGGAATCAGGCGCAGGAATGGAGTCATAGCTATGGGCGTGGCTTGGAGAGGGTTCGGGGAGGGATCAAGGACAGGGACCTGTCAAGAGAAGAAGTTGGAGGCCGGGCAGGGGGGTCCATGCCTGTAATCCCAACACTTGCTGGCACCGAGGCAGGCAGATCACTTGAGGTCAGGAGTTTGAGAACAGCCTTGCCAAAATGACGTCTCTAGGAAAAATGAAAAAATTAGCCGGGCGTGGTAGCGGGCACCTGTAATCCCAGCTACTGAGGAGACAGGCAGAAGAATCATTCAAACCTGGGAGGCAGAGGTTGCAGTAACCTGAGATTGCGCTACTGTACTCCAGCCTGGGCGACAGAGAGAGACACTGTCTCAAGAAAAAATAAAAAAACAAAGAAATAAAGCTGGGCTGGGAAAAGCATCAATGAGGTTAGGAAAGGTCAGGATCATGAGCCAAGACCCAGCGCCAACCTCGGCCCCCACCCACCTGATGTCGCTCTGTCCCCACACAGGGACAGGATTGGGAGCGGTCTGCCCCTGCGGGCTCCATACCACCCCCATTCCCTGGGGAGCTGGACGGCTCAGATGAGGAGGAGACAGAGGGGATGTTTGGGGCCGAGCTGCTGTCCCCCAGTGGGCAGGCTGACGTGCAGACGCTGGCCATCATGCTTCAGGAGCAGCTGGAGGCCATCAACAAGGAGATCAAGTGAGCCCTGGCCCCGCCCTGGCCTGCCCTGTCCTGCCTGAGCTGACTCCACAGCCCTTTTGGCTCTGGAGACCTGAAAGCCTGAGTCCATCTCCTCTTACACCATCCACAGGAATTCTTCCAGCCCAGTACTCACTCTACTGTCCAGGCATCCCCTAAGATACACTCAGAAGTCTTCTATGTGCTACCTACACATATACCCCCAGCCAGTACTCACCATTCCCCAACACACCAAAGACTTCACCCCAAAATACCCCAGTTCTTCTCAATGCATCAAGAATCTTCCATTATGCCATCAATTTTGTGGTTTCACATAACGAGTGCCCAGAGCCTTCCACTACCCTAAGAATCTCAAGACAACACAAGGTTCCCAACCTCAAACACCAAGAATCTCATCCTAATGCCCTAATCAAAACCTTCACCTCCGGGCCGGGCGCGGTGGCTCACGCCTGTAATCCTGCACTTTGGGAGGCCGAGGCAGGCGGATCATGAGGTCAGGAGATCGAGACCCTCCTGGCTAACATGGTGAAACCCCATCTCTACTAAAATACAAAAAATTAACTGGGCATGTTGGCAAGCGCCTGTAGTCCCAGCTACTCAGGAGGCTGAGGCAGGAGAATGGCGTGAACCTGGGAGGTAGAGCTTGCAGTGAGCCAACATCGCGCCACTGCATTCCAGCCTGGGCGACAGAGCGAGACTCTGTCTCAAAAAACAAACAAATAAAAACTTCAACTCCATATACCAAGAATTTCTAATACAAAAAACATCCCTAACTTATTAAGAAGCCTCCAGTGAGGTAACGTCTACCCCGATTCACCAGCAATGACCATATTCAGCAATTCCGCTATAACGCACTCCTCATGAGCCTTCAGCAAATATACCGTGACCACCACCTTCCATACTGAATGACTCCATGCCCTTCCCAGGTCCTAGAGTGACCTGAGTCCCTGATCTCACACTGCTCCTGTTATGACCTTGCTCTTACAGTCCACCTTGAACTTGACCTTTTGTCCACAGTAATCCCTTCATGATTTTCCAAACCACTATCATCAGGGCCACCCTGATGCAGACCTTGATCACCTTGACAGCCCTAATCCTGCAATGACTTCCTGAGACTATCAGGACTCCTTGACTCTCCTTGAGCCTGGGAGTCCTTCAGAAACCCACCAAAACCCTCTGATGTCATTGCACCTTCCCCAGAATTCCCCTTGTCCCCACCAAGCCTTTCTGGCCCCTTGTGCTCCCAGATTCCCTCTCCCACTGTCTGCTGCAGCCCCTTACCCAGTTTCCCCTATTTCCCTCCTCAGGCTGATCCAAGAGGAGAAGGAGACAACGGAACAGAGGGCAGAGGAGCTGGAGAGCCGGGTGTCCAGCTCTGGCTTGGACTCGTTGGGCCGCTACCGCAGCAGCTGCTCCCTGCCCCCCTCCCTCACCACCTCTACCCTTGCCAGCCCCTCCCCTCCCAGCTCTGGCCACTCAACTCCCCGCCTGGCACCCCCTAGCCCTGCCCGTGAGGGCACCGACAAGGCTGTGAGTGTTCTAAAGTCTCCCCAGCCTAGTAGGGGGATGGGGAGAGGTCAGAAGCAGGGCTCTGCAGTGAACAACAGTAACCCCTCATAGCAGTTGTTTTCCAAGGCAACCTTAGCTTTCCCTAAAGGTTCAAACTCAAAGAGCAAAGGGGAGGTGGAGTCACTGGGTTCTTGAACCCTAACTTTCACTTTAGTCAGATCTGGTGTACTTTTATTTCTCATGCATCAAGTTTCTGCATAGGATTTTAAAAAGTTTCTGGGCCGGGCACGGTGGCTCACGCCTGTAATCCCAGCACTTTGGGAGGCCGAGGCAGGCAGATTGCGAGGTCAGGAGATTGAGACCATCCTGGCTAACACGGTGAAACCCCGTCTC
>NW_016807449.1:2591195-2612084 GCF_001698545.2 Rhinopithecus bieti | reverse complement strand
GGGTAACTAAGGCAACACCCGTCAAAAAAAAAAAAAAAAAAAAAAAAAAATTAGCCGGGCGTGGTGGCACATGCCTTTAATCTCAGCTACTTGGGAGGCTGAGGCAGGAGAATCTCTTGAACCTGGGAGGCAGAGGTTGCAGTGAGCCGAGATTGTGCCACTGTACTCCAGCCTGGGTGACAGAGTGAAACTCCATCTCAACAAAAAAAGTTTCTGCAACTCACCCTCACTTGAGCTAGACTACCTTTGGATACTGTTCTAAACCAGGGTCACCCCACACACCCCTCAGTAGACATCTCAGTTAATAAAGCGCCCCCAACATGACTCCTTGAACTCAGTCCAGCATCTGTGCCCTCTGTCCTCAGAATCATGTCCCTAAGGAGGAAGCTGGAGCTCCACGAGGGGAGGGGCCGGCCATCCCAGGAGACACCCCACCACCCACTCCCCGCTCTGCCCGTCTTGAAAGAATGACCCAGGCCTTGGCACTGCAGGCGGGGTCCCTGGAAGATGGGGGACCCTCACGGGGAAGGTCAGCAGGGAGAAGGGATAGGGACAGGGAGAGGCTGGCTTGGGAAGATGAGAAGGGGTGGACAAGGACTTGGGAGGAGAGGAGGCATCCCAGCCAGGATATGCTCTCATTCTCTCCTTCTTTCCCAGTGAGGGTACCCCAGACTCCCTGCACAAAGCCCCCAAGAAGAAGAGCATCAAGTCCTCCATAGGCCGTCTCTTTGGCAAGAAAGAGAAGGGACGAATGGGACCCCCAGGCCGGGACAGCTCTTCTCTGGGTGAGTACCTCACTCGAACCCTTCCCTCCTTTGTTCCTTCCTCCCTTCCTTTCTTTCTTCTTCTTTGTATGTTCATTTGACTTCATTCATGTCTTCATTCATTTGGTGACTTATTTAGAATTTGGAAGGAACACAGCTTGCTAAGGTAGGCAGGAGGAGGAGGGAAAAGGAAAGGCACTCTAGGGCCTGCTTGGGTGACTGGGTGGGTAAATGAATTGATTTCCTTTACCTATTTTTGTTGTTGTTGTTGTTTGGTTTTTGTTGTTGTTGTTTTGAGACGGAGATTCGCTCTGTCACCCAGGCTGGAGTGCAGTGGCGCGATCTTGGTTCACTGGAACTTCCACCTCCTGGGTTCAAGCAATTCTTCTCCCTCAGCCTCTTAAACAGCTGGGACTATAGGCACCTACCACCATGCTTGGCTACTTTTTTTTTTTTTTTTTTTTTGTATTTTTAGTAGAGATAGGGTTTCGCCATGTTGGCCAGACTGGTCTTGAACTCCTGACCTTAGGTGATCCAACAGCCTCAGCCTCCCAAAAGTGCTGGGATTACAGACTCATTTACTTTTTTTTTTTTTTTTTTTTTGAGACGGAGTCTTGCTCCGTCGCTCAGGCTGGAGTGCAGTGGTGCAATCTCAGCTCACTGCAAGCTCCGCCTCCCAGGTTCCCGCCATTCTCCTGCCTCAGCCTCCCGAGTAGCTGGGACTACAGGCGCCCACCACCACGCCCGGCTAGTTTTTTGTATTTTAGTAGAGACAGGGTTTCACCATGTTAGCCAGGATGGTCTTGATCTCCTGACCTAGTGATCCACCCGCCTCAGCCTCCCAAAGCGCTGGGATTACAGGTGTGAGCCACCGTGCCTGGTGACCTATTTTTTAAACAGAGGAAGAGGGTAGGGCATCCTCAAGGCAGGGCACCTTCCTGTGGTGTGCTGGAGCCTGCTCTCACTGGCTCAGGAGATCCGCTATTTCAGGAATTGGCTGATATCACACTGGTAGCTTGAAATTGGCCATGGTGGGATTATTTACACCACGGAAATGGACAAATGCTACAAATCAGGGATTCCCTTCTGCCTTCCCAAGAAGCCAGTTGTTAGGCATTTACCAGCACACCACTGCCACCTTACTAAGGACAGCCCAGTGCATCCAGCCGTATTTGGGGGATGACTCCAATTCATGGGTGCTTGTCTGGCTTTACCACTTCCTCGATGTGGCCTCACTCACTACTCCCTCAGGGTCTCTGCCTTTCCTGCATTTGCCTCATCACCTCCAGCATGAAAGATTCTGCTTCCCCCTTGAGATTTTCCAAATTTCAACCCCTCCCTGCCTCCAGCTGGAACACCCTCAGATGAGACACTGGCCACTGACCCTCTGGGACTAGCCAAGCTGACAGGCCCAGGAGACAAGGACCGAAGGAACAAGAGGAAGTGAGTGTGTGTGTGTGAATGTGTGAGTGTGAGAGAGTGTGTGTGAGTGTGGTGTGACGACTGTGTGTGGTGTGTATGAGTGTGTATGAGTATGTGTATGAGTGTGTGTGTGTGGTGTGTGTGTGTGTGAGTGTGTGTGTGTGTGTTATGAGAGTGTGTGAGTGTATGTGTTGTATGAGAGTTGTGTGGTGTGTGATGGTGCGAGTGTGATGTGTGCCCCACGATTGGTGTGTGTTGTGCTGTGCTGAGTGGTGTGTTAGTGAGAGTATGTGTGTATGAATGTGTGAGTGTGGTGTGAGTGACGACAGTGTGTGTGGTGTGTGTGTGTTAGTGAGAGTATGTATGAGTGTGTGTGTGAGTGTGGTGTGAGTGACGACAGTGTGTGTGGTGTGTGTGAGTGTATGAGTGTGTGTGACAGTGTGATGGTGCGTGTGAGTGTGCATGAGTGTGCGCCCGCGAGTGTGAGAGTGTGTGTGTGTGAGAGTGTGCGTGTGTGCAGCAGTGGTGGTGAACAGAAATGAGAATTCAATGCTGGGAGGGGGTGTCCGTGACCCTGAACTTGCTTTCCTGGAAACCCACCAGCTCCTAGAGTTATTTTTTCTTTCTTAATTTTGTGTTTTTTTCATTTTATTTTTTGTTTTCTTTTTTCTCTCTTTTGATAGGGGTTGGGGGAGAGGATTTAGATTCACATGTATTTTTTGACCTTCTGCCGTGTTTTATACATTCATAAAAGGTGCGTGTGTGCGCGTGTGCGTGTGTGGTGATGAGGACCATCCACAGAGCAGGGGGTCTCCACCCCTGACAGCTTCTATCCTGGCCCCTTCACCCCTACAGGCATGAACTCCTGGAGGAGGCCTGCCGCCAGGGCCTACCTTTTGCTGCCTGGGACGGGCCCACCGTGGTGTCCTGGCTGGAGGTACTGGGGCCCAGAAATGCCCTGACTGTTGGTCCCCAACCCCTGTGACAGCCCTACTGGTAGAGGCTGCCTGGTCCTCCTGGCGCCACCCTGCTTCTAGCCCCGAGGTGGGGGTGGCCATGGGCCGGGCAGGTGAGGACCCAGGACGGCTCAGCCTTCCTCTTCATCTAAACAGCTTCTTTCTCCTTCTCCTTCCGCCCCTGCCGCTCTGGCCTTGCCCACCTGGGTCATGGTCTCCTGTCGTTCTCTTTACTCTCTCTTTCTGGATTCTCTGTCTCTATTTTTCGGCACGATTACCATCTCTGACCACGCTTTTGTCATCCCCCATATTTCTCCTCATGTCTCCGATCGCCCTGCCATGTCTCCCTGTCTCCCGCTTCCTGTCTCTCCCCACCCTCTCTTTTCTTTTCCTTTCCTTCTTTTTCTTTCTTTTTTCCCTTCCTTCCTTCCTTTCTCTCTTTCTTTCTCTTTCTTTTCTGTTTTTTCTTTCTCTCTTCCCCTCCCCCCACCCCCCGCCATTTGTCTCCCTTGGACTCTTCCTCATCTCGTCCACGTCTCTTTTCCTTGTCCTGTTTCTTCTTCCTGCGAACTTTTCCACGTCACTGTTTCATCCCCACACCCCTTGCCTATCCCCCCTCCCTGTCCCCCCATATCTCCGGTTTTCTCCTCCTCTGTCCCCTCTGTCCATCTGTCCCTCCGCTGCAGCTGTGGGTAGGCATGCCTGCCTGGTACGTGGCCGCCTGCCGGGCCAATGTCAAGAGCGGTGCCATCATGGCCAACCTGTCAGACACAGAGATCCAGCGCGAGATCGGCATCAGCAACCCGCTGCACAGACTCAAGCTTCGCCTCGCCATCCAGGAGATGGTCTCGCTCACCTCGCCCTCGGCCCCCGCCTCCTCTCGCACTGTGAGTGTCCGGCAGCCAATTCCAGCCTTCGCTTCCTCAGGGCCCCGCCTCTTGCCCTCAGTCTAGCCAATCCTGGGCTTGCCACTCATCTGTCCCACGACCGTGCTTCTCATTGGCTCTCACCCCCTCAGCCTCCCCTCTGCTCCCGACTTGGCCTGTGGTCCATGTGGTACTCCAGGAGGGGCCCAGCCCACCTCCTTCCCTGACTCTCTCCCTCTCCTCGGCATTTGCTGTCCCACTCAAATGTCACCACCTCCAAGAAGCTTTCCTTGTCAGCTAAACTAGTTTCCCCCATCATTCCAGCATATCAGCACCTTCTAATTTTCCCCACAGCATTTATTGCCTTCTAATTATTTTTTTTTTTATTTCCACAATGAAATATCTTGGGGATGGGAGCCAAGCCTAAACATGAAATTCATTTATGTTTCATATGCATCTCATACACATGCCTAAAAAGAATTTTATACAATATTTTAAATAACTTTGTGCATGAAACAAGGTATTGACTGCATTTTGATTGTGATCTATCACATGAGGTCAGGTGGGGGATTTTCCTCTTGTGGCTTCATATCAGCACTTAAGAAGTTTAGGGCCAAGTGCCGTGGCTCACACCTGTAATTCCAGCATTTTGGGAGGCCTTGGGCGGCCGATCTCTTGAGCCCGGGAGTTCAAGACCAATCTGGGCAACATGGCGAAACCCCGTCTCTACTAAAAATACAAAAATTAGTCGCGTGTGGTGGCGCATACCTGTAGTCCCAGCTACTCAGGAGGCTGAGGTGGGAGGATCCTATGAGCCCAGGAGATCGAGGATGCAGTGGGCTGTGATTGTCCCACTGTACTGCAGCCTGGGTGACAGAGAGAGACTGCATCCAAAAAAAAAAAAATTTTTTTTAGAATTCTGGAGCATTTTGGATTTTTAGATTTTCAGGTTGGGGATGCTGAGAGACCTATACTTGAATGTCATTTGAGGTCATCATAACAGCTTAGCCTCCAAAATTACTTTAGTGGGTCTTTTTCTCTTTTTGAGATGGAGTCTCGTTCTGCTGCCCAGGCTGGAGTGCAGTGGCGTGATCTCGGCTCACTGCAAGCTCCGCATCCTGGGCCTCAGCCTCCAGAGTAGCTGGGACTACAGGCGCCTGCCACCAAGCCCGGCTAATTTTTTGTATTTTTTTAGCAGAGACGGGGTTTCAGCGTGTTAGCCAGGATGGTCTCGATCTCCTGATCTGCCCACCTCGGCCTCCCAAAGTGCTGGGATTACAGGCATGAGCCACTGCACCCGGCCTAGTGGGTCTTTTTCTTCCTTGTAAACACCACATTCTTTATCATACCTAAGGGCATTCACATTGTTGTTAATTTCTTTTTCTTTTCCTTTTTTTTTGTTTGAGACGGAGTCTCACTCTGTTGCCCAGGCTGGAGTGCGGTGGTGAGATCTCAGCTCACTGCAACCTCCACCTCCCTGGTTCAAGCGATTCTCCTGCCTCAGCTTCCTGAGTAGCTGAGATTAAAGGCACAGGCCACTATGCCCAGCAAATTTTTGTATTTTTAGTAAAGATGGAGTTTCACCAGTGTTGGCCAGGCTGGTCTTGAACTCCTGACCTCAGGTGATCCACCTGCCTCTGTCTCCCAAAGTGCTAGGATTACAGGCCTGGGCAACATGGTGAAACCCCATCTCTCATCCTAATTTTTGTATTTTCAGTAGAGACGGGGTTTCTCCACGTTGGCCAGGCTAATCTCATACTCCAAAAGTGATGTGCCCGCCTCAGTCTCCCAAAGTGCTGGGACTACAGGTGTGAGCCACCGCAACTGGCTACAGTTGTTAATTTCATCGACTATTCAATCTGTATTCAAATTTCCCCAACATACTTAAAATATGTTGATTATTTCTTCCCCAGTTCTATGAAAAGGGTCTGTTGTGTCCCTAGCCATATCCCACACCCTATGATGGTGACTGGTGCCTGATACTCACTAGGAGATACATACATGTTTTTATCCTTGTATGGATTCCTAACTCGTGGGGTTGTTGGGAGCAGAAGATCAATAAATGTGAACCCCCCCACACCTCCTAAACATTTGCCCCATGGCTGTGTCTGCCCCCCACTTTTGAATCCTCATTCTGTACCTCTGTGTGAGGTCAGCGAGGTGACGTCACTTGCACAGGGCCACACAGCAAAATGCATGGCAGGGTCCCAATTCCAACCTGAATTTGTTCAACTCCAAAGTCACATTGCCCGGTACATGGCAGGTGCCCGATAACAAGGATCATTCCTTTTCTCTGTTACTGCTTGTCCCAGAAAGCAGGAGGGACATAAACGTATGGCCCAGGGCCTTCAGGAAGACACCCTCCTTCCTCTCCCCCACGCGAAGCCCTCTCCCACCATCCATTAACACTCCCTGCCCCTCAGTCCACAGGAAACGTGTGGATGACACACGAGGAGATGGAGTCCCTTACGGCCACGACCAAGCCCGTGAGTGCCCCCTGCAGGCCGCCTTGGGGGTGGCACTAACCCTCTTTGGGGGTGGGGGCAGGGACCGAGTCTGTGGCCATCCCTAAGTCCGCTCCTTGCGTCCTCCTCTGCCTGCCCCTTAACTCACCCCTTCTCTCCCCTCTTCCTACTAACGGGTCAGGAGACCAAGGAGATCAGCTGGGAGCAGGTAGGGGACGCGGGGCGGGGCGTGAGCGCATGAACAGGCTGTGCACGACGCATGGATGCTCCTCTTCCGAGCCCTGCCCCTGTCCTCACCAGAACATGCCATCATCCCCATGGGGGGGCGCTGTGCCAAGCTTGGCTCTGGACTGTTCCATTATGGCTTGGTGGTGGGGAGGGTAGAGGGGATGCGATGTGGAAGCCCAGACTGTTGCATAGTCAGCCTTATGCATGGACCATTTCATCATCGTGGATTGTGGGGGCTCTAAGGGGCTTCAATTCTGTAGCTTAGGAGAGACGCTGAGCAGCAGGTGTCCCTATAGTGGAGGGGGCCGGGGTTACAATGGACTCCTCAGTGTACCAGGGCCAAGGAGGAAGCATTGGCTGTGGTGGTGGTGAAGTAGCCAGGCTGAATAAGAAACTGGGGTGGAAGAGCTACACTTTGTTCTCAAGAAACAAGAGGTGGCCAGGCGCGGTGGCTCCTGCCTGTAATCCCAGCACTTTTGGAGGCTGAGGTGGGCAGATCACCTGAGGTCAGGAGTTTGAGACCAGCCTGGCCAACATGGTGAAACCCTGTGTCTACTAAAAATACAACAATTAGCCGGGCACAGTGGCTAGCGCCTGTAATCCCAGCTACTTGGGAGGCTGAGGCAGGAGAATCACTTGAACCCAGGAGGTGGAGATTGCAGTGAGCAGAGATTGCACCACTGCACTCCAGCATGGGTGACAGAGTGAGATTCCGTCTCATAAAAACCAAACAAACAAACAGAAAAATCAAGAGGCATGAGCTGACTGTCCACGGAGGAATTATGTTTGACTGTGGTCATAGATCACATATTTCTAGCCAGGGGGAGGTGTGGATTTTGTGCTGATGCTGAAAGGAGTGAGGGACTTGGGGCTCATCTGGAATATTGTCCTGGGCCAGATACAACATTAGACAAGTATTTTCAGGACATTGCAAGAGTGATGGCCCTTTCTTAGTGGGAGAGCTGCCTTGAAAGAATTCATTGTCCTGACTTGGGGGTGTAGTGACGTTGGACTGTAGTGAGACAGAGTTAAAGCAGTGCTTCCCCAAATTTAATGGGTATTGTGGTGGCATGCACCTGTAGTCCCAGCTACCTGGAATACTGAGGCAGGAGGATTGCTTGAGCCCAAGAAGCCAAGGTCAACCTGGGCAACATAGTAAGACCCTGTCTCTAAAAAATAAACAAATATGGCCGGGCGCAGTGGCTCATGCCTGTAATCCCAGCACTTTGGGAGGCTGAGGTGGGCGGATCCCTTGAGGTCAGGAGTTCGAGACTAGCCTGGCCAATGGTGAAACCCCGTTTATACTAAAAAATACAAAAGTCAGCCTGGCGTGGTGGCATGTACCTGTAATCCCAGCTACTCGAAGGTTGAGGCAAGAGAATTGCTTGAACCTGGGACGGGGAGGTTGCAGTGAGACGAGATCGTGCCTCTGCACTCCAGCCTAGGTGACATAGCAGACTCTGTCGGAAAGAGAAAGAGAAATAAAATAAAAGAAGAAAGAAGGAAATTAAAAAATAAATATAATGTATATTTCAAATCACCTGATGGTCTTGTGAAAATGCAGATACCGACTTCAGCAGGCCTGGAATAAGGTCTGAGATTCTACAATTCCAGGAAGTCCACAGGTGATGGTGATTCTCTAGGTCTCAGGACCACTGTTTGAGTAGCCAAGAGTATATGTTGTCATGAAGAACTAGGAGACAGCTCTGGATTGGTCCATTATCCTGAGCAGAGATTGGTCATTGTGCTACTATGGGGTGGGAAAAAACCTTGGATTGGGAGGTTGGACTGTACCCCTCTCATGCACAGTGGGAAGGGGCCAGAGGGTCTGATTCCTCCCTCACCTGCCCATGGCCCCAGATCCTGGCATATGGCGACATGAACCACGAGTGGGTGGGGAACGACTGGCTGCCCAGCCTGGGGCTGCCCCAATACCGCAGCTACTTCATGGAGTCGCTGGTGGATGCCCGAATGTTAGATCACCTTAACAAGAAGGAGCTCCGGGGCCAACTCAAGATGGTGGACAGCTTTCACAGGTGGGGGCTGCCTGGCCAATGGGTACAGTCCAAAGGAAAGCCCCACCCCAGAGAGTCTTTGGCCAGTGGGATTGGCCATGGGAGATTCCTAGGCTTATCTTGGCCCTTTTAGCCTGAGTTCTCAGGATATCCTCACTCTGTGCCCCTTTCACCAATGAGATGGTCCACAGGAAAAGTTCAGATCCTGAGATGGCTTGGCTAGTTAACCCTGTATCCCCTCCAGGCTGGCCAATAGGAAGTGCCTATTGTTGAAAATGCCTCACCTCCTGAGGCGGTCAACAGTCAATAGAACCGATCAGTTCCCCACCCTTTCCAAGAAGAGCACAGCCAGTGGGGAGGGACCCGTAGGAGCAGCAGCCAGGGGGATTGGAAGGCTCATCCGTGACTCCACTTCTCCTGCTGCTCAGGGTGAGTCTACATTATGGGATTATGTGCCTCAAACGGCTCAACTATGACCGGAAGGACCTGGAGCGGAGGCGGGAAGAAAGTCAGACCCAGATCCGAGGTAAGTCGAGTGTAAGGGCCCCTTTGGGAGCCAGGTGGAGGGTGTAGAGCTGGATGGGGAGGAGAGGGGGTGGGGAGAGGCCGGAGAAGAAGATCGGCACCATAACCGAGGGGTGGGGCCAGCGTGGGGGGCGTGGCCCGAAGAGAGGAAATGGAGGTGTAGGTATGGGCTAAACTGAACTCTCCAGGCCACGGGAGGGGCACGGCTGAGGGTCCTTTCCGTCCCCAGACGTGATGGTGTGGTCCAATGAGCGGGTCATGGGTTGGGTGTCCGGGCTGGGCCTGAAAGAATTTGCCACGAACCTCACGGAGAGCGGGGTACACGGGGCACTGCTCGCCCTGGACGAGACCTTCGACTACTCCGACCTGGCCTTGCTCCTGCAGATCCCCACGCAGAATGCACAGGTGAGCTGCCGCTGGGCCCGGAGCATGCTAGGCGTCCCCACCTCGCAGACTGCACGCTCCAACCGCCCCCTCCACCTCCTCTTTCCAGGCCCGGCAGCTCCTGGAGAAGGAATTCAGCAACCTTATCTCCTTAGGCACAGACAGGAGGCTGGACGAGGTGGGCGCGGCAGCAGCTCAGAGGGCTCTGCCCCCAGCCCCCAGCGGCTCCTCGAGAGGCGGCGCTGAGGGGGCGGGGCCTGACTTTATTAAAGAGTTACAGTGGGAGGCGGGGCCAGGAGAGGGGCGGGGTTAAGGGAGAGGTGCGACCCGGAGAGGGGTGGAGTCAAAGGAAGGGGCGGAGTCAGACGAGGCCCGAGTCCCTCACCGGCTGCCCGGCTCCTGTACCTAGGACAGCGCCAAGTCTTTCAGCCGCTCCCCATCCTGGCGGAAGATGTTCCGGGAGAAGGACCTCCGAGGCGTAACTCCCGACTCAGCTGAGATGTTGCCCCCCAACTTTCGTTCGGCTGCAGCAGGAGCCCTGGGCTCTCCGGGGCTCCCTCTCCGCAAGCTGCAGCCAGAAGGTGGGGGGCTCCCAAATGCGACATCCCCTCCTCTCTTCCCTTGGGTTGGACATGGACCACCTCAGTAGTCCAGGTTCTGGAATGGCCTAGTCCTTTCTCGCCCACCCCTGAAGAATGGACTGCTCCAACGTTCCGGACTCCCCCCTCAGGATGGAATGGATAAATCCCACTCCCCCTTCCCAAGGCGGGAGTGAACTCGCCCAAAGCGAGTTTGAGTCGGAAGGGAGGGAAACCCATGTGGAGCCGGGCGATCGTTGTGACATCGGGAAGGGAAGTTCAAAGGGAGGAATCCTGGAGAGGAACAGGGAGGAGGGTACTCCAGGCTGAACCGCTGCTCGCTCTCCCTCCAGGCCAGACTTCTGGGAGTTCCCGGGCAGACGGTGTTTCGGTCCGGACCTATTCCTGCTAGTGCAGGCCTCCAGGTGAGGACCGTGCTGGGCGACCTTGGGGGTGCGGGGCGGCACGGTGGATATTCACTGCTCCACGCGCTGCCCGGCGTCATGCAGGTGACCTCACTCGGACGGAAGAATCTTCCCGAGGCTGGGCTGTTCCCTCTCCTGCCCGGACTGTGGCTTCGCCGGGGAGAGCGGGCGGGGGAGCTCGCGCCTAGGACTGGACCATCCGTACAGACCAGCGGGCGTGCGCGCGCCCGCCTCGCACAGGGCCGGGGCCTGGACCAAACCACATGAACTGGACTGAGGGGGAAGAAGCGGGCAGGAAGAAATCCCGCCCCAAACGTCCGCCTTCCTTTTCTCTACTTTGTAATTTATTGATCAGTTTCTGTTGGGAGACGGGTGTCCTTTACCCGCGGGAAGGGGGCGGGGCTTCCCTTCCGGGCCGCATGCGGGGAGAGGCTGCCCCTCCCCTTTTTCCTGCCCAGTTGCGGGGCCCAAGTCTTCCTTCTTCGTCCGAAAGGAGGGGAGGGGAGACTCGCTGCTACAAGCCTCGCCCCCTGTGCCACTCAGCTCCGCCCCGCCGCGTCCGGTCGCCGGTCCCCCGGGTCATCTGCGGGCGGGGTCCCCTCTCCCTCCCCCGTGTCTCGTGTCCCCGGGGCCTCACCGCCCCCCGTGCTGTGGCCGTGTCCGTGCCCCAGGGGTAGGGGGCGCAGAATGGCGCCCCCCCTTCCCCTCTGGCTCCGGGGTTTGCATGGGAGAATCCTCTTTCCACGATGCCGCTGGGCGACGTGGCAGGGGGGCAGTGGGGGAGCCCTCGCCCCCGACTCTCGGTCGGCCTCCCCGCCCCAGGCGTCACTCAGTGATCACGGGTAAAGAGAACTGTTTCAAAAAGCTCCTTTGTTGACTGATTTTTTTTTGGTAGGGGGGCGTGTTCAACCAACCTCCTCGAGCCAGGAGTCCAGGCCCCTCATCCCTCAAGTCTAGGTCCAGGTCCCTAGAGCCTACTCGCATTCCCTGCTGCCCTGAGATTCCCAGACCCCACGTCTCACAATGAGATTTCGGGGAGCACGTTTATTCAGAGAAATAAATATGGCTCATGGAAAGGGGTTGGAAGGCAAGGGGAGGTACCGCTGTGTTGCAGTCGAGCGGCTGGGTCAGGGTTCCGGCGTTTCCAGCATGTCCGCCAGGGCTCTGGAGAGGAGGACGCCAGAAGTTAAACAGCTGGTGTTCAAAGCTCACACCAGGACGCTTAGAGATCATTAACCTGCCCATTTCATGGACGAGGAAATGGAGTCCCAGAGTCATCCGATAACTCATAGCGAGACAACCACTTCTCTAAACGGGGTTTTACACACTCTCCTCCCCCAGTACACTTACTGATATAGGGACGAGGAGAAATAGTCGACGTAGCTTCCTGTGGGAGAGCAGAGAAGAGGCTTGAGGGGTACTGCACGAGCAAAATTAGGTGGCCACTCACTATAGCGTGCGAGATTAGTGCTTGTGCCACCTCCTTTTCCCTAATTCCTTCCTCAAACTGAATCCCTTCTACTGGACCCCTTTTTCGTTCTGGGTGATTCCATTCTCCAGTAGCCCCGCCCCTTCGATTCCTACTTGAGTTGACCTCTCCCATTAGGCTCTAGGCCTGCACCTCAGCCCTCCACTCATTTCTGTCCCTTGACTTCAGCAGCTCCACCTGGTGATCCTCGAGCCAGGTCCCGGCCCACGTGCTCACAGCTTTGGCCACGCCTCCCCTCTTAACCCCCCCCACCAGTCTTCTGGGCCAGTCCCTCAGGTTTGGCTCCGGCCCCCACCAGGATTCACCACGCTGGGCCTGACACCTTCTTCAGGTTTTTCCAGGGCCCCGACCATGCTCACCTGGAGTGCAGACCGTTTCGCAGACCAGCGGGCAGAGATAGCAGAACTGACAGTGCTGGGGGTGGGGACGGGGAGAGAGAGTGAGCGTGGGGCGTGGCTGGGGGCGGGGTTAGGATGGGGCCAGGACCAGACCCGGACCAGAGGCTAGGTCTAGGTTAAGGTTGGAGTCAGGATCGCTTGTGGAGTCAAGGTTGCATCGGGGTAAGGGGTTAGGTCAGAGGCCAGGATTTAGGAGTGGGGGTCCTCAGAGGGTCCCGGTGCATCCTAAGGCCCAGTGGAGCCTTGAGTGTGAGGTGAGGTCTCACCTGGCACTGGTCGCAGTGCTCACCCATGTTCTCCTCATCACAGTGACAGCTCTCACATTCAGTGCATCGCTGGGGACCAGGGGAGCCTGGTTAGACGGAAACTCTAACCCCACTTGGGAGACACCTGCCCCTGGTCCACCCCTGCACCCTGGACGCTTCCCCAGACTCTACCCTCTTTATCTCTAACACTGAGCTCTGTATCTGCCCCCACAAATCAGCCTCTCTCCCCTCCACTGCCCCTGGTTTGTTTCCTTTCTTCTTTCCTTCCTTTTGTTGTTGTTTTTTTTTTTTTTTGAGACGGGAGTGCTGACCTCTGTGTCTCCCGAGAGGCTGGAGTTGTTGACAGTGAGACTCAGGAGAAGTCTTCGAGCCTCTATTGCATGTCTCGCACGTCCGGTGTTTTACGCCATTCTCCTGCCTCAGCTCCGAGTAGCTGGGTACAGGCGCCGCACCCTCACCTGGCTAGTGTTTTGTATTTTTTAGTAGAGTACAGGGTCTTCCCATGTAGCAGGTGATAGGTCTCGATTCTCCTGACTCGTTGATGCGCCCGTCTCGGTCCTCCCAAAAGTGGCTGGGATTAGGGCTTGAGCACCGGCCGCCCGCTTTTTTTTTTCTTTTTTTTTTTTTTTTTTTTTTTTTTTTTATTTTTTTTTTTTGAGACGGAGACTTTGCTCTGTTGCCCGGGCTTAGAGTGCATGTGGCGGATCTCGCCTCACTGCAAGCTCGCCTCCCAGGTTACGCCATTCTCCTGCCTCAGCCTCCGGAGTAGCTGGGACTACAGGCGCCCGCCACCTCGCCCGGTAGTTTTTTTGATTTTAGTAGAGACGGGGTTTCACCGTGTTAGCCAGGATGGTCTCGATCTCCTGACCTCGTGATCCACCCGTCTCGGCCCTCCCAAAGTGCTGGGATTACAGCTTGAGCACCTCGCCCGGCCCGGCTTTTTTTTTTTGAGAGGGAGTCTCTCTCTGTTGCCCAGGCTATAGTGCAGTGGCACAACCTTGGCTCACTGCAACCTCCGTCTCCCGGGTTCAAGCCATTCTCCTGCCTCAGCCTCCTGAGTAGCTGGGATTACAGGTGCATGCAACCACGTCCGGCTAATTTTTTGTATTTTTTAGTAGAGACGGGGTTTCACCGTGTTAGCCCGGATGGTCTCGATCTCCTGACCCCGTGTTCCGCCTGCCCTGGCCTCCCAAAGTGCTGGGATTACAGGGGTGAGCCACCATGCCCGACCCTGCCCCTGGTTTTCTATCTCATGGCGACCCCATGTCCCCCACTCAGGGTGGGCTCAGGTGCTCTCTCCACCCCCTCTCTCCCTATTCTCCCCCTAGCCTATCAGCCCCTGTGCCATCCCTCCTTCCCCCGACTCTCTTTGCCACAGACCCCTGTCTCTGTCCCCACACCCCAAGATGCAGCTTGGGTCTTGTCCTCTCCTACCTGAATCACTGCCCCAGCCTCTTCCCCAGCCTCCCAGCCTTCAGTCTGTCCTCACCTCACATGCCTGCATAAGGATCTCTTCATTCAGAACTGACCCTGGCCTGACCTTGCTCTGAGCCCTCCCACAGCACCACCCCAGGGCCCCTGGGACAGATTCTGGGGACACCTTGGTGGGTGGATCTGGGCTGGGGACATACATTGCAGAAGGAGCAGTAGCCACACAGGGACCCTGGCTGGTAGTTCCCATACTCCTGAGCGTCCTGTGGACCTGCGGGGACAGAAGAGCAGCAGTGACCCAGGCTGACACGGTTCCTCCACACCCACACCAGCCCAGGCCACTTACCTGTGTCCTCACCGCTTTCCTCCTCACTGGAGGCACCTCCAGCCTCCTCTCTCCCGTGCAGTGGGTTGGGGATGATGGTGAAGTGGGGCTCATCTTCCTCCAGCCCCTCCTCCTCCTCCTCCTCGCTGTGGTCCCGGCTCAGTGGGGCCCCAACTTCAGCCCTCTCTTCTCTCCTCTCCTCCTCTTCTTCTTCCTCCTCCTCCTTGTTTTCCTTTTCTTCCTCCTCCTGATTCAGGCTGAGGCCATGACCTTCCTCCTCATCCTCCTCATCTGCCTGGTCCCGGCTGCCATGGTGGGTGCCTTTCTCTCCCTGCTCTGAACTTTCATCATCTTCCTCATGGGAGCCGGGGTCCTCTTCCTTCTCCTTTTCCTCCTCAGAATCATCCTCCCTCACATGGCTTCTATCCTTGACCACTGTGTGTCCTGGGGGGTGATGGCTCATCTCTTTGATGGACCCTCTTTGACCATGGCCAGTTTCTTCATCTTGGTGGCTTTGCCTGTGGTTGGGGACCTGGTGGGCAAGCTCAGCGGAGACCTCCTCATCTTCCTCCCTGGGGACTCTGTGGTGGTGATGGTGAGGGACTTCTGTTTTATACTCATCTTGGAAGTCCGCTTCATCACTCTTGTGGTCTTGAGGTTGGTGGCTTACAACACGGTGGCTGAAATGGACTGTGATCTCCTCTTCTTCCTCTTCCTCATCTACAAGGCCATAGTGGACACGTTGGGGACCCTGGTGCCAATGTTCAGTGGACACATCCTCATCTTCTTCCTCATCTCTGTGGCCTTGGTGCCTGTGGTCAGGGACATGATTGTGGTGTTCACCTGAGACAGGCTCATCCTTTTCCTTTCTGTGGTCTTGGTGCCTGTGGGCCTGGTGTCCATACTCAGTGGAGACATCATCATCATCATCATCATCTTCTTCTTCTTCTTCTTCTTCTTCTTTGTGGCCTTGGTGTCTGTGGCTGGGGCCATGATGGTGGTGTTCACCTGAGACATCCTCATCCTCTTCCTTTCTGTAACTTCGGTGCCTGTGGGCCTGGTGTCCATATTCAGTGGAGACATCATCATCATCGTCATCTTCTTTGTGGCCTTGGTGCCTGTGGCTGGGGTCACGATGATGGTGTCCATCTGAGACATCTTCATCCTCTTCACTCCCGTGGCCTCGGTGCCTGTGAGCCTGATGTCTGTACTCAGTGGAGACATCATCATCATCATCACCATCATCATCATCGTCGTCATCTTCTTCGTGGCCTTGGTGCCTGTGGCTGGGGCCATGATGATGGTGTCCATCTGAGACATCATCATCTTCTTCACTCCCGTGGCCTCGGTGCCTGTGGGCCTGGTGTCCATACTCAGTGGTGACATCATCATCATCATCATTGTCATCTTCTTCATGGCCTTGGTGCCTGTGGCTGGGGCCATGATGGTGGTGTCCATCTGAGACATCCTCATCCTCTTCACTCCTGTGGCCTCGGTGCCTGTGGGCCTGGCGCCTATACTCAGTGGAGACCTCCTCTTCTTCCTCCTCCTCCTCGTCCTCTTCTCCTTCATCATCTTCCCCATCATGGCCTTGGTGTCCATGCCTGAGGATATGATGGCGATGCTCACTGGACACAACTTCGTCCTCATCCTCGTCTTGATGGCTGTGGCTCCTGTGGCTGGGGAGGTGGTGCCTGTGCTCAGCTGAGTCTTCCGTGTCTTCACTCCCATGGCCTCTGTGCCCACGGGCCTGCCCACCATGCTGTGCAAAGACCTCCTCACCTGAGACATCCTCGTCTCCAACTTCGTGGTCTTGGGACCTGTGGCCTGGGAGTAGGTGCCCATATTCCTTGGGGACATCTTCATCCTCCTTGTCACGGTCTGGGTGGCTCCAGAAATGATGCCCATTCTCTGTGGAAACATCCTCGTTCTCATCTGGATGGTCTCTCGGGCTGTGGAGGTGGTGGCCAAGCTCTGCCGATGCCTCCTGGGAGAGCCCGGTGACTCCAGCGTTGTTGTTCCAGTTGCTGAAGCCCAGCCCGGCCCCTCTCAGCTGCTGGGTCATGGCCGGGGGGAGGAGCAGGCTGGCCACCCCAGCCCAGAGGACAGAAGTGTGCAGCCATGGCCTACGGTGGCCCATGGGGACGGACAGGCAGCACTGACTCCAGCTGCCTCTGCGGCGAGGTGGACGAATGTTGGGGTCTTTGTCCCTTTGGGGTCGGTCTCTTTTTTTCTCTGTGTCTCTCCTTTGCTTTGTCCTTTCGGTCTCTGTCCACCTTCTTCTGGTCCTTGCTGCCTGGCTCTGGACACCCCTCTGAGGCTGTCTCCAGAGCCCCCTGACCCCCCTCTGGGGCCCTCCCTCCCCATTCCCCAGCCAATAGGGTCTTTCCCCTCCCCTCTCTCCAGCTAAATTTACTCTCAGCCCTGAGTTATTCTGGGTCAGTCCCCGCCTGCCACCTCCTGCTCCTCCTCCTCCCAGCTGGGGAGGGGACCAGTGAGGGGTCTCTCCCCGGCCAGGAGATGGGGGCCAAGGGACTTGACTTTGACCTACCAACAAGCTCATGTTTGGCAGCTGCAAAGACAAAGGCTAGACTTTTAGCAGGTTTTTGGGGGAGCCTGGGGCACCTGGGGGAGGCAGAAGAGACTTATCAGAGGGGAGAGACCCCTTGCATGGAAGGACTGGGAGTTCGATTGTGGGGTGTTTCCAGCCGGAATGACACGCGCTGGTGAGAGAGTGATGCCAATATTGAGGCCCTGGAAGCGGGGAAGGAACATGGCCCCAACACACGTGCCCATGACCTCCTGTCCCTGGAACTCAGATCTGGGGGCAGGGACTGGGCTAGGCCAGGGCTATAAATACAGCTGGGAGGGGTAGGGGGACTCAGGTTACGGAGGCCACAGCTGTCCCCGTCACAGAGGGCTGGCAGGAGACAAGTGGCCTTGCCCGTCTCTGTTTCAGTATCTCCTGCTCCTCACCGATCATGACTGCCCCCGCTAGCGTCTCCCTTCCTGTTCACAGGTCCTCCTCTCTCTTCCATTCTGTCATCTGCTCTTTCAGGGTCCCTGTCCCTCCTCCATGGCATTGCCTCTTCCTCTCACTCTGGGCTTCCGTCCCGCTCTCATCTGAGTGTCTGTCCTCCACCCAAGTCTGTGTCCCTCTCTCTCCCCTGTGCCCTCTCCCCTAAATCTCTGGCCCCTCCTTTCTGAGTTCCTGCCCTTTGCTCAATTCTTTGGTTTTTGCATCCCCCTCTGCCCCTTGCCTCAGTCAAGGTGTCTCCTCCCCATCTCTGGCATCCACCTTTCTGGGTCCCTGTCCCCCACTCTCTCGGAGTCTCTGTCCACCTCTCCCTGGGTCTCTGTCCCCCTCTCTCTCTGGGTTTCCCTCCCTCTCTCCCTGGGTCTCTATTCCTCTCTCCGTGGGTCTCTGTCTCTCTCTCTCTGAGTCTCTGTCCCCCTCTCTGGGTATATGTCCCCATCTCTCTCTGGGTCTCTGCCCCCTTCTCCCTGGGTCTCTGCCCCTTTCTCTGGATCTCTGTTCCCCTCTCTTTTTGGGTCTCAGTTCCCCCCTCTCTCTGGGTCTCTGTCACCCTCTCTCTTGGAGTCTCTGTCCACCTTTCCCTGGGTCTCCGTCCCCCTCTGTCTCTGGGTATCAGTCCCCCTCTCTCTGGGCCTCTATCCCCTTCTCCCTCTGGGCCTCTCTCCCCTCTCTCTCTGGGTATCTGTCCCCCTCTCCCTGGGTCTCTGTCCCCTCTCTCCAGGTCTCTGTCCCCCTCTCCCTGGGTCTCTGTCCCCTCTCTCCAGGTCTCTGACCCCTCTCCCTGGGTCTCTGTCCCTCTCTCTCTGGGTATCTCTCTCCCTCTCCCTGGGTCTCTGTCCCCTCTCTCCAGGTCTCTGTCCCCCTCTCCCTGGGTCTCTGTCCCCCTCTCCCTGGGTCTCTGTCCCCCTCTCTCTGGGTCTCTATCCCCCTCTCTCTCTCTGGGACTCTGTCCTCCTCTCTCTCTGGGTCTCTGTCCCCCTCTCCCTGGGTCTCTGTTCCCCACTCTCTCTGGGTCTGTCTTCCCCTCTCCCTGGGTCTCTGTCTCCCTTTCTCTGGGTCTCTGTCCCCTCTCCTGGGTCTCTGTCTCCATCTCTCTCTGTGGGTCTCTCTCCCCTCTCCCTGGGTCTCTGTCCCCCACTCTCTGGGTCTCTGTACACCCCTCTCTGGGTCTCCGTCCCCCTCTCTGTCTGGCTCTCTCTTCCCCTCTCCCTGGGTCTCTCTCCCTCTCTGTCTATCCCTGGGTCCCTGCTGCCCCACCTTCTGATTCTCTGTCCCCTAAGTCTTTGTCTCCCTCTTTTTGGGTTAAATTGTCCCCTCCCTGTCTGGCATCCTCCGAGTCTCTGTTCCCTCTCTGCCACTGGCCCCCAACTCCTTCTGTCCCCATCTCGCTCTTGCTCTCAGAGTCTCCCCTACCTGTCTCTGGGCCCCCACAGCCCCTGGCTGGGGCCTCTGCACCCCCCAGGTCGCTGTCCCTCTGTCCCCTTATCGTGGCCTGGGACCCGCCCTCTCCCCGCCTCCCGCTTTGGCGTCTCCAAGACTCCCCGCCCCGCAGACCTCGCCCCGCCCCAGGCTGGGCTGGAAAGTGGAGGATCCGGTTTGCCCTGGGCGGGTC
Organism: Rhinopithecus bieti; assembly: GCF_001698545.2. Classification (NCBI taxonomy): domain Eukaryota; kingdom Metazoa; phylum Chordata; class Mammalia; order Primates; family Cercopithecidae; genus Rhinopithecus; species Rhinopithecus bieti. The sequence continues at coordinate 2,592,898 of NW_016807449.1, read as the reverse complement.
TGGAATCAGAGCAGGCCGAGAGAGCACCGGGGACCTGGGCTGCTGGAGGTTGCGGTGGCCGCGACAGCATGGTGGTGTCAGAGAAGGAGCAGGTGAGCGCCGGACCCGGGTCTGCGGGAGCGCGGAGCTGGGGACCTCGCCTCCAGGCTTCCAGCGCTGGACACCCAGATTCCTGGGTCAGACCAAGGAGGGGGATGGGAGGGTCCGTGTTCCAGGGTCCCTGGCATGGGGGTCGAGATTCCTGAGTCGGGAGCGGGAGGGCGCTGGGGGCCCGGACTCCTGTGTTCCTGGGGAGCGCACAGGGTGGGTGGCTCTGTGTCCCATAGGACGGAACTGGGTGCCCCCACCCCACTTCCACCCCTACACTTGTTCCTGTCCCCAGAGCTGGATCCCCAAGATCTTCAAGAAGAAGACCTGTACGACGTTCATAGTTGACTCCACAGATCCGGGGTGAGGAGTTCGCCCCTGGACTGACCCCAGAGGGTCCGAAGCCCGCTGACCCCGCCCGCGGATGGCCACGCCCCGGCCACGCCCCTTCCCCATTCCAGGACTCGGGGGCCTTCCCAAGGGCGTTCCCTGCCGGCTCTCTCCCTCCAGGAGCGTTTGGGTCTATGTAGACACCCCCCACCCCCCGTTCGCTATTCTCCCGCTCAGGGTCAGTGTAGACATTCCAGGGCTCGGTTCTGCTTCTTTCCTCCCCGATGTCTCTTCTGTGTGCCTTTGTTGCTTCGTGTCACTTTCTGTGTCTCTGTCTTTCCCTTTTGGGTATTTCTGTTTCATTCATTCATTTATTCGTTCATTCATTCATCCATCCATGCAAGAAACCCTCACTCAGCGCTCCCAAGGGAGGAGGTCCCTTTAGCCTAATTCAGTGGCCCTGCCAGGGTTCAAATTTCCCTGGGACACGTGCTGTGTGGCTTTGGGCAAATCATTTCACCCTCTGGGTCCCGTTTCTCATGTGAGCATGAAAAGAAGCTTGATCTTCCGGGGTTATTATGAGGATTAAACAAGTAATGCTTGTGATATTCCTGGCACAGTGCTCAGCAAGAACGCTGGCAAGTATCTGCAGCTCCCACTGGGAGGTGGCAATTTTTACCGCGGGCAGGCGCTGTGCTTGGTGGCCGGGGACACCACTTGAGCTAGATAGGGTGTGTGTGTCGGTGAGGAGCTCTTGCCTTTCAGTGATGGCCTCTCAAGCGGATCCAGGCTTTCTAGTTTCTTTCTTTCTTTCTTTCTTTTTTTGAGACGGAGTCTCGCTCCGTCGCCCAGGCTGGAGTGCAGTGGCGCATCTCGGTTCACTGCAAGCTCCGCCTCCTGGGTTCACGCCATTCTCCTGCTTCAGCCTCCCGAGTGGCTGGGAGTACAGGCGCTCACCACCACACCTGGCTAATTTTTTTGTATTTTAGTAGAGATGGGGTTTCACCATGTTAGCTAGGATGGTCTTGATCTCCTGACCTCGTGATCTGCCCACCTCGGCCTCCCAAGGCACTGGGATTACAGGCGTGAGCCACCGCACCTGGCCCAGGCGTTCTAGTTTTTTTTTTTTTTTTTTTTTTGAGACAGAGTCTCACTCTATCGCCCAGGCTGGAGTGCAGTGGCCGGATCTCAGCTCACTGCAAGCTCCGCCTCCCGGCTTTATGCCCATCTCCTTCCTCAGCCTCCCGCGTAGCTGGGACTACACGCGCCCGCCACCTCGCCCGGTT
>NW_016807449.1:2585541-2590847 GCF_001698545.2 Rhinopithecus bieti | reverse complement strand
CCCGGCCTTTTTTTTTTTTTTTTTGAGACAGAGTCTGGCTCTGTCACCCAGGCTGGAGTGCAGTGGCGTGATCTGGGCTCACTGCAACATCCACCTTCTGGGTTCAAGCAGTTTTCGTGCCTCAGCCTCCCGAATAGCTGGGATTACAGGTGCCCACCACCACACCCAGCTAATTTTTTGTATTGTAGTAGAGATGGGGTTTCACCCTGTTGCCCAGGTTGGTCTTGAACTCTTGACCGCAGGCAATCCACCTGCCTTGGCTTCCCAAAGTACTGGGATTACAGGTGTAAGCCTCCGCGCCCAGCCCTCTAGTTGTTTTTCAGGACAGTTTTTGGGGTAGGGGAAGTATCCACATTCCTCCTTCAGTGTGTATTTTGTTATGACTATATATTAGTGCAGTATTGCTTGTCAATTGTGGATAAATAAACAGATATGCACTTGTTGGATGTGAGTGCTCAAAACCTTTTTACTGATGGGGCAGCGTGTTCAAGACAATTTAGGAAACTCTGGTCTGGCCTGAGGAGGAAGAAATGCAGAGGATAATTATAGTAAGGCAAGGGGTTGCAGCTCCCAAGGACGAGCCACTGGGCTCTGTGGGAGCTGGGGGGAGGTGTCTGCTTAAGACTGGGAGGGTACATAGGGTGTCACTAACGGTTTCTGGAGGAGGAAGAGTGGCTAGTGAGGTGACATTTGAAAGTGGGCTGGAGAGAGGCCCATGGAAAGCGATTTGGGGCCGGGCGTGCTGGCTCACACCTGTCATCCCAACAATTTGGGAGGCCGAGGCGGGTGGATCACCTGAGGTCAGGAGTTTGAGACCAGCTTGGCTAACATGGTGCAATCCCGTCTCTACTAAAAATACAAAAATTAGCTGGGTGTGTTGGCGCACACCTGTAATCTCAGCTACTCAGGAGGCAGGAGAATTGCTTAAACCTGGGAGACGGAGGCTATAGTGAGCCGAGATCATGTCACTGCACTCCAGCCTGGGTGACAGAGCAAGACTCCATCTCAAAAAAAAAAAAAAGAAAAAAAAAAAGAAAAGTGATTTGAACAGCGTGTGCAAAGTCCTTGATAAGGACCATAAGGTGCAGCTTGAATATGAATCAAAGTTCAGGGTGCAGGGAGCACTGTCAAGAGAGAAGAGGCTGCAGAGGAGGGCACGGCCACGGCTTGCAGGGTGTCAGAGGCCACCCTAAGGGGCTGGGACCTTGTCCTGGGGAGCTGGGGCATCACCGTAGTGGTGGGGTTGACTCTGGGTGTGGAAAAGCCTTCTGGGACTGGGAGAGGATGAACAGGAGCTCTGGAGGAGTCTGGATAGAGGGTCTGAGTGGGAGGCGTAGTGGCCTGAGCCAGGTCAGGGCTTTTGGGACACAGAGAGGAGGGGATGGGGCAAAGACTCGGGGAGCAGGAAGGCAGAGCTTGGGGACTGATGAACAGGGGGAGAGGGGTGCCCCATCGGTGGATGGCTACCGGACATATGGTCTGCTGACTGGGACACAGTGGGGCTGTCCCCGAGATGGAGCTCAGGAGGGCGAGCAGGTTTGGGAAATGCTGCTAAGTGCGATGTCGGACTCTGCATATGAGCGGCCTAGGGGAGCCAGGGGCATGTGGTGACTGAGACTTGGGAAAGGTCTGGACTAATGTCCAGGATCTGAGAGGTCTGAGATGTAGATGGTAATTGAAACTGGAAGTAGGTAAGACGTCACAGGGAAAACAACGTGTAAAGTCAGGGGAGTTGCAAACTGGCAATTCTATAGTCAATTTGTGTGTGTGTGTGTGTGTGTGTGTGTGTGTGTGTGTGTTTAGAATAGCATTTAAAAACATCTGTCTTCTGTCTCTCTTTTTTTTTTTTTTTTTGAGACAGGGTCTCGCTCTGTTGTCCATGCTGGATTGGCACGATCCATGGTTCACTGCAGCCTTGACCTGCTGGGCTCAAGCGATCCTCCCACATGAGCCTCCTGAGTAGCTGGGACCACAGGCTTGCACCAGCATGCCTGGCTAATTTAAAAAATTGTTTTTGTAGAGACCAGGCTGGTATCAAACTTCTGGACTCAAGTGATCCTCCCACCTCATCCCGCCTGCCAAAGTGCTGGAATTACAGGCAAGACCCACCATACCCAGCTACCTCTTTTTTTTTTTTTTGAGACCGAGTCTCCCTCTGTCGCACAGGCTGGAGTGCAGTGGTGTGATCTCGGCTCACTGCAACCTCCACCTCCTGGGTTCAAGTGTTTTTCCTGCCTCAGCCTCCCGGGTAACTGAGATTACAGGCGCCCACCACCATGCCTGGCTAATTTTTGTAGTTTTAATAGAGATAAGTTTCACCATGTTGACCAGGCTGATCTCGAACTCCTGACTTCAAGTGATCCACCCACCTGGGCCTCCCAACGTGCTGGGATTACAGGCATGAGCCACCGTGCCTGGCCCTGGCTACTTCTTTCTGTTGAGTTACTTGCCTGGCCTCTGCATGCATCGAGTTTGAGAAGCATGTAGGGAAGGCTTGCACTGGGAACATCTACACTAAAGGGAAGTGAAAAGGAAGAAAAAGCCACAAACAAGGCAGGCACGAAGCAGCCGGGGCTGGGAGGAAGGCCAGAGGGGCAGGCATATCCTGCCAAGGAAAAGGTTTTCCAGAATGAGAGCCTTTTAGCTGTGGCCAGGGCCACTTTTGATACAGTCAGATGAAACCTGAATAAGGGCCATTGTATATGGAGCCAGGCAGGTAATTGATGATTTTAATCAAGAACAATTTCAGGCCAGGCACGGTGGCTCACGGCTATAATCGCACTACTTTGGGAGGCCAAGGTGGGCTGATCACTTGAGGTCAGGAGTTGGAGACCAGCCTGGCCAACGTGGTAAAACCCCATCTCCACTAAAAATACAAAAACTAGCCAGGCACTGTGGCACATGCCTGTAATCCCAGCTGCTCAGGAGGCTGAGGCACGAGAATCACTTGAGCCCAGGAGGCAGAGATTGCAGTGAGCCGAGATCGCACCACTGCATTCTAGCCTGGGAGACAGAGTGAGACTCCATCTCAAAAAAAAAAAAAAAAAAAAAAAGAAGAATGTATTTCAGTTTCTGTGGCTCCACCGAGGAAAGAGGGCAGGAGGCAAGGTGTGCAGAAGGAATAGCTCCTAGCACTGAACATCAGAATTTTCCACGATTTTGGAAACGTTCTATATCCACATCCAGTACAGCAGTCCTGGCCACAGGGGGCTACTGGGCACTTGGAATATGGCCATTGTTCCTGAAGAACTGATTTTTTGGTTTGGTTTGTTTGAGATGGAGTCTCGCTCTGTCGCCCAGGCTGGAGTGCAGTGGCGCGATCTTGGCTCACTGCAACCTCCGCCTCCCGGGTTCACACCATTCTCCTGCCTCAGCCTCCCGAGTAGCTGGGACTACAGGCTCCCACCACCATGCCAAGCTGATTTTTTGTATTTTAGTAGAGACAGGGTTTCACCGTGTTGGCCAGGCTGGTCTCAAACTCCTGACCTCAGGTGATCCACCCTCCTTGGCCTCCCAAAGTGCTGGGATTACAGGCATGAACCACTGCACCTGGCCTGAATTTTTTATTTGATTTAATTTTAACTTATTAGAACAGAAAGAGCTCCATGGCTGTAAAGAACCCCATGCAGCCATCATATTGGACAGCACAGGCTCTGGACTATTCCTTGAAGACCTTTTATTTTATTATTATTTTTTTTTTTGAGGCAGAGTCTCGCTCTGTTGCCCAGGCTGGAGTACAGTGGCACAATCTCTGCTCACCACAACCTCTGCCTCCCGGGTTCAAGTGATTCTCCTGCCTCAGCCTCCTGAGTAGCTGGGTCTATAGGTGCGCACCACCATGCCCAGCTAATTTTTTTATTTTTAGTAGAGAAGGGGTTTCACTATGTTGGCCAGGCTGGTCTCGAACTCCTGATCTTGTGATTTGCCCTCCTTGGCCTCCTAAAGTGCTAGGATTAGCACGAGCCACCGCGTCCAGCCTTATTTCTTGTTTTTAGTGACATGGTCTTGCTCTGTTGCCCAGGCTGGGCTGCAGTGGTATGATCATGGCTTATTGCAGCCTTGAACTCCTGAGCTCAAGTGTTCCTCCTGCTACAGCCCCCTAAGTAGCTGGAACCACAGCCATGCACCACCACACCTGGCTAATTTTTAAATTTTTTTTTGTAGGGATGGGGTCTCGCTCTATTGCCCAGGCTGTTCTCAAACTCCTGGGCTCAAGCAATCCTTCTGCCTTGACCTCCCAAAGTGCTGTGATTGTGCCCAGCGTCCTAGAAGTTTTGCTCCGAAGAGCAAACTTCCCGGGAAGTAGCTGCAGGGGAACTAGGGCTTCAAGGATGGAGCTGAAATGGGTGAATGGACAAAGTGGGTAAACTGAGGCATGCCAGGGCCCTGGAGGTAGACTCAGGAAGGAAGAGGACACAGTGAGTAGTTCTCACTGTGCCAGGACCTGGCCTAAGCGTGTTTGGTTCATCCCATGTGTGGATCAGTTAGCTGTTCTTTTAGTGTTTTTACGGCTTTGCCAAATCCTTGTAGCATCTCCGCTATCCCTTCTGTAAATTGCTCTTAAATCTGCTCACTAGGTTTGTGTAAATACGGGTCTCCCCTGATATCTGAACTCCTTCTGGAATCTGGAACAAAATAATTTAGATACATTTTTCTCTTTCTTCTCTTTCCTTTCTTCTTTTCTTCTTTCTTTTCTTTCCTCCTTCCCTCCCTCCCTCCCTCCCTCCCTTCCTTTCCTTCCTCTCTGACTCTCTCCCTCCTTCCCTCCTTTCTTTCCTTATTTTATTTTATTTTATTTTGAGATGGAGTTTCGCTCTTGTCGCCCAGGCTGGAGGGCAATGCTGTGATGGCTCACTGCAGCTTCTGCCTCCTGGGTTCAACCTATTCTCCTGCCTCAGCCTTCTGAGTAGCTGGGATTACAGGCACCCGCCACCGTGCCCAGCTATTTTTATTTTTTTTTTTTTTAGTAGAGACGGTGTTTCACCATGTTGGCCAGTCTAGTCTTGAACTCCTGACCTCAGGTAATCCACCCACCTCAGCCTCCCAAAGTGCTGGGATTACAGGCATGAGCCACTGTGCCCGGCCTCTTTCTTTCTTGCTTGCTTGCTTTTTTCTTTTCTTTTCTTTTCTTTTTTTTTGAGACAGGGTCTCACTCTGTTACCCAGATTGGAGTGCAGTGGTGTGGTCACAGCTCTCTGCATTACTGCAGCCTTGATCTCCCAGGCTGAAGTGATCCTCCTGCCTCAGCCTCCTAAGCACGTACTGCCACACCTGGCTAATTTTTTTTTTTTTTTTTTTTTTTTTTT
>NW_016807449.1:2578524-2582021 GCF_001698545.2 Rhinopithecus bieti | reverse complement strand
TTTTTTTTTTTTTTTTTTTTTTTTTTTTAGAGATAGGGTGGTCTCACTATATTGCACAGCTGGTCTCGAACTCCTGGGTTCAGGCGATCCTCTGGCCTCAGCCTCCCAAAGTACTAGGATTACAGGCATGAGCCATAGCACCCGACCCTACATTTTCAAATGAAATTCTCATTCTCCAAACCTGTTACTTACTCTGGTGCCAATCACCTTCAGATAGCAAGAGAGACTTGTGCATTTTTTTAGGTGGGGGAAAGTTTTATATGTGATCACCATAAATGGAAAACCTGTTCCATTTGGCACAGAGAGGAATAAGCAAGCCACACAGAAGCCAAATACAATGAAAAGCAAACAAAGGTGTTTCCCTACTTGCTAGGTGGCTGTTGCCAGCTCCACTTTTTGAGCCCGAGGCCTGCTTTTCTCGTTCAAAAGAGTAGCAAAGGGTTAGGCATTCAAAAATATTCCAGCACCCAGCTGAGCCTCTCTCCTTGACAGTCGTCAGGAGAACTGAAAAAGGAATGACTTTCTCACTGCGTTATTCAAGGTTATTTTAAGCTCCGTGTGAAGTTCGTGTCGCGTTGCCTCTGGCTGGGACTGGTATGCGAGCCCCATTTCAGGAAACACTGCGTTCTTTCCCTGGCTCCTCATAGCTCCGTGGAGGAGGCTGCGCTATTACTGTCTTTTCATTAGAGGAGGAAATCTAGGCTCAGAGAGGTGAAGCCGCTCGCCCAAAGTCACACAGCCGCGTCAGCCCCTAGCACGTGGGCTGTCCCTAAGTTACCCTCTGGATGTCCTTTCTCATGGTGAACATCTTGTGTTTGGATGGGGGCACAGCGAGGATACCCCCAGTGGCCCTCTGCCTTTGCACTTGAGGCTCCGCAGATGATGGTGACCCACCTCTTCCTGCTCAGGCTTTCTGGACTCACTGGCTTCCTTCCCATGGGGAAGGGGGACTGTCTTCGGCTCCAGTCTCTCCCTGAGGCGATCAGAGCCAGGGCCAGGGGTAGCGTGGACTCTGACTGCCTCTGCGGGTGCGGGGTCAGTGTCAACAGCCCCTCTCCAGAAGCATGAACACACCGACCGGATGCTGGGGTCGGGGGGCAGCCCTGGGTTCACGCTCCGCCCTCGCACCCCCAGAGGGACCTTGTGCCAGTGTGGGCGCCCCCGGACCGCCCACCCTGCAGTGGCCATGGAGGATGCCTTCGGGGCGGCCGTGGTGACCGTGTGGGACAGCGATGCACACACCACGGAGAAGCCCACTGATGCCTACGGAGAGCTGGACTTCACGGGGGCCGGCCGCAAGCACAGCAACGTGAGGCAGGCCTGTGTGGGCAGGGCCCGGGCACCAGGGGCTGCATGCTCGGGGCTCCACAGTGGAGCCGGGACGCCCGCGCTGAACGCTGGTCCTCTCCGCCCATCCTTGTCTTTGCTCTGTGTGTCCCCTCTGCCCCACCTGTCTTCTCTCTGAGGTGGTCTCCTTCTCTCTGTGTCTCTGTCTCCCTCTGTCTCTGTGTCCCTCTCTCTGGATCTCTATCCCCCTCTCTCTCTGGGTCTCTGTCCCCTCTGTCTCTGGTTTCTATCTCTCTCTCTCTGTGTGTCTCTGTCCCCTCCCTCTGGATCTCTGTCTCCCTCTCTCTCTGGGTCTCTGTCCCCCTCTCTCTCTGGGTCTCTGTCTCTCTCTCTGTGTGTCTCTGTCCCCCTCCCTCTGGATCTCTGTCTCTCTGTCTCTGGGTCTCTGTCCCTTTCTCTCTTGAGTCTCTGTCTCTCTCTCTTTCTGGGTCTCTGTCCCCCTCATCTGGGTCTCTGTCTCCCTCTCTCTTGGGTCTCTATCCCTGTCTCTCTGGGTCTCTGTCCTGTCTCTCTGGGTTTCTGTCCCCATCTCTCCGGGTCTCTGTCCACATCTCTCCGGGTCTCTGTCCACATCTCTCTGGGTCTCTGTCCCTCTCTCTCTTGAGTCTGTCTCTTTCTCTCTCTGGGTCTCTGTCCCCCTCCCTGTGTCCCCCGCTTCCATGTGTCCACAGTTCCTCCGGCTCTCTGACCGAACGGATCCAGCTACAGTTTATAGTCTGGTCACACGCACGTGGGGTTTCCGTGCCCCGAACCTGGTGGTGTCAGTGCTGGGGGGGTCGGGGGGCCCCGTCCTCCAGACCTGGCTGCAGGACCTGCTGCGTCGTGGGCTGGTGCGGGCTGCTCAGAGCACAGGTGACCGAGGGTGGGTGGGGGCTGTCTCCCGGGCCTTGGCCTGCCTGCCATCTCCCCCACGACTCTGGGTGGCCTCCCCCGCCACCCAGTCTCTGTGTGTGTGCCTCTGTCTTACTCTCGGTTTTTCTCCCTCTGCCTCTGCGTGTTCCTCGGCGTCTGCGTAGGAGCCTGGATTGTCACTGGGGGTCTGCACACGGGCATCGGCCGGCATGTTGGTGTGGCTGTGCGGGACCATCAGACAGCCAGCACTGGGGGCACCAAGGTGGTGGCCATGGGCGTGGCCCCCTGGGGTGTGGTCCGGAATAGAGACACCCTCACCAACCCCAAGGTACAACCCAGGGACTTGGAAAAAAGGGACTGGAGGCCTGGGTTCCTGAAGTCTGAGGAAGGAGAGGCTGGGGGCCCGGATTCCTGGGTCTGAGGGAGGAGGGGCTGGGGGCCTGGGTCTGAGGGAGGAGGGGCTGGCGATCTGGACTCCTGGGTCTGAGGGAGGAGGGGCTGGGGATCTGGACTCCTGGGTCTGAGGGAGGAGGAGGGGCCCGGACCCCTGGGTCTGAGGGAGGAGGAGGGGCCCGGACCCCTGGGTCTGAGGGAGGAGGAGGGGCTTGTGTCTGTCCTGGCCCTGATGAGGAGACGCCCTGGTCTGGCCATTTTTCCCCTAGGGCTCGTTCCCTGCGAGGTACCGGTGGCATGGCGACCCGGAGGACGGGGTCCAGTTTCCCCTGGACTACAACTACTCGGCCTTCTTCCTAGTGGACGATGGCACGCACTGCCGCCTGGGGGGCGAGAGCCGCTTCCGCTTGCGCCTGGAGTCCTACATCTCACAGCAGAAGACGGGCGTGGGAGGTGAGTGGCTTCTTGAACCCGTGACCCACAACCCACGACCCCAGTGCTCAAGATCCTAGTAGTTTGGTCTGGCCGAAATTTGGGGAATTACCTATGGTTAAGTGTCTTTCCCCATCATTATTCATGTTTTTAAAAACCTCTGAGGCCGGGCGCGGTGGCTCACGCCTGTAATCCCAGCACTTTGGGAAGCCGAGGCAGGTGGATCACGAGGTCAGGAGATCGAGACCATCCTGGCTAACACGGTGAAACCCTGTCTCTACTAAAATACAAAAAATTAGCCGGGCGTGGTGGCGGGTGCCTGTAGTCCCAGCTACTCGGGAGGCTGAGGCAGGAGAATGGCGTGAACCCGGGAGGCGGAGCTTGCAGTGAGTGAGATCGCGCCACCGCACTCCAGCCTGAGCGACAGAGCAAGACTCCGTCTCAAAAAAAAAAATTAATTAAAAACAAACAAA
>NW_016807449.1:2570529-2577752 GCF_001698545.2 Rhinopithecus bieti | reverse complement strand
TTAATTAAAACAAACAAATAAAAAAAAAAAAAACCTCTGTCTGGGAGTGAGGTAGCTCACATCAGTAATCCCAACAATTTGGGAGGCCCAGGCGGAAGGATTGCTTGAGGCCAGGAATTCAAGACCAGCCTGGGTAACAGAGCAAGACCTTGTCTCTACCAAATAATAATAATAATAATAATAGAGAATAAAACATTTAAAAAAATTAGCCAGTTGTGGTGTCCTGTGCCTGTAAGCCCAGCTACTTGGGAGGCTAAGGCGAGAGAATTGCTTGAACCCGGGAGGTGGAGGTTGCAGTGAACCAAGATCAAGCCACTGCAATCCAGCCTGGGCGACAGAGCAAGACTCCATCTCAAATGAACAAACAAACAAACAGACTTTATTTTGAAATCTCTCATGCATACAGAAAAATGCATGAAGGGGACAGCTTGATGCATTTTTTGTCTTGAGACGGAGTCTTGCTTTGTTGCCCAGGCTGGAGTGTAGTGGCGCGATCTCGGCTCACTGCAGCCTCTGCCTTCTGGGTTCAAGCAATTCTCCTGCCTTAGCCTCCCGAGTAGCCAGGATTACAGATGCCCGCTACCACACCAGGTAATTTTTGTATTTTTAGTAGAGATGGGATTTCACCATGTTGGCCAGGCTGGTCTCGAACTCCTGACTCCAGGTGATCTGCCCACCTTGGCCTCCCAAAGTCCTGTGATTACAGGCGTGAGCCATCGCACCCGGCCTACACATTTTTCATGACCATCCTTTTAGGTTTAAACTTCTCTGTCTTGCTTCTTCTCCTAATTGCTGCCTGATCTTCCTTAGTAAGGATGTACCCTTTCCTTTTTCTTTGTTTGAGACTGGGCCTCACTGTCACCCAGGCTGTGTGCAATGGCACAATCATGGCTCACTGTAATCTCAACCTCCCCAGGCTCAGGTGATCCTCCCACCTCAGCCTCCCGAGTAACTGGGACAACAGGCACATGCCATCACACTGAGCTAATTTTTGTATTCTTTGTAGAGGTGAGGTCTCTCTATGTAGCCCAGGCCAGTCTTGAACTCCTAGGCTAAAGTGGTCCACCAACCTTGGCCTCCCAAAGTACTGAGATTATAGGCATGAGCCACCGTGCCTGTCCCCATCTGTTATTTAAAAATTTCCTCAATCTAAGGCCAGGTGCAGTGGCTCACGCCTGTAATCCCAGCACTTTGGGAGACTGAGGCAGGCAGATCACCTGATGTCAGGGGTTCGAGACCAGCCTGGCCAACATGGTGAAACCCCATCTCTACTAAAAATACAAACAATTAACCAGGCATGGTGCCGCGCATCTGTTATCCCAGCTACTTGGGAAGCTGAGGCAGGAGAATCACTTGAACCTGGGAGGTGGAGGTTACAGTGAGCGGAGATCATGCCACTGCACTCCAGCCTGGGCGACAGAGTGAGACTTCCTCTAAAAAAAAAAAAAATTCCCCAATCGAATCTTTCATGGGATTACAGTTTAAAAAAATAAAAAAAAATTCCCAGTTTATGGATATCTAAGGTTTACTAATGTTTGACACTACAAATGATGCTAAATAAAAGGTCTTTTTTTTTTTTTGAGGTAGGGTCTCACTCTGTCACCCAGGCTGGAGTGCAGTGGTGCAGTGGTGTGATCTTGGCTCACTGCAATCTCTGCCTCCTGGGCTCAAGGAATCCTTCCACCTCAGCTTCCTGAGTAGCTAGAACCACGGGTGCACATCACCACACCACGCCCAGCTAATTTTTTGTGGTTTTGGTAGAAGCGGGATTTTGCCATGTTGCCCAGGCTGGTCTCGAACTCCTGAGCTCAAGCGATCCACCCACCTTGGCCTCCCAAAATGCTGGGATTACAGGCATAAGTCATTGCGCCCAGCAACAAAATGTAAAAAGCGACTTTTATATGGTGTCTATTGCTATAAAAAAATCCTATGATTTTTATGGGGTTAGATATAGCTTTTGTCTCTTTTATAACCCCTTGGCTGCCTGTCTTAGAAAGTCTCATCCCACTCCAAGACAAATATTCTCGTAAGTCGTCTTTTAATATCTCTTAGTTTTATATTTAAACCTTTAATCCATCTGGAAATGATTTTTTACATATTTTGAGGTCAGGAGTCTATATTTCTGTTCATCCAAAGGAGAAGCTATGTTTTCTTTATGACCATTTATTTTTTTTTTATTTTATTTTTTTTTGTTGAGATGGAGTCTCGCTCTGTCGCCCAGGCTCGAGTGCAGTGGCCGGATCTCAGCTCACTGCAAGCTCCGCCTCCCGGGTTTATGCCATTCTCCTGCCTCAGCCTCCTGAGTAGCTGGGACTACAGGCGCCCGCCACCTCGCCCGGCTAGTTTGTTTGTATTTTTTTTAGTAGAGATGGGGTTTCACCGTGTTAACCAGGATGGTCTGGATCTCCTGACCTCGTGATCCGCCCGTCTCAGCCTCCCAAAGTGCTGGGATTACAGGCTTGAGGCACTGCCTTATGACCATTTAATAAACCATCCTTTCCTAGCTAAATAGAATTCTTGTGGTTGTGTATTCAGATCCTTTATCTGTTGAAATCCGTTTTGAAAACTTTTTTTTTTCTCTACTTATATATTCCTGGGTCCAAACTATGCTTTGATTACAGCAGTTTAAAGATGTTTTAAGGCCAGGTGTGGTGGCTCATGCCTGTAATCCAGCAACTTTAGGAGGCCAAGGCGGGTGGATCACTTGAACTCAGGAATTCAAGACCAGCCTGGCAACATAATGAAACTCCATCTCTACAAAAATAAAAAAAAAAATAAATTGCCAGGCATGGTGGCACATGCCTGTAGTCCCAGCTACTGGGGAGGCTGAGGTGGGAGGATCGCTTGAGCTCAGGAAGTGGAGGCTGCAGTGAGCCGAGATGGTATCACTGCACTCCAGCCTGGGTGACAGAGTGAGACCCTGTCTCAATCATAAAAATAAATAAATAAATAAATATGCTTTAATATGTGTTAATGAAAGCTCCTTCTCACTGTCCTTTCTGAACAATTTCTTGGCTCTTCTCTGACACTTATTTTTCCATATGAAGTTTAAAATGATTCTGTTCCATTCAAAATAGGGTAAACACCTCCAGACTTCCTCTTAACCTCCCTCTTTCTCCAGGCTGTATTGAATTTATACGTTAATTTGTGACAAGTTGACTTACTGTTAGTTTTTCCATTTATTAGACCTGTCCTTAAATAAAATTTGTAAGATTCCTCATAAATATCCTGTGCCTTTCTGGATTAATTAATTCCCAGGTATCTCATAATTTCCTTTCTTTCTTTCTTTCTTTCTTTCTTTCTTTCTTTCTTTCTTTCTTTCTTTCTTTCTTTCTTTTTTTCTTTCTTTTTTTTTTGAAAAAGGGTCTCTCTCTGTCGCCCAGGCTGGAGTGCAGTGGTGCAATCACAGCTCACTGCAGCCTCTGCCTCCTGGGCTCAAGTGATTCTCCTGCCTCAAACTCCTGAGTAGCTGGGATTACAGGCATGTGCCACTATGCCCGGCTAATTTGTATGTTTAGTAGAGATGGAGTTTTACGATGTTGGTCAGGCTGGTCTCGAACTCCTGACCTCATGATCTGCCCGCCTCAGCCTCCCAAAGTGCTGGGATTACAGGCGTGAGCCACCACGCCCGGCCTAATGTTTGTATTTTTAGTAGAGATGAGGTTTCACCATGTTGGTCAGGCTGGTTTTGAACTCCTGACCTCAGGTAATCCACCCGCCTCGGCCTCCCAAAGTGCTGGGATTACAGGTGTGAGCCACCTCGCCTGGCCTAGTTTCTAATTTTAATGGGAATAGAGTTAGTATAATCTTATCTTTATGGTGCAATTGGATTTTAGTACATATCTATATTGTGCTTGCATAGCCCTTTCTATTTTCATTTCCTTTACTTTCTGTTTGAACTTTCACTCCCTCTGGCTCCTGATGGTTAATCAATTACAGGATTGACGCATGCAAGAAACACCTGCCTCATTCAGGGACTCAGGAGTCGAGGTCCTCAGCACCCTCCTCCCCGGGGAAGTTAAGCATTACTGTCTTCAAAATCTAGCTCCCTCCTGAAGTGTTCAAAGACATGACAATTCTGGCCGGGCACGCTGGCTCACAGCTGTAATTCCAGCACTTTGGGAGGCCAAGGTGGGAGGATCCCTTGAGTCCAGGAGTTCGAGACCAGCCTGGGCAAGATGGCAAGACCTCCGTCTCTACCAAAAATTAAAAAGTTAGCTGGGCATGGTGGTGCATGCCTGTCGTCCCAGCTGCTTAGAAGGCTAAAGTAGGAGGATCAAGACTGCAGTGAGGTGTGATCATGGCCCTGCACTCCAGCCTGGGTGAGAGAGTGACACCCTGTTTCAAAAGTTAGGCTGGTGGCCGGGCGCGGTGGCTCAAGCCTGTAATCCCAGCACTTTGGGAGGCCGAGACGGGCGGATCACGAGGTCAGGAGATCGAGACCATCCTGGCTAACACGGTGAAACCCTGTCTCTACTAAAAAATACAAAAAAAAAAAAACTAGCTGGGCGAGGTGGCGGGCGCCTGTAGTCTCAGCTACTCGGGAGGCTGAGGCAGGAGAATGGCGTAAACCTGGGAGGCGGAGCTTGCAGTGAGCTGAGATCCGGCCACTGCACTCCAGCCTGGGTGACAGAGCGAGACTCTGTCTCAAAAAAAAAAAAAAAAAAAAAAAGTTAGGCTGGTGCGGTGGCTCATGCCTGTAATCCCAGCGCTTTGGGAGGCCAAGTTGGGAGGATTGCTTGAGGCCAGGAGTTCGAGACCACCCTGGCCAACACAGCAAGACACTCATTTCTAAAATAAATACATAATTAAGTAAAAAAAGAAATGACAATGCCAATGAGCCTCTGAACAGAAGATTAGGACAAGGCTGATATTTGCCCCAGGGACTCCTGGGATATGTGGTGTTCTCCTATCTCCAGCAAAGGCTGATGGGAGATAATCAAGCCCCCTTCTCTTCTTGCCTCAGGGACTGGAATTGACATCCCTGTTCTGCTTCTCCTGATTGATGGTGATGAGAAGATGTTGACGGTACAGGGGCCTGGATGCCTGGATCTAAGGGGGAAGGAGAGTTGGGGGCTAGGACTCCTGGGTCCTGAGTCATAGGGAGGGTCTGGGGGTCTGACTCTGGGTAGCCTTCTCTGACGTGACTCTCCCCTTTATCCTGTAGCAAATAGAGAACGCCACCCAGGCTCAGCTCCCCTGTCTCCTCGTGGCTGGCTCTGGGGGAGCTGCGGACTGCCTGGCGGAGACCCTGGAAGACACTCTGGCCCCAGGGAGTGGGGGAGCCAGGCAAGGCGAAGCCCGGGATCGAATCAGGCGTTTCTTTCCCAAAGGGGACCCTGAGGTCCTGCAGGCCCAGGTATGACACTGGGGGCCCAACTCTGGATCCTGAGATGGGAGGGAACTGGGGACTTGGGCTCCTGGGTCTGAGGGAGGAGGGGCTGGGGGCCTGGACTTCCAGGTTCCAGGAGTAGAGGGTTCTGGGCACCTAGACTATTAGGTCCTGGGGGGGAATGGCCTCCTCTATCCCTTTGGACAGGGCCCAACAGGAGCTGGGGATGGAGCTGGGCTAGGGATCCAGAACTGGCTATTCCACAGGTGGAGAGGATTATGACCCGGAAGGAGCTCCTGACAGTCTATTCTTCTGAGGATGGGTCTGAGGAATTCGAGACCATAGTTTTGAAGGCCCTTGTGAAGGGTAAAAGTTGTACCCTCCAGTCCTCCCCCTCTCTCAGTTCAACCTTGGACACCTTTCCTGGCCTGGGCACTTCATCCACCCTCTCTAATCCAAGGCCCATGCCCCCTTTACCCCTCTTAATATCTTTCCCCTTTGGGGCTTTGCATGGTGCTATTTGGGTAGTTTTCCCGGATGCTTCCATTATGTTCCAGCATCTGCTTTCCTCTATGGGATCCATCCAGCCATTCTTTCATCTTTCCAGCCATCCATCCATATGTACAGGTCTGTCTTTCCATCTCTTTACCTACCCATCCTTCCAGTCATCTGTCATTCTTTCATCCATCCATCCTTTCACCTGTCCATCCACACATCCACCAACAATTCCTGAGAATTCCATCCACTCATTCCTCCATTCATCCATCTTCTCACCTGTCTGTCCACACATCCATGGACAATTCCATCCACTCATTCTTCCATCCACTCATTCCTCCATCCATCCATCTTCTCACCTGTCCGTCCACACATCCATGGACAATTCCATCCACTCATTCCTCCATCCATCCATCTTCTCACCTGTCTGTCCACACATCCACGAACAATTCCATCCACTCATTCTTCCATCCATCCATCTTCTCACCTGTCCATCCACACATCCACTGGCAATTCCTAAGAATTCCATCCACTCATTCCTCCATCCATGCCTCTTCTCACCTGTCCGTCCACACATCCACTGACAATTTCATCCACTCATTCCTCCATCCATTAATCTTTCATCCATTTACCCATCTACCCCTCCATCTTTTCTTTTCTTTTTTTTTTTTTTTTGAGACGGAGTCTCGCTCTGTCACCCAGGCTGGAGTGCAGTGGCCGGACCTCAGCTCACTGCAAGCTCCACCTCCCGGGTTTATGCCATTCTCCTGCCTCAGCCTCCCGAGTGGCTGGGACTACAGGCGCCCGCCACCTCGCCTGGCTAGTTTTTTGTATTTTTTTAATAGAGACGGGGTTTACACCATGTTAGCCAGGATGGTCTCGATCTCCTGACCTCGTGATCTGCCTGTCTCGGCCTCCCAAAGTGCTGGGATTACAGGTTTGAGCCACCACGCCTGGCCTACCCCTCCATCTTGTCATTCATCCATCCAACTGTTCTTCCATCTATCCATCCACCCACCCATTCTTCCTTCCCTATATGCTTCCAATATGCGTGAAGCACTCTGTCTAGACATGAACCAAAACACTGTCTCCCTGTGAGGAAGTCCAGATATTTCACTAGAAATGGCAGCTTGGAGGATGGAATGATGAAAACCAAGACGGGGAAGCATAGTACCCACCTGGAAGAGGCTGCGGTGGGGTTTATTTATTTATTTATTGAGACAGGGTCTTGCTCTGTAGGCCAATCTGGAGTATAATGGTGTGATCATGGCTCATTGCAGCCTCAACCTCCCAGGCTCAAGTGATCCTCCTACCTCAGCCTTCTGAGTAGCTGGGAACACACCTGCCCGCCACTACACTGGTAAATTTAAAAATTTTTTTTTTTTTTTTTTTTTTT
>NW_016807449.1:2554235-2569008 GCF_001698545.2 Rhinopithecus bieti | reverse complement strand
AAAAAAAAAAAAAAAAAAAAAAAAAAAAAATCATAGAAAAGCCCGCTCTGAATGGACATCTAGGTTTTGAAAGAGCACAGAGAGCCATGTGGTCCTAGACATGTGACTGCCTTTCTGGGCCTCTGTTTCCTCAACTACAGCCTTAGAGGCTACACTGGTCAAGCTACAGAGTCACCACAGCGTGGAACTTCTTCCCACAGTTACTGTAATTGATTACAGTGCTCTGAAGGGGGTGCCACTATCTTCCATTTCATAGATGAGGAAACCGAGGCTCCCAAGGTTCAATGGCTTGCCTGAAGTCACTCAGCTGGTACTGGTGGACTGAGGACTGGAACCCACGTCTGCCTGCCCCAGAGCTCGTTGCTCATCTCCACTGCATGAGATTATCTCTTTCTGTGGTACCAGTTTTTGGAGCAACCAGAATGAGATGAATTTGTTTTGGAGATAGATACAGAGCAAGTGGAGGCAGAAGGAAACCTAACTCCATGTCACAACAAATGCCCTTCAGGACTTTTCATGCCCCTATTGACTGTACATGTTTGGATCCACTAAATAGCTGGATCAAATTTTTAAGGGTTTCTTGTTCTCTCTTGCTGTTTTAGTGACCTCCAGGGTCTCTCCGAGTCCCTCTCAGGTTCAGATTTTTTCCAATCTCATTTTCTGCTGTTTTCACCTCTTTCCCCTCACAACATACCCCAAGTTTCAGAAATGAGAGCGACTCACATTTGTCATCATCTGCTGTGTGGTTTTTTTTTGTTTGTTTTGTTTTTGCACCCAGGCCTTTGCTTCTGCTGTGCCTGCTGCTTTGAACGCCCTTTTCCTATCTTAGATGCACACCTCCCAATCCTGGTGGTCTTTCAAAGTGCTACCTCAACACACATTCTCTGGGAGCTGTCTTGGGCCACTCTATACCTCTGTGACCATATCCTCCTCTGGGTCCTAATCATATTATATGCCCACCTCTGAGGGCACCGAGCACTCTGAGGGTAGTTATGTGTTGGGGGGGCATATTTCCCCCAATAGAACCAGCTTCTTCAGGGTAGGAACTGTATCCGATTTCTCTCTCCACTGCTTGGTCCGTAACATACCTCAATAAATATTAAATGAATAAGTGATTCCTTTTCTTTCTTCTTGGGGGCTGTAAACCAGTGGTCTCTGCTCTGGCCCTGAGCCAAATGACCTTATGCTTATCATAACCTGACTGCTTAAAGACCCCCACACTCTGCCCAGTAGCACCCCCTTTATGCAGAGTTTAAAAGTCAGGCATGCAAAATAGACATTCATAAGATGTCCCTCCTCCCCTGACTTCTTGCCCTCTCTCCCTCTAATCCTTCCAGCCTGCGGGAGCTCGGAGGCCTCAGCCTACCTGGACGAGCTGCGTTTGGCTGTGGCTTGGAACCGCGTGGACATTGCCCAGAGTGAACTCTTTCGGGGGGACATCCAATGGCGGGTGAGGGGTCAGGGCCTGGGGGTTGCGCATCCTGACAAAGGGACTGTGCTATCCTCCCTCTCTGCCTTCTTAGACACCTTTCCACCCTGCCTTCCATTATGGCCTGTCCAGCCTTCCCTTAATTGCCCATCCATCTCTGATTGTCCATCTGCCCCAACATGTTTCCTCCCCATCCATCCCTCTGTCCATCTATCCATCTCTCCACGCTGTACATCCATCTATCCATTCATCCGTTCATTCATCTATTTATCTATCCATCCATCCATTTGTCTGTCCGTCCGTCCGTCCATCCATCCATCCATCCATCCATCCATCCATCCATCCATCCATTTTATCCATCCATCCGTTTGTCCATCCGTCCGTCCATCCATCCATCCATCCATCCATCCATCCATCCATCTGTCCCTCATACCGTTGTACCCCCGTCTCTTGTCCTTAACCTTTGAGCTAATCTCTTCCCCCATTCATCCCACCCCCGCCAGTCCTTCCATCTCGAAGCCTCCCTCATGGACGCCCTGCTGAATGACCGGCCCGAGTTCGTGCGCTTGCTCATCTCCCACGGCCTCAGCTTGGGCCGCTTTCTGACCCCGATGCGCCTGGCCCAACTCTACGGCGCGGCGCCCCCCAACTCGCTCATCCGCAACCTTTTGGACCAGGCGTCCCACAGCGCAGGCACCAAAGCCCTAGCCCAAAAAGCGGGAGCTGCGGAGCCCGGGCCCCCTGACGTGGGGCATGTGCTGAGGATGCTGCTGGGGAAGATGTGTGCACCGAGGTACCCCTCCGGGGGCGCCTGGGACCCTCACCCAGGCCAGGGCTTCGGGGAGAGCGTAAGGACCGGGCAAAGCTGGGGGGGCCCCCTCTCCATGGGAAGGACCTGGGGGCGGGATTACATCAGGAATGGGGCGTGGCCAGAGCAGGGGTGTGGCCAAACCAGGGGCAGGGCTGGTGGTGGCCAGTGTTGGGGAGGGGCCAGTCCTCACCACCCCTCCTTTTGCTGGCAGATGGGTCTGCTCTCGGACAAGGCCACCTCGCTGCTCTCACTGGATGCTGACCTCGGGCAGGCCCCCTGGAGTGACCTGCTTATTTGGGCACTGCTGCTGAACAGGGCACAGATGGCCATGTACTTCTGGGAGATGGTGAGTGCTGACTTGGCGCTCCTGCATCCCTGTCCTTTAGGCCACTGGATGCCAGCGTTCACCATACAATTACTATACAATTCCCCGACCCCTGACATCACCTGACCGGCGCCCCATCCTCCATCCGTGATACATGCCTCCAACTGCTTCCTCTTTCTTTTCTCTCCCTCATATCAAGCATTATTTTATACTTTTACTTTTCGAGACAGAGTCTCGCTCTGTTGCCCAGGCTGCAGTGCAATGGCATGATCTTGGCTCACTGCAACCTCAGTCTCCCAGGTTCAAGTAATTCTCCTGCCTCAGCCTCCCAAGTAACTGGGATTACAGGCACCTGCCACCATGCCTGGCTGATTTTTGTTTTTTGTTTTTTTTTTAAGTAGAGATGGGGTTTCACCATGTTAGCCAGGCTGGACTGCTGACCTCAAGCGATCCGCCTGCTTCGGCTTCGGAAAATGCTGGGATTACAGGCATGTGCCACCATGCTCGGCCAAGATTCTCTCTTTGTTTTGGCCTTTGATAACATATCTCAGTGTGGATCTCTCTGAATTTATTTTACTTGGAGTTCCTTGAGCTTCCTGGATGTGTAGACTTATGTCTTTCATCAAATTTTGGAAGTTTTTAGGACATTATATCTTCAAATATTATTTCTTTCCCTTTCTCTCTTTCTTTTCCTTTTGGACTCTCATTATGTGTGTATTAGTATTCTGTATGGTGTCTTGCAAGTCCCTTAGGCTCTACTTATTTTCCTTCATTTGTTTTTCTCTTTTCTCCTCCAGCTGGATAATCTCAATGAACTTAGCTTCAAATTCACTGATCTTTATTTTGCCTTTTTTATGAATCTACTGTTGAGTCCCTCTAGTGGTTTTTATGTTTCAGTTATTGTGCTTTTTAGCTTCAGAGTTTCTGTTTGGTTCCTTTCTGTAATTTCTATCTCTATATTCTTTTTTTTTCTCCCCTGGTCCCACTACAAAACTTTATTTTTGATTAGAGTACCATTCTCAATCTCTTCTATAAGAAGCAGGAAAAAAAAGCGCCACTTCACTCAAGACCTATGTACATATAAGATGTTTTCTGGTTTTTTATTTTTTATTTTTTTTTAAATTTTTATTATTTTTTAAAAAATAAATTCAGTGTTCAAAATTTCTATAAAGAATTAACCCAGTTTCAGGAAACACTGCCTCTATCTCTGTATTCTTATTCTCTAGGTGGTGAGACATCTTTTTCCTGGCTACCTTTAGTTCTTTTTTCATGATTTCCTTTAGCTCTTTGAGCATATTTAAGACAGGTTATTTAAAGTCTTTGTCTAGTAAGTTCAATGTCTGAGTTTCTGCAGGGATAGTTTCTATTCATTTATTTATTTTTCCTACTCATTTCTATTCATTTCATTTATTTTCCTTTCTTTTCTTTTTTTCTTTTTTTTGTTGTTGTTGAGACAGAGTCTCATTCTGTCACTCAGGCTGGACTGCAGTGGTGTGACCAGAGTTCACTGCAAACTTGACCTTCTTGGACTCAAGCGATCTTCCCACCTCAGCCTCCTGAGTAGTTGGGTCTACCGGCCACATGACAAGCTAATTTAAAAAAAATCTGCATGGTCGGGCGCGGTGGCTCAAGCCTGTAGTCCCAGCACTTTGGGAGGCCGAGACGGGCGGATCACGAGGTCAGGAGATCGAGACCGTCCTGGCTAACATGGTGAAACCCCATTTCTACTAAAAAATACAAATAACTAGCCGGGCGAGGCAGCGGGCGCCTGTAGTCCCAGCTACTCAGGAGGCTGAGGCAGGAGAATGGTGTAAACCCAGGAGGCGGAGCTTGCAGTGAGCTGAGATCCGGCCACTGCACTCCAGGCTGGGCGACAGAGCGAGACTCTGTCTCAAAACAAACAAACAAACAAACAAACAAACAAACAAACAAAAACTTTTATTGTTAGAGACAGGGTCTTCCTCAGTCATCCAGGCTGGAGTGCAGTGGCATGATCATGGCTCACTGCAGCCTCAACTTCCTGGGCTCATTTGATCCTCCTACCTCAGCCTCCCTAGTAGCTGGGACTACAGGAGCAAACCACCACGCCTGGCTAACTAAAAAAAATATTTTTTTTGAGACGGAGTCTCGCTCTGTCGCTCAGGCTGGAGTGCAGTGGCATGATCTCAGCTCACTGCAAGTTCCACCTCCCGGGTTCATGCCAGTCTTCTGCCTCAGCCTCCCGAGTAGCTGGGACTACAGGCGCCCGCCAGCACGCCCAGCTAATTTTTTTTTTTTTTTTTTTTTGTATTTTAGTAGAGACAGGGTTTCACCATTTTAGCCAGGATGGTCTCGATCTCCTGACCTCGTGATCCGCCTGCCTCAGCCTCCCAAAGTGCTGGGATTATAGGCATGAGCCACCACGCCCGGCCAAAAAAAATTTTTTTTGTAGAGATGGAGTCTCACTATGTTGCCTAGGCTGGTCTTGAATTCCTGGGCTCAAGCAATCCTCCTGCATCTGTAACCACCCAATGGGTTCACCTTGCCTGCTGCCTAGACAGAGCTGACTTATCAAAACAGGAAATTGTAATGGAGAAAGAGTAATTCACGCAGAGCCGGGCTGTGTGGGANTTTTTTGTATTTTTAGTAGAGACAGGGTTTCACCATTTTAGCCAGGATGGTCTCGATCTCCTGACCTCGTGATCCGCCTGCCTCAGCCTCCCAAAGTGCTGGGATTATAGGCATGAGCCACCACGCCCGGCCAAAAAAAATTTTTTTTGTAGAGATGGAGTCTCACTATGTTGCCTAGGCTGGTCTTGAATTCCTGGGCTCAAGCAATCCTCCTGCATCTGTAACCACCCAATGGGTTCACCTTGCCTGCTGCCTAGACAGAGCTGACTTATCAAAACAGGAAATTGTAATGGAGAAAGAGTAATTCACGCAGAGCCGGGCTGTGTGGGAGACCTCAGTTTTATTATTACTCAAATCAGTCTCCTTGAGGATTCGGGGATGAGACTTTTTAAAGATAATTTGGTGGGTAGGGGCTTGGGAAGTGGGGAGTGCTGATTGGTCAGGTTGGAGATGAACTCACAGGGAGCCCAAGTGAGTTTTTCTTGCTGTCTTTTGTTCCTGAGTGGGAAGGCAGAACTCATTGAGCCAGATTACAGTCTGGGTCATGTCAGCTGATCCATCCAGTGCAAGGTCTGCAAACTATCTCAAGCATTCATCTTAGGTTTTACAATAGTAATGTTATCCCCAGGAGCAATCTGGGGAGCCAGAGGCTGCATGGCCCCCTAACCATAATTTCTAATTTTTTTTTTTTTTTTTTTTTGAGACAGAGTCTCGCTCTGTCGCCCAGGCTGGAGTGCAGTGGCACAATCTTGGCTCACTGCAGCTCCGCCTCCCGGGTTCACACCATTCTCCTGCCTCAGCCTCCCGAGTAGCTGGGACTACAGGCGCTTGCCACCACGCCCGGCTAATTTTTTGTATTTTTAGTAGAGACGGGGTTTCACTGTGTTAGCCAGGATGGTTTCAATCTCCTGACCTCATGATGCGCCCGCCTCGGCATCCTAAAGTGCTGGGATTACAGGCATGAGCCACCATGCCCAGCCCATAATTTATAATCTTGTAGCTAATTTGTTAGTCCTCAAAGGCAGACTGGTCCCCAGGCAAGAAGGGCGTCTTTTGGGAAAGGGCTATGATCAATTTTGTTTCAGAGTCAAACCATGAACTGAATTCCTTCCCAAAGTTACTTGAGCCTATGCCCAGGAATGAGCAAGGACAGCTTAAGGGCTAGAAGCCAGATGGAGTCAGCTAGGTCTGATTTCCTTCACTGTCATCATTTCCTCAGTTGTAATTTTTGCAAAGGTGGTTTCACTTCAG
Organism: Rhinopithecus bieti; assembly: GCF_001698545.2. Lineage (NCBI taxonomy): Eukaryota > Metazoa > Chordata > Mammalia > Primates > Cercopithecidae > Rhinopithecus > Rhinopithecus bieti. Next base: position 2,562,582 of record NW_016807449.1, on the reverse strand, counting down.
CCTCCCAGCATGCTGGGATTACAGTCATGAGCCACTTTACCCAGCCTCCAACTGCTTCTTGACCTGTCTGTGACTGCTGAATTCATTCTAACCCCTGACTTGCATCCGTGACTTGCATCCCTGGTCTCTGAACCACCTGACTTCTGGCATTTTCAACTGACGTTCAGTTTCTTCCAGATCTGTCTCCAAACATTGCTTCTTCCTTGGCCTCTGATGACCCCAGTTAGTTTCTGACCTCTGACTCTGTCCCTTCCCTTGACTTCAGGCTTTCTCCCCCTCTATGAACCCTCTTTGAGGCATCTATGCCCTCTTTGCCTCTCCAGGGTTCCAATGCAGTTTCCTCAGCTCTTGGGGCCTGTTTGCTGCTCCGGGTGATGGCACGATTGGAGCCTGATGCTGAGGAGGCAGCACGGAGGAAAGACCTGGCGATCAAGTTTGAGGGGATGGGCGTTGGTGCGTGGAGCATAGTGCCTGGGAGCAGGGACGGGGGCTGCCGCCAGGGGAGGAATGTGCATCGCCGCACTCCTCACATATCCCTGCGCCATCCCCTTAAATTCCCTTTCCTCTCCCTTCACACCCTCACCCTACTTCCCATCCCTGTCACATAACTAACTCCTCTGCCTCTAGACCTCTTTGGTGAGTGCTATCACAGCAGTGAGGTAAGGGCTGCCCGCCTCCTCCTTCGTCGCTGCCCGCTCTGGGGGGATGCCACTTGCCTCCAGCTGGCCATGCAAGCTGACGCCCGTGCCTTCTTTGCCCAGGATGGGGTACAGGTGAGTATCTGCGACATCAACATCCCAAACAGTCTCCAAGTGGACTCTGGGAAGTACAGGGATGAGCCCCTGCCATTGGGAACATCTATGGTCTTGACCAGCCCCTCTTCCTGGAGACTACCCAGAAAGTCTCTCTTCTCCCTCAGAAAGGCTGCTCTTCCCATAAGAAGCCTCACTCCCTTCCACTAAAAGCCAACCTTCCCACGGCAAAGCCCATCCTCCTAAAAAGTTCCACTCCAGATAGAGAAACTCCTGGTGACCCTATCAGGAAGTTCCACCTTTAACCTAAGAAGTCCTTCCCCCTTTCACGGAAGAGTCCACTTCTTTCAAAGGAAGTCCTAAGTCATCCACAGGAAGTCTGACGTCATCCACAGGAAGTCCCATGTCATCCACAGGAAATCCTTTCCACTTCTTTTAGAGGTCCCTAGTTTCAGTTCTCAGCAATTAGAATGGCCTTACCGAACAATTACGTTTTATTTTTGGACAAAAACTTTGGCCTAGGAAATCCCACCCTTTCTATAGGAAATTGTCTGCCTTGGGAAGCCCCACTTGCTCCCACAGTCTCTCCGATCCTGACAAGTTGACATTTTGGAAACATTATCAGTATTTTTAGTTTGAATCTGACAGGGGCTCAGAATCTCACTTCAGTACAGGAAGTTGTGCCCACCCGACAGGAAGTCCCATCCTCATCTGTTGGAATGGTTTGGCCCACATTTCAAACAGCTACCCAGAGTCCCTGGCTGTGGATAGTGGTTAAACTCATCCAGCTCTACCATATACAGGCTGTGTTTCTTTGGGCCATTTCCTTAACCTCTCTGTGCCTCATGTGTGCCAAGGAGGAGATACTAGTACCCACCCCCTTATGTGTCGAGGATTCAGTGGACTAATCTACATAAAGTGCTTAGCCCTGTATCTGCCATATAGTGTCAATTTAAGTGTTGGCTGTTTACTGTCAAAACCTGGCCCAAGTTGTCTTTGCCTTTCACCACCGTTTCCCTACCTCAATAGCTGTGGCTGTGACACTGGGCACTTGCTCTGTACTTTGGAGCTGTGGTCCAACCCTTGCTGGGCATCTTAGGGAGGGGGCTGTGGGGGATATTTGAATCCTAATCCTGCCCACCCCCCACAGTCTCTGCTGACACAGAAGTGGTGGGGAGATATGGCCAGCACTACACCCATCTGGGCCCTGATTCTTGCCTTCTTTTGCCCCCCACTCATCTACACCCGCCTCATCACCTTCAGGTCAGTACCCTGGGGTAAGAGTGGTGGGGATGGGGGCGGGGTGCTTAGTTTCTCCTTCCTGCTCACTCTGCCCACCTTTCTTCCCTCATCTGCCCATTGTGTCCCTTCCCTGGGAATGGGACTCTCTCTCCATCCACTATGGGAGTGCTGTGGGAGGTAAGTTTTGGGGGAATCCTCCCCGTGTCTCTAGTGGCAGTTACTCTGCCTTTCTGGCCATGGCTCTGGGGGAAGGTGCCTTTGGGGTGACTTTAGGAAACCACCTCTCTGTCTGTCTGCCACGTCTCCAGGTGAAGAAGTTTGAGTTTTGCTGGAGAATGCCTCTCCACCTCCTCTTCCCCTTATTTCTCACTCTGTGCTTCCCTCCTTGCCAGGAAATCAGAAGAGGAGCACACACGGGAGGAGCTAGAGTTTGACATGGATAGTGCCGTTAACGGAGAAGGGCCTGTTGGGTGAGTGGAGCCCCCAGCACTGTGTGAGGTGGGGACATCCTGGGCAGTTCAGGACATGTGGCACTTCCACGTTGTGTTAGTCCCCTCTTGAGTTGCTACAAAGGAATACCTGAGACTGAGTAATTTATAAAGAAAAGAGGTTTCATTGGCTCATGGTTCTGCAAGTTGTACAGGAAGCATAGTGTTGGCATCTGCTGCTGGTGAGCCCTCAGGAAGCTTCCACTCATGACAGAAAGTGAGGGAGGAGCCAGTGTATCACATGGCAAGAGCAGAAACAGGAGTAGGGGGTGCCACATAGATCTCATGTGAACTAACTGAGCAAAAAGTCACCAAGGGGATGGTGCTAAGCCATTTATGAGGGACGTACCACCAGGACCCAAACACCTTCCCCAGGCCCAACCTCCAACATTAGCGATTACCTTTCTTTCCTTCTTTCTTTCTCTTTCCTTCTTTCTTTCTTTCTTTCTTTCTTTCTTTCTTTCTTTCTTTCTTTCTTTCTTTCTTTCTTTCTTTCTTTCTTTCTTTCTTTCTTTCTTTCTTTCTTTCTTTCTTTCTTTCTTTCTTTCTTTCTTTCTTTCTTTCTTTCTCTTTCTTTCTTCTTTCTCTTTCTTTCTTTCCCTTTCTTTCTTTCTTTCTTTCTTTCTCTTTCTCTCTCTCTCTTTCTCTCCTTCCTTCCTCCTTCCTTCCTTCCTTCCTTCCTTCCTTCCTTCCTTCCTTCCTTCCTGTCTTGTCTTCTTTTTCTTTTCTTTATTTTTTTTGATATGGAATCTCCCTCGGTTGCCCAGGCTGGAGTGCAATAGTGCAATCTTGGCTCACTGCAGCCTCTGTTTCCTGGGTTCCTGATCCGCCTGTCTCAGCCTTCCAAGTAGGTGGGAGTAGAGGTGCATGCCACTACGCCCAGCTAATTTTTGTATTTTTAAAGTAGAATCAGGGTTTTACCATGTTGGCCAGGCTGGTGTTGACCTCCTGACTTCAAGTGATTCGCCCACTTTGGCCTCCCAAAGTGCTAGGATTACAGGTGTGAGCCAGCATGCCCAGCCAGGGTTTACATTTCTTCCTTTTTTTTTTTTTTTTTTTGAAATGGAGTCTCAATCCGTCACCCAGGCTGGAGTGCAGTGGTGCGATTTCGGCTCACTGCAACCTCCGCCTCCTGGGTTCAAGCGATTCTCCTGCCTCAGCCTCCTGAATAGCTGGGACTACAGGCGCCCACCACCATGCCCGGCTAACTTTTGTACTTTTAGTAGTGACAGGTTTCACCATATTGGCCAGGCTGCTCTTGAACTCCTGCCCTTGTGATCCTCCCGCCTCAGCCTCCCAAAGTACTGGGATTACAGGCGTGAGCCATTGTGCCCGGCCCAGGGATTACATTTCAATGTGAGATTTGGAAGGGACAAACGTCCAAACTATATCACACATCCCATCAGGGACTGAGATACTGAGGAAGCTTCCCAAATGCCAAGCTCAGGTCAGCCTCCTAACTAGCAGGGAACGCAGGCATGTGCCACCAACAAAAAAATAAAAATAAAAAAAATTGAAGTCTGAGTCTTGCTATGTTGTCCAGGCTGGTCTCAAACTCCTGGGCTTAAGCTATCCCCAAACCTTGGCCTCCCAAAATGGTGTGAGCCACTGTATCTGGCCTCAAATTTAAATATATTTATGTATATACAGCTTTTTTGTTTGCTTGTTTTTTGAGACGGAGTCTTGCTCTGTCTCCAGGCAGGAGTGCAGTGGTGCGATCTCGGCTCACTGCAATCTCTGCCTCCTGGGTTCAAGCGATTCTCCTGCCTCAGCCTCTCGAGTAGCTGGGATTACAGTCACCTGCCACCACGCCCAGCTAATATTTTTGTATTTTTAGTAGAGACGGAGTTTCACCATGGTGGCCAGGATGGTCTCCATCTCCTGACCTCGTGATCTGTCCACCTCAGCCTCCTAAAATGCTGGGATTACAGGCATGAGCCACCATGCCTGGCCTATATATAGTTTTTTTCTTTTTTCTTTTTTGATACGGGGTCTTGCTCTGTCGCCTAGGCTGGAGTGCAGTGGTGTAATCTCAGCTCACTGCAAACTCTGCCTCCTGGGTTCAAGCGATTTTCCTGCCTCAGCTTCCTGAATAACTGGGACTACAGGTGCCCGTCAACACGCCTGGCTAATTTTTTTTTTTCTTTTTTCTTTTTTTTTTTGTATTTTAGTTGAGACAGGGTTTCACTGTGTTAGCCAGGATGGTCTCGATCTCCTGACCTTGTGATCTGCCCACCTCGGCCTCCCAAAGTGCTGGGATTACAGGCGTGAGCCACCGCGCCCGGCCTATATATAGGTTTGCTTTTTTCTTTTCTTTTCTTTTTTTTTTTTTTTTTTTTGAGAAGCTCTGTCGCCCAGGCTGGAGTGCAGTGGCCGGATCTCAGCTCACGGCAAGCTCCGCCTCCCGGGTTTACGCCATTCTCCTGCCTCAGCCTCCCGAGTAGCTGAGACTACAGGCACCCGCCACCACTCTCGGCTAGTTTTTTGTATTTTTTTAGTAGAGAGCTAAATTTTTAAAATATTTTTTGTAGAGACGAGGTTTTGCCATGTTGGCCAGGCTGGTCTCCAACTCCTCGGCTCAAGCAATCAGTCCACCTCTTGACGGGAGATTTCAGAGGTCAGAGGTTAGATACAAGAGTCAAAACCCAAGAAGGTAGCGCTGGGCAGACTGTTTCAGGTCAGCAGGGTCAGATGTGCCAGGCCAAAAGTCTCCATGATGGTGGAGATCAGGACTCTTGTCCTTTGAGACAGGGTCCCTTCTCTTCTCTCCCCAACAGGACGGCGGATCCCGCCGAGAAGACGCCGCTGGGGATCCCGCGCCAGCCTGGCCGCCGGGATTGCTGCGGGGGCTACTGCGGGGGGCACTGGTACCTACGCCGCTGGTTCCACTTCTGGGGAGCGCCGGTGACCGTCTTCATGGGCAACGTGGTCACCTACCTGCTGTTCCTGCTGCTTTTCGCGCGGGTGCTGCTTGTGGATTTCCAGCCGGCGCCACCCGGCGCCCTGGAGCTGCTGCTCTACTTCTGGGCTTTCACGCTGCTGTGCGAGGAGCTGCGCCAGGGCCTGAGCGGAGGCGGGGGAAGCTTGGCCAGCGGGGGCCCAGGGCCTGGCGGTGCCTCACTGAGCCAGCGCCTGCGCCTCTACCTCGCCGACAGCTGGAACCAGTGCGACCTAGTGGCCCTCACTTGCTTCCTCCTGGGCGTGGGCTGCCGGTGAGTGCCCCGGGGCCTTGGAACCCGGGCCCCTGGCCACCTCTCATCCTTCCTGCCCACTCCCGGGGTCTCCACTCCTGGCTTCCCCGCAGCTGGGCAGCAGGTCAAGCCATCCTTGCTGACTGGAGAAAAAGAAACAAAACCCCTCTTAGGAGAGTCAGGCATGACGATTGCCCCAGGGTAATTGACTGGCACCTGGAGATCTGGCTTCAGAGAAGGCAGGATTCAGGGGAAAACCCCACTGTCCGCCACTCAGCCTCTGTGGCTATTTATTGCTAGGTCTGAAGGTTAACACATATTTCTGGGAGTGCCCCGACCTGCGTGCCAACCTCACCTCCTCCTTCCTGTTCCTCCACACAGCTCGTTGGTCCCAGGCCCCTTGCCCTCCTGCCCCCAACTTACTCTTTTCCCTCCTTCCTTCCTTCTTTCCTTCCTTCCTTCCTTCCTTCCTTCCTTCCTTCCTTCCTCCCTTCCCCTTCCTTCCTTCCTTCCTTCCTTCCTTCCTTCCTTCCTTCATCTTCCTTCCTTCCTTCGTTTTCCTTCCTTCTGTTCTTTCTTTCATTCTTTCTTTCTTTCTCTCTCTTTTTCTTTCTCTTTCTCTCTCTTCTTTCTCTTTTTCTCTTTCTTTTCTTTCTCTCTCTCTTCCTGTCTCCTCTGCCCCTCTCCCTCCCTCCTCCTTCCTTCCTTCCTTCCTTCCTTCCTTCCTTCCTTCATTTCTTCCTTCCTTCCATCCATCCTTCCATCCCTCCACGCTAAGGGTTTGACCCTTGCCCTGCCACATTAGGATACTCCTGCTTTTGAGGAGAGCAAACAGAAAACTTTGTGGACACAACCTGGTGACTGGTTGTTTGTTTTTCTTCTCTTCTCTTCTCTTCTCTTCTCTTCTCTTCTCTTCTCTTCTCTTCTCTTCTCTTCTCTTCCTTCCTTTCTTTCTTTCTTTCTTTCTTTCTTTCTTTCTTTCTTTCTTTCTTTCTTTCTTTCTTTCTTTCTTTCTTTCTTCTTTCCCTTCTTTCCTTCTTTCTTTCTTTCCTTTTTTTTTTTTTTTTTTTTTTTTTGCCAGAGTTCCACTGTGTCGCCCAGGCTGGAGTACAGTGGTACGATCTTGGCTCACTGCCACTTCCACCTCCTGGGTTCAAGTGATTCTCCTGCCTCAGCCTTGCGAGTAGCTGGGATTACAGGCATGCACCACTACACCCAGCTCAATTTTTTTTTGTATTTTTTCGTAGAGATGGGGTTTTGCCATATTGGCCAGGCTGGTCTTGAACTCCTGGCCTCAAGTGATCCACTCGCCTTAGCCTTCAGAAGTGCTGGGATTACAGATGTGGGCCACCGTGCCTGGCCAACAACCTGGTGACTGTTTACAAGGGACCTGACACATCCTGAATGGTTGACAGTGAGGACAGTGATGATCCCTACTCAAGCTTTTCTCAGTAGCTACGCTGAAAGACAGGCTTCCTCTAAGCTGTGTTAGCAGTGTCACAAAGTGATTCGACATAAATAATTTATTCAAGCAGGGAGCAAGATATGAGAGTTTTGTAGAACACTAATACTTCTGTTTATCATTTGTTGTATTTTGTATAAAGTGACTTTTGAGATGAAAGGGCTAAGGCCATATGCTACCATGCTCTAGGATTGCCAGCAATATTTTGGACAGTTTATCAAACCCACCACTTTCCAGGTGAAGGAAGAATTATTACATGAGAAAAATGGAAAGATCTCAGCTTAAAAGGGAGAAGTGGGCAGGCGCGGTGGCTCACGCCTGTAATCCCAGCACTTGGGGAGGCCGAGGCAGGTGGATCACCTGAGGTCAGGAGTTCAAGACCAGCCTGCCCAACATGGTGAAACCCCATCTCTAATAAAAATACAAAAGTTAGCCAGGCATGGTGGCGGGCACCTGTAATCCCAGCCACTCGGGAGGCTGAGGCAGGAGAATTGCTTGAACCCGGAGGCGGAAGTTGCTGTGAGCCAAGATCAAGCCACTGCATTCCAGCCTGGGTGAAAAGAGCGAAACTCGGTCTCAAACAAACAAACAAACAAACAAAAAGGGATAAATGTCTAATCATCTCCAGAACTGAATGGATGAATCATCCTTTGTTTTGTCAGTTCCTTCTAGATGGACATTTAGGTTCTCTCTCGCGCTCTCTCTCATTTTAAATAGAGACAGGGTCTCACTGTGTTGCCCAGGCTGGTCTCAAACTCCTGGGCTCAAGCAATCCTCCCACCTTGGCTTTCCAAAGTGCTGGGATTACAGGTGTGAGCCACCATGCCCAGCCTTCTGTTTTTTTATTATTCCAAAATAATAAAAGTTTACATCCCAGATGTAAAGTGTTTGGGTCAAAGTGTACATATGTTCTTGACATGGATGGATTTCCTTCTAAGTAGCTTCACCCATTTCCACCCCTGCCATCAGGATAAGAGAGGGCTCTCTTAAGGCCATTCTTGACAATGCCTGATACTTTGACTCTAAAATGTAGCTCTCAATTTAACTGAAAAAAAAAAGTTTGCCTATTTAATGGGCAAACATGACTTCTCCTTGTTTTACTTTATGCACTATTGACTACCAGGTAGGTTGGACCTCTTTTCCTAAGCTTAATGGCCACATGTGCTTGTGTCAATTGTCTTCTTTGCCCCCCCGCCCCGGTTTTAAAATTGG
>NW_016807449.1:2547664-2550088 GCF_001698545.2 Rhinopithecus bieti | reverse complement strand
CAGAGCGAGACTCCGCCTCAAAAAAAAAAAAAAAAAAAATTTCCCATTTTCCTCTTTTTTTTTTTGATGGAGTCTCGCTCTGTTGCCCAGGCTGGAGTGCAGTGGTGCGATCTCAGCCTACTACAAGCTCTGCCTCCTGGGTTCACGCCATTCTCCTACCTCAGCCTCCCGAGTAGCTGGGACTACAGGTGCCCGCCACCTCGCCCGGCTAGTTTTTTGTATTTTTTAGTAGAAACAGAGTCTCACCATGTTAGCCAGGATGGTTTCGATCTCCTGACCTTGTGATCCGCCCGTCTCGGCCTCCCAAAGTGCTGGGATTACAGGCTTGAGCCACCGCACCTGGCCATATTTTTTAAAAATTTTATTTGTTTATTTATTTTTAGTAGAAACGGGGTTTCACCCTGTAAGCCGGGATGGTCTCCATCTCCTGACCTTGTGATCCACCCATTTCAGCTGGATCCCAAAGTGCTGGGATTACAGGCATGAGCCATCATGCCCAGTGGCTATTTTTATTTATTTATTTATTTATTTATTTATTTTTTTGAGATAGAATCTCACTCTGTCTCCTGGGCTGGAGTGCAGTGGCATGATCTTGGCTCACTGCAAGCTCCGCCTCCTGGGTTCACGCCGTTCTCCTGCCTCAGCTTCCCAAGTAGCTGGGATTACAGGTGCCCGCCACCACGCCCGGCTCATTTTTTGTATTTTTAGTGGAGATGGAGTTTCACCGTGTTAGCCAGGATGGTCTCGATCTCCTGACCTCGTGATCCGACAGCCTCGGCCTCCCAAAGTGCTGGGATTACAGGCGTGAGCCACCGCACCCGGCCTATTTTTTTTAGAAATGAAACTCCTTTTTAATCCTATGTTGGGTCCTTCTGTTTGCTTCCTTTCTCATTGGCATGATTTTTACCGAGAAAATATGAAATTTCATTGGCTTTCTTTTTTTCTTTTTCAGAGATGGGGTCTTGCCATGTTGCCCAGGCTGATCTTGAACTCCTGGGCTCAAGCAGTCCTCTTGCCTTGCCTCGGCCTTCCAAAGTGCTGGGATTACAGGCATGAGCCCCTGTGCTGGACCTATTGGGACCTATTGGATTAGTTTCCTAGGGCTACCAAAGTACCAAAAACTGTGTGGCTTTAAATCACAGAAATTTCTTGTCTCACAGTTAGAGGTCCAAAATCAAGGCATCGACCAAGTCATTTTCTTCTGTGGGCTGTCGGGGAGAGCCTGTGCCATGTCTCTCCTGTCACGTCTAGTGTTTTGCTGGCCATCTTTGGCTTTTAGTTGCATCATTGAAACCTCTGCTGTCATCTTCCAAATTTCCCTTTTTGATAAAATGTTACTTAAATTGGATTAGGGACCACCCTAATAACTTCATTTTAACTTGATCACATCTGTAAACTCTATTTCTGAATAAAGCCACATATTTCATAAATTAAAAAAAATTTAAAAGGTCGCATTCTGAGGCACTATGGGTTATGACTTCAACATATCTTTTTCTTTTTCTTTCTTTCTTTTTTTTTTTGAGACAGAGTCTTGCTCTGTTACCCAGGTTGGAGTTCAGTGGCGCGATCTCGGCTCACTACAGCCTCCGCCTCCTGGGTTCAAGGGATTCTCCTGCCTCAGCCTCCCGAGTAGCCGGGATCATAGGCGCCCACCACCATGCCCAGCTAATTTTTGTATTTTTAAGTAGAGACGGAGTTTCACCATGTTGCCCAAGCTGATCTCAAATTCCTGACCTCAGGCAATCCACCTGCCTCGGCCTCCCAAAGTGCTGGAATTACAGCCATGAGCCACTGCGCCTGACCAGACTTCAACATATCTCTAGCGGGCTACAGTTAAATGCATGACACTCATAGATGTATGATTTTATTTCTGGACTTTCAATTCTATTCCACTCATCTGTGTCTATCCCTATGCCAGTACCACACAGGTTTTTGGGTTTTTTTTGAGACAGAGTCTTGCTGTTGTCACCCAGGCAGGAGTGCAGTGGTACGATCTCTGCTCACTGCAATATCCACATCCCAGACTCAAGTGATTCTCCTAACTCAGCCTCCTGAATAGCTGGGATTACAGGCACCTGCCACCAGGCCTGGCTTTTTTTTTTTTTTTTTTTTTTGTATTTTTAGTAGAAATGGGGTTTCACCATGTTGGCCAGGCTAGTCTCGAACTCATGACCTCAGGTGATCCACCCACCTCAGCCTCCCAAGGTGCTGTGATTACAGGCATGAGCCACCACGTCTAGCCCACACAGTTTTTATTACTGTAGGTTTGTAGCAAATTTTGACATTGGAAGTATGAGTCTCTTTTATTTTTTAAGATTGTTTTGGCTACTCAGGGCCTCCTGGAATTCCATATGAATTTGCAGATCAGAGTTTCTATGTCTGTCAAAAGGTTGTTGGAATTTTTTTTTTTTTTTTTTTTTGAGA